>NC_056740.1:82399105-82634105 GCF_019279795.1 Protopterus annectens | reverse complement strand
GAATTCAGGGCCTCAAACATCTTCCCTACACAGATAGGATAAAGGCCCTGTTCCTCTACTCAGTCTCATACAGACTCCTCACAGGTGACCTCTGTCTGGCACACAAAGTAATCTCAGACCCCACCTTGTGGGACTGCTGCATATCTGCAAGTCAAGCTCCATTTGAGTAACCCACACGTGCGACCTCAACCTGGTCTGTGACATCAATAGGACTTGTTGGCAAGACAAATTTGTGTCCAAGAGACTCCCCCTTCTGTGGAGTAGACTCCTTCTCCACATCAAGCAGAGTGCCTCATTAACCCTTTTTAAGCTCAACCTGGATAACTGAATAGGGAACAGAAAATACACCCCTGAGATTCCACCTGTGTCCCTGCTGGACAGGGGCATTGGGTGCTGACTTGTTGGAACATGAGATAAATTCTTGGCTAGGCTTGTTAGGGCTTCAGAACCAAAACCCTGCTAACTTACTATGATCCTATGATTTCTGGAAATTATTACTGAGATGTGAATTCAAGTGAATCAGGAAATAAATTTAATTTGGGTCATCAGCTTCAACATGTTTCATTACATATTTTTAACATTATGGTTATGTCTGTAAAACAAAACACAAAGCCATGCTAGACTGACCCTGCATATACACCTATGACCAGAACTAGATTACAGTAGTGACCCATGAGCACTATCTGGTGAAGTGACTCAGTAGACAAACCCTGCACTACAAGAAGCAGCTCATGAAAAGCTCATAGCCTTATTCATTTACACTAAGCGCACAATAATCTGTGGCAATCCAACACAGTACATTTTACAGCTATGTGATTGCAAAAAAAAAAAAAAAAAAAAAAAATAAAGCAAAATTAAAAATATATTCATAGTTACAATGTTAAAACTAAACATACAGAATTCATTGTGTTCAGTTTATTTACAGCAAAATAATAAAACAAGGAAACCGAGGAGTGTACCCAAAGAACATTATATGATGATATCCTGTTTACTACAATCAATTCATTCCTTTACAACATAATTATTCTGGGATGCAGGAACCAAGTATTTCTATGGAGACACACACACACACACACACACACACACACACACACACACACACACACACACACACACACACACACACAGATAGATGCAAGGTTATCACCTATAGCCACTTCAATGACTATACATCTCCAGTATGTTAAAGTTACTGAGTTCCATTTCTGGATCTCACAACACTCACCAGATACTGTTGCAGTCACTTTAACGTGACTGAAACCTCAGAAAAAAAGACCCAGAAATCTTTTCTCCAGGCTATGATAACATTTGCTCTGGCAAACCATGTAAAAAGTAGGTGGTGTGGCTATCCTTCATCCCAATTGTTTGGCACACCCTTCCATTCTCCCTTTTTCTAAAGCCCCACCAAAATTTGACACTGCAGAGTTACTTATATCTTTGCTGAAATTAAATAACAAAAAATCTATCTGCTGTATCTTCATCTGTATTCACCAAGTAAAAAAAAAAATCAAGCTTTGGAAGATATGTAATATTATCCATAATGAAACCTTTATTCCAGGAGATGTTTATACTAATTGGCAAAATTTTACATCAAACTATCCTATTACTTATATAAATTTATATGGCTTTATCCAACTTATTACTTTCCAGACATGCTACAATAAGGCCAAAAATAATGACCATAATTTAGACTGGATCTGGTTCAGCAGGTATTTTCTCAGACTCTCTCAGTGATTATTATCATACATACATCCCCAGATTTATCTCCCACTACTCCAAACAACTCCTACATAGGGAGACCTGCAACCTTTCACAGTTGCAATTTGTTCACTGAAACCTGAAAATCCTTCAACCCGGTCAAGTTTCAAAACTTTATCACTAGATGATGCAGTGCATGCATTCAATACTGTATTTTTAAATACCCTAAGTGACCTCAGGAGAGAGTAAATTTCAACCATGTCACCTGGATCTCCAGTCACAGCAGCAGTCTGATCAATATTAGAGATAAGACATGGAAAGAACTGTAGAAAGACAAATCTTCTCAGGACCTACAACACTACAGAGAACTCCAACACAAAAAGATACTGCTATAATGATAAGATACAATACTACTTGGATCCTCAAGACAATCAAAGATATAATCCTGAAACATTCTGGTCCTCCATAAAAAAAAAAAAAAAAAAAAAAAAAAAAAAAAAGCTTACACCCTGCTACTAACAGTGCGTCTAACCTATGCCCAAACCTCTATCCCTCAGAAACAGCTACTAAATTCACCTCCTACTCCATAGACTGTAAAGCTACTCTTATGTCAAACTCAAGTCTCCTTAGAATCAAAGCACATCCATGATAACAATAAAACCAGTCTGTACCTTGTATATTAGTTATCTACTATAAAACATAAGCTACGCTCATCCTCTGCATACCTCATAGTATATTGACTGCTTTAGTATCATTTGTAGATACTATCAACAAAGTCGCAGTCATTGACAATTTCTTTCATCTCTCTTTTTAGTCTTATACAAAGATTTCAATAAAGTCTCATACAACAAACTTCTGTCAAAGCGCCTACCTGCCACTACAGTTTTCTACTTACTTGCTACACAGATAGCTAGTAAAATGGCTCTCACTGACTTTCCCTTATCTTCAAGTGAATACTGGTGTCCTGCATGGCTCCATCCTTGGGCTTCTCATTTTTTAACATTTTCATAAACAATCTTTACACATCTTCTCAACAAGCATCGCTTATACAATATACTCATGATTCCTCTCTAATCTGTTGCTCTGACAATTCCTGCTACAAACTATCAACCATGATGCATTTAACTCAGGGAAAACTGGCTCTCTGACAACACCCCCCACCAAAAAAATAGCTAATTTTATATAGTCTCATACCCATGGGGAAAAAACTTAAAAATCTGCTCTCTAAATAGTACTGGCATTGAAGATGTTTCTCATACTAAACTCCTGGGTGTAACAATAGATGAAAATCTAAAGTTTGATCTCTATATACAAAACTGTATAAAAAAAAAAACCTCGCCAAAAACTAGATATGCTTTGTAGGGCATAAGATATAAGAATTTTCTTTACAAACCCAACAACTCTAGCCAACACTTACCTTCTATCTCTTCTTTATGGCTCTACCATCTTGACCAATCAATAGTCAACTTTAATATCCATACTAGAGCAATCATATAATAATGTTGCAACATTTGCAGACAATGAACCATACTGTACCATGCCATTACTGCCATGCTCTGTTAGTAAAAGATTAAACTGTCTTGAATTACCCCATCACCTATCATTCACACTGCTAACACACAAAATAATATACAGCCTTTCTTCCTGCTCCGCTGTCAGCAACACCCCCACCATTATCTTCCAAACTGACTCCTTCACTCAACTGGCAAACAACTGCTTGAAACTTACAAACCAAATAAATGTATAACACACAGCTTATATTCCAACTGTGTGGCCAATTTCTGGAATTCCATCCGAATTTAAATCAAGACATTAGCTAATAATGATTCACTTCATCCTTTGTCAGAAGAATTCCTTTCCAGCTCTTGGATCTGTTCTCTACCACACCACACTAATACCAACATTTATTTTTTTCTTCATATGTCTTCATATTCTTTTTGTCAACTCCCTTATTTAATCTGTCAAAATCAGCTTGTTTCCTTCCCTCCAGGTAGTTTTTGAACCCCTGTCATCTCCTGGTTCAAAAACTACCTAGAGGGAAGGAAACAAGCTGTTATGTGGCAAAACCAACTTTCCCCCTTCCTACCAGTCTCCCTAGGAGTACCCCAAGGCTCCATCCTGGGGCCACTTCTTTTTACCCTCTTCACCAATCAGCTCCCAAACAGTATTCCTAAAGCCTCAATAGTGCAATATGCTGATGATACCACCATAATATGCGCAGCCAAATCAATTGACATCCTTCACTCCCTAACATAAGAATGATTTTCCCTAGCTGAAACTTGGATTACAAACCAAAGGCTCATTCTGAACCCAAGTAAAACAAAGCGAGTACTCTTTAGCTCCCACAGAGCCACACCTCCCACTGATTCTTTCTTCATCTCCTCCTTTAACAAGACCACAGTCCTTTAACAAGACCACAATCACCCCCACAAATCATACAAAACTCTTAGGGGTTGAAATAGATAATCACCTTAGATTTGACCTACATATTTCTATAACCATAAAAAAAGTACATAAAAAACTTGGCCTACTGTATTGCAATAAAAAATTCCTCACTGGCCACTCCAAAACTGCAATAGTGAGGACTCACCTACTATCCACCCTACTTTATGCCTCCCCGTGCTTACAAATCTCCACAAATTTGACCTAAACAAACTTGATAGTTGTTATAATAAGATAGCCAAATTCGCTACAACTTCTCCCATCAGAACACATCACTGAGAATGCCTAAGAAAACTCAATTGGCTAGAACTACCACTACTACTTCAACTCAATCAACTATCACTAGCCACAAAATAATACATAACTCTGATAACACCCCAGCCCTACAAAATCTTTTGCAACCCTATACAACCACCAGGCCCTTGAGTTCTAGCACACAAAACCTCCTCAAAGTAACCAAATATAACAATGAAGCTGATAAGTCTGTCTACAGCCACTATATAGCAAAAACCTGGAACTCCATTCCTGCCCACATAACTGACAACAAATCCCCATCACAGTTCAAGAAACTTGTTAAAACTCACTTTTTGAATAATCGACTGTGCTCCTGTATCCCCCCTGGATAATGCCTCATTAGAACACTTCACATAATTTTAAGTAACTCTGCTAAGCCAAACAATCATAGTACTGTACCCACTTAGGACTGTTAATCTACTGCTCATCCCATCTCTCAAGGAGTTAGGGAAAACTACCCCAACAATGTTGTGCTTTCCATAAGCAACTAAACCAGGAGAAGACATTTTGTAAATCTATTTGTAATCCTTCTCAACTAAAACCAGGTGAAGACATATAGTAAATCAATTTGTTATCCTTCTCAGCTATAGCGAGCATCATCTGCTCTCTCAGAGCCTTATTCTACGTCTCTCTGCTTTTACTCTGATAGTAAATCTATCACAGGAATTCTAAACTTAGGAATATCTTCTAAAATTTAATATTATATTGTAGAGAATGAATGTATCCTATCTGTTAGTTAATATGCATGTCAAACTCTCTTCTATGGAAATTGTATGTCAAAAGTCTGTCTTTAAACTTCTTCTTCTTTCGACTGCTCCCGTCAGGGGTTGCCACAGCAGATCAGCTGTTTCCATTTCTTCCTGTCCTCTGCATCTTGCTCTGTCAAACCAACCACCTGCATGTCCTCTCTCACCATATCCATAAACCTTATGTTAGGCCTCCCTCTTTTCCTGTTACCTGGCAGTTTCATCCTTAGCATCTTTTTCCCAATATACTCTGCATTCCTCCTCAGCACATGTCCAAACCAACGTAATCTTGCCTCTCTGGCTTTGTCTCCAAACCTTCCAACCTGGGCTGACCCTCTAATATACTTATTCCTAATCCTGTCCATCCTGATCACACCTAGTGCAAATCTTAACATCTTCAACTCTGCCATGTCAAGCTCTGACTCCTGCCTTTGTGTCAATGCCACTGTCTCCAAACTCATATAACAGCTGGTCTCACTACCCTCTTGTAGACCTTCCCTTTCACTCTTACTGGTACTCGTCTGTCACAAATTACTCCTGACACTCTTCTCCACCCACTCCATCCTGCCTGTACTCTCTTCTTCACCTCTCTTCCACACTCACCATTACTCTGAACTGTTGATCCCAAGTACTTAAACTCATTCACCTTCACCACGTCTACTCCCTGCATCCTCACCATTCCTCTTTCCTCCCTATCATTCACACACATATACTCTGTCTTAGTCCTGCTGACCTTCATTCCACTTCTCTCTAGAGCATATCTCCACCTCTCCAGGGTCTCCTCCACCTGTTCCCTACTCTCACTACAGATCACAATGTCATCTGCAAACATCATAGTCCATGGGGACTCCAGTCTGATCTCGCCTGTCAACCTGTCCATCACCATTGCAAATAAGAAAGGGCTCAGAGCTGATCCTTGATGTAATCCCACCTCCACCTTAAAAGCATCCGTCACTCCCACCGCAGACCTCACAGCTGTCACACTACCCTCGTACATATCCTGTACCACTCTTACATACTTCTCTGACACTCCCGACTTTCTCATACAATACCACAACTCCTCTCTAGGCACCCTGTCATATGCTTTCTCTAAATCCACAAACACACAATGCAACTCCTTCTGACCTTCTCTCTACTTCTCCATCAACACTCTCAGAGCAAACATCGCATCTGTAGTGCTCTTTCCTGGCATGAAACCATACTGCTGCTCATTAATCATCACTTCCCTTCTTAACCGAGCTTCCACTACTCTTTCCCATAACTTCATACTGTGACTGATCAGTTTAATCCCTCTGTAGTTACTACAGCTCTGCACATACCAAAACACTTTTTCTCCATTCCTCAGGCATCCTCTCACTTTCCAAGATATCATTAAACAATTTATTTAAAAAGCTCCACTGCCATTTCACCTAAACACCTCCATGCTTCCACAGGTATGATATCTGGACCAACAGCCTTTCCATTCTTCATTCTCTTCATAGCATTCCTTACTTCCTCGTTGCTAATCCACTGCACTTCATGATTCACTATCCGCACATCATCCAACCTTCTCTCCCTCTCATTCTCTTCATTCATCAACCCCTCAAAGTACTCTTTCCATCTGCTCAACACACTTTTCTCGCTTGTGAGTACGTTTCCCTCATTATCCTTTATCACCCTTACCTAATGCACATCTTTACTAGCTCGGTCCCTCTGTCTAGCCAATTGGTACAGGTCCTTAAAACTATGTTTTGTAAAAAAAAATATTCTCTTGGAGCTTTTCTCCCCAGGCCTCCACTGAAAATGTACTTGTAATCCAGTTGGACTCTCCCGGTCAACAAATGTAAAATAAATTAAAAATAAAATATTTCTGATGCTTGTATTGGCCTATAACTTTCAACTACTTCACCGTACTACTGTTGAACACGCATACCTCAACATTTCTCTTGTGTGACTCTGTACAGGAAACCTTTACGTTTTGTCACCAATACTACCATTTTTTTCCTTCACATACTCATTTTGCATTTATCTTGTGTGCAGGGGCTACCTCTCTGTTTTTTGTTTTATACCTATTGAAAATGCATTTATCTGGTATGTTTTGTACAGATTTGTTTGATGTTGATATTCTTCTATCATCATTCTATATTTTATTGTGAGTGATACTGATCTACTGTTGGTAATTTATATGCTGTGGAGCTTTTCCCCTGGATGTCTGCTAAAACAGAGTTTTTGCCCAATTAGACTTTCCCTGTAAGCAAATCAATATATAAATAAAAAAAAATCACTGCATCAAAAGTGAAAGAATTAATAAATCACAGCATTACAAATGTAATAATAAATCCATTACAGCATTAGAACTCTAGGAATAAGTATATTATAGCATTAGAACTCTAAAAATGAGTGCATTTCAGCATTAGAATTTTAAGAATGAGCACAACACATTATTAGAACTATAGGACAGAGTGCATCGCAGCATTTGAACTGTAAGAATGACTACATCACAGCGTTATAGAGTCATAAAAGGTTACTAGGCTAATGGCCCTAGGGCCTTTACAAGCCTAGCCATTGTAAAACCCCATGAGTGCCCTAATTGACCACAGTTAGATGGTCGTTCTTTGCAGAAAGATACTATGATCAACACCGAGTGCCACTGTCCATGAGGGCCATAGGTGTGACCCCCAGGGTCAGTTTGTGCTTTCCCATCCATTTATTAAGGTTGAAATTAAATAGGGTCATTGAGCAGCTCTGATTCACATGAAGTGGGAGCTTATACCAGAGGAGGGCCAATCTCTGGGAGACATATCTGTCTCTTGCGCAAGTTCTAGTAATGTCACAGGCCAGGTTGAGATCCCTGGAATGAGTGACTTTTGTCCCATTTTATTTGTGGATGTGCAGCATTTCCATTACAGCAGGATCAGAGACTGCTCTGTAGTTCAGGCACAGGTTGCCTCTCAGCAATGTGCACAATACAGAGTACAGTGATAGGGCTTTCAGTCTTTCCATAAAGGTCATGTCTTTGAGGCCCTGAATTTTCTTGGTTAGAAACCTCTGTGGCCTCTCCAGCTGCTGCAGATGTCTGGTGAGGTACATACAAAAGGGAGCATTGTACTAAATCAGAGGTCTGATAAGGGCCGAGGACAGTGGAGTAATGACTTCTCTGGTCTTGGATGCAATGCCTTTATTTATGAGATGGGCAGTGTAGAAGGCTTTCCTTAGTACTGTAGACACATTGTGATTGAAGTTTAGATTGCTATCAAGTTACACACCACTGTGTTTGAGCTTAGAAGGGTGCTGTCTATATCATAACTAGCAGGGGCTACCTCTCTGCAAAATGGGATAATGAAACATGTTTTGCATTTAGCTTCAGTCCATGGCCCAGACATCAATCGTTTGTTGGTGTCAGTCCCTTCTGTAATTTGTTGATGTTGTTGGGGAACTGTATGATTGCACCCAGTTTACAATCATCTGCAAACTTAGTAAGCCACAGGCCATTAACTTTTGACTGGAATTCAGAAAAATAAATTCCAAACAGTAGAGGGACCAGTACAGATCCTTGTTCTAACCACTGGTAACTGGTTTACTGGTGGAGGTGGATTCCTCAACTTTAACAATGTGCATTCTGTCTGTGAGCCAGTTATCTACTGATCAATGGGTTGATACCCAGCTGGGAGAGTTTCTCAATGACTCTTGAGGGTGGAATTGTGTCAATCACTTTGACCAAGTAAAGACAGGCAGTGAGTATTGCATTACCATCATCCAGGGATTTGGTGACTTTCTCGAAGGAGTTCACCAGGTTTAATAAGCAAGATCTACCCTTGATGAACACGAACTAGGTTGGGTCAAGAGTTTGAAGGTTGCCTGTGTCCTGGTTGATAAGGTCTATGAAGATTCTTTCCATGGCCTTGCAGATAAGGATGGTCAGGCTAATGGCTCTATTGTTCCCAGGATCAGTTGATGGGCTCCTTTGTTCAAGGGGATTATTGTTGCTGTTCTTCACTCCTGGCCTGGGACCTGTTAGCTCTGATGTGGTAGGGTGATTTGCCTACAGTTATTTGGACCTGGAGTAGCTCAAGAGAGTCTGAATGTGTGGAAGGCATTGTAGCCCTGCAGGGCTACAATGCCTTCCACACATTCAGACACCAAATGAAAGAACCAAGGTGGAGGTGTATCCATTTTCATTAAATCCAAATACACCTCACAACTAGTGAAACACTACGACTCTCTTGAGCTACTCCAGGTCCAAATAACTGTAGGCAAAACACCCTACCACATCAGGGCTAGCATGTCCCCCACCACGAACCAGGATAAACACATTGCCTATCTGGACTTGCTTGAATGCTCAGTATGCAGCCAAACACCTGGCCAGGTACTCTCTATGGCCTTGAACCAAGTCTCAGTGACTGCACAGATGTCAGCATCTTACATGGTGAGGAGTGCTTCTATGAAGTGCAGCTTACTGTTTAGCCCCGTAGTATTAAGCAGCATGACCTTGAGTTTGACTCTAGGGCATACTTCTATTTCAGAAGTTTGTTGTCTTGGCATAGGCTAATAAAGGGTCTATGGGGGAGGCAAGTGTCTTTGCCAATATCCTAAAGCCTTGAAGAGACAGTTGAAGGCCATCTCTGGTAAAGCATTGAGGTCTGTCAACCATGTCTTCCCAAGCCAACAGATACTGGATCCCCTTGGAGTGACACTAGAAGCTAAGCTAATTGTTAAAATCAGTCATTTTTATGTTTGTACTGTGGCATCATCCTAGGTGAAGGCAGAATGCTGCTTAGAGCTAGAGACATACCTGCCTACCACACATAATGAGAGATCTATCATGTCTCTCTTTATATAGTTCAGAGAGGAAAGTCTCAAGTCATTCACTCCAACATGTGCTATGACCTGGTCATAATGGTAATTGTTGCTGCGTGACTTGACTGTGTGTGTGAATTGGTGGAACCTGACACCCGAGAGGCAGCTGACCATTACCTTCCTCTTCTCCAGCCTGCTGAGAGAGACATCTATGTGTCTCACTATTGAGTTGCCTATGACTAGTAAATTTGTTTTTGAAGTCTTTTGCCTTAGGGACCTGATTGCTGAAACACTGTTACACATATTTGTTATGTGTACTAGTGGATTCTGTACATATACTAGTATGTGATGGTTTTCTGCATTTGGGAGGTCTTTGGTCTTTTGGTAAGCTCTTTGTGAGTACCTCCATGTATGTGGGTTTATGTGTCTTGACTTTATCTTGTGCAGGAGGAGAGGTATGTGAGCTGACAACCTTTCTGATGTCTTGTTTATTGTTACATGAGAGGACTGATAAGTTTCATGGAACAGTGACATCTCTCACATACTGTATTTGCTTGAGGAGCAGGTAGTTGTCCGTATACATAAGGCAATTGCTACATTGCCTCAGGATGCCCATGTCAATCAGGCTGACTGGAGAAATGTTAGGAAACTTACTGTCCATAGTAATGTTAGGAAACTTACTGTCCATATTAGCAAGTAATTCCTAGTATGTGGGATGGCAGCTATTGCTTTGGGATTAGCAATGGGACTTATCACTCTATAGGATTAGCAAATAACATGGGGCAATGCTTGACAGTGCTTAGCTGAGCTGACAGCAGTGCAGCAGTGTGCAACTGAGTTGCCCGAATAATAGCAGTATTCAACCGAGTTGATTGAAGAGCAGCAGGGATGCCTGAGAAGGTTTCAATGAGTGGTGTTCAGGGAAAAAATGTGATTCATGGTGTTTGCATCTATACAAGGCACTGTTAGCTCTCATCTCCCTGTGCACAACTATGCATAAATGCAGTGCTTAAATACAAACAAATTTAAACAGTTTTAACATATTTAAACAGTTCTAACATAATCTATCAATTGAAAAGCTCCTCAGAGACATTTATTTCAGTATCCCCAACTGTGATGGGTCCTGAACTATACACTTCTGTCACAAGGGTGCAGAGGGCCCTCTATGTAAGATGACTGATTTTAGTGCTCTCATGATACCAAACAGTTTAGATTCAGCAAGTCTGACTCTATCCTATATTATTTAAGACAGATAAACCAAAATATACAAGTGCAGAATGAATCAGTCATAGCACCAACATCAGTATAAAAATGAAGCAACTGTTCAGTGAAATACAGTACACAAGTGTAAAAAAACAGGCTTAAATTCTACTTATTTGTTGAAGAGTTCAGTGGGTGCCTTGGATTCTTTTAGATGCACTTCAGATCTCTGGATAAGAATGCCAAACTGCAAGACTTAACATATCATGGAATTAGAACTGTAAAAATGAATACATCTCACTATTAGAACTGTAGGAATGGATATAGGTTCATAGGTGTATACTAAGCTAATGGCCACAAAGACCTTTAAAAGCTTAGCTGTGCAACCCAAAATTGTCCCATGAAGTTTTGTATCTTAGACATTTACAGTACATAAACAGTATATGTTAGTTGGGACATGATTTACTGACTACTTCTGTCTGTTAAAGACATGGACAACAGACCGGAGGAGAATTTCTAATTTTACATCCACTAGTCCAGTTTATGCTTGAAAAGGATTGCGAGGGACTCTGTCTTAAATGAATGGGCCCCTATTCCAGAGAACCTGAATTCTCTGATATATGTATCTATCCATCTATCTGTTCAACATGTCCTATTTATGTCATATAAAATGATATGATGTTCATTTTGCAGATATTCAAAAGATTCATCAGAGCTGGATCAAAGGATGCCTTGTATGCTAGGCATAGGTCACCTCTCAGTAGTCTGAAGGAAATGGAGTATATTGAAAGGACTTTGAAATGATCCACAGAGAACATTGTGTTTATGCCCTGTATTCTTTTTGTAAGGAACCTTTGCAGACATTCCAGCTGCTGTATGTGTATGGTTTGATACATACCGATAGGGGATTATACTCAACAATGGGTCTGATGACGACCAAATATAGTGGCATGATGACTTTCCTGGACCTAGATGCCATGCCCCTACTTATAAACTGAGCAACATAGAATGATTTCCTTACTACTTTGAACACATGTTGGTTGAAGACTGCCTACATGAGTACCAAAATCCCTGACAACCGGTCAATTCTAGGGCTGTTTTTTCAATAATATAGTTTCCCGGGTTGGACTACTTCCAAAATGTTACTTTTATGCATTTCTGGGCATTGCGTTTTAAGCCATGACTTTTGCACCTGTCATTTGTCTGTGTTAGGCCTCCGTTTATCATGTTATTGTCTTGGAGGGATTCTATGACTGCTTCTAAATTGCAATCATTTGCAAACTTAGTCAACCAGAAGCCTTTGACATTAGCCTTGACTTTTGAGAAGTATATGTCAACAAATACTGAGCCCAGTAAACAGACTTGAGGGATTTCGCTGGTGACTGAAATTCTGCTGGTGACTGGTCTCTTTCTTATAACTGTAAAAATTAATATATCACAGTATTACAACTGTAAGTATGAATGCATCACCCATGTTACAGTCATAAGAAAGTGAGAACTGCAGCATTATAACATTAAGAATGAGCGTATCAAAGCATTAGAGCACATCACAGCATTAGAACTGTAAAAATGAATACTTCACATCTTTAGAACTCTAAGAATGAGCACATCACACCATTAGGACTGTATGAATACATCACAGAATTAAAACTGTAAGAATGAATGTGGAGCTATATGAATACATCTAGCATTAGAACTCTCAGAATGAGTATATCACAGCATGGGAAATGCAAGAATGAACACATGGGCTGTGAGAAGCCAAGAGATGTTAGTAAAGTGCAAGAGAGCTAGATTTGTGATTATACCAAGACCCCCCATTAATATTCCAAAACGTGCATGCTGATTGGCCAGCATGCACATTGTAAATTGACTTATACTTGTGGAAAAAGGTCCGGTCGCCCGGACTTTTTCCATTAGTATAAGTCTCTTTTAAAACACTGTCTCGCTATGTTAAAAGAGTTTAACATAGCGACACAGGTTTAAAAAAAGCAACGGAGATCTTCGTTGCTTATTTTAAAGCTGTCTCGCTATGTTAAACCCATTTAACATAGCGAGACAGGTTTTAAAAAAAAGCAACGGAGAAAGCAAGATTTCCATTGCTTTTTACTGTTTCGCTATGTTAAATGGGTTTAACATAGCGAGACAGCTTTAAACCCATTTAACATAGCGAAACCGTAAAAAGCAATGGAGATCACAAACAACATGACTTTCTCCTTATCCAGCCTGGTGAGGGGCACATCTGTGTGTCTCACAATGGAGTCTCCTATGACTAATATGTTGGGTTTATGTTTAGGCTTTAGTACTGTGAGGCACATGTGTGTGGCCTATGTGTGATGTGTGGTGTGGGTGGTGTGGTGGGCAGTAGAGTTTGCATGCGTTTATGCCTCAGAGGTCTCTTTTGTTTGGGTATGCTTTTGCTGAGGACCTCCTCATATGTGGGGGTGTGTTCTGTAGGTGTGGGTGGTGCTTGAGGTGTTGCCAACCTTCTCATTGCCAGCTATACTGGTTTGTGGGAGAGAGCAATGACGGAAGGTGTTTGATGTAATTGCATCTCTCACAAATTGTGTTACTAGGTGGTAGTAGTAGAGGGTTGTCCCTGTACATGAGGCAGTTGCTACACTGTCTCAGGATGCCCATATCGACCAGACTGGCAGGAGAAAATGTAGGAAATTGTCCGTCCATATTTCTCAGACAGGGAAAGCGCTAAGAAGGAATGATAACACAAGTACTACTAAAGGAAAACTTGTAGCTGGAGTACCTCAAAAGGGTTAATAACTATGCAGCTGAAGATCTGGATGCAGCAGACCTGTATCTAGACAATGCTACTTAATTTTAAGGTTAAGAACTCAGTAAGAAAACTCACAATGAAGCACATATTAATGACTTATAGTCAAAAGAATAGAACTCAAAGTATGAAAAACTACAGTTGAACAGCAATAGAATGCAGTAAAATGCAGATAAATAGTAATGAATTGCAGCAGATAGCAAAAAAATATAGTTAATCAGTAGATTGCTTTGAAACAGTAGCTCAAAATCACAGCAGTAACAGCCAGCACAAATAAAGCAGCGATTCAGTAGAGTACCGTCACCAATTTAGTGAGGACACCAACAAGCAGTGATAAATATAGCAAACATAAAGTAGAGTTTTTTTTTTTTTTTTTTTTTTTAGCAGAAGATAATTAAGATAATTCAAGGTTCAGAAGCTAAATGGGTGGGCCTTTACTAAGTTCTCACTCTAAACAGTAGAATGAGCTGATGTAATGTGAGTGGGGGGAGTGTCCAGTATCAACTTTATACTGGAGGTGGGCAACTGAAAGCCACAAAGATTTCACTACAAGCTCTAAACATCACAAACTGTAACAGATATTCAGCTTTAAGAAACAATAAAAGGAGACTAAACAACAGTTGCACATATTACAAAAAAAAAGTTACACAGGTATACAGTAAAATAGTTGAAAATAAGCACTTATCATTTTCCAATATCACAGCAGAGCAAATGGCAGAAGGTCTATCTCACTGCAGCTTTGAACAACTCGAGCAAATAAGTACAATTGTTTTAAAACACTGGCTATTAAAGGCAGAACCAGACCAGCCCAATTATCCGTTCAAAGTAACAGTGTAGCAGTATATATATATATATATATATATATATATATATATATATATATATATATATATATATACATATATATATATATATATATATATATATATATATATGGGATTTGTACAGATCCCTGACGGCACTTTCTGCCAAAGCAGAAATCACAAACATACATAACAGAAAGTGCTGTTCACCGAAGCAGCACTTTCGGTTATGTATGCTGGTTGTGCCAGTCGCACTACTGTGCGGTTAAGGGAGAATTCCCTTTTCCCCACTGTAGTGCAACCTCGGAGTGAGAATATAAAAGTAGGGGGGTGTGGGGGGGTGCAGGCAAGCTTGCCCCCATGCATAAAAGAAGAGTTATTGTTTTGTTTTTATTCAAACGGACTTTAACGAAAGCGCTTTTTCGGTGAAAGCGCATTTGTTAAAGTGTGTTCAGTTATTGTGGATTCGGGCGGGCTATTGAACTTTCGTTCAATAGTCCTAGATCCATATATATATATATATATATATATATATATATATATATATATATATATGTGTGTGTGTGTGTGTGTGTGTGTGTGTATATATATATATATATATATATATATATATATATATATATATATATACATACATGGGTCCCCTTCAGAATTTCGAATCTTAAAACTTTGAAACCCATATGATCGAAGACCATATGTTCAAAGTTTTAAAACTTTGAAATTCTGAATGGGGATCGGCATACAGCGCAGACCAGGAGATTTGCCTTGTCCATCTTGGAGTTGGTATATTTAAGTTGCAAGGGGTGTGGGGGGTGCAGGGGGGCTTGACCCCCTGGTATACACAGTTTATTTTTTGTTGTTTGTGTTTTGCAGGTCTACTGCACATTTTTGAACATTCAGATGTTCGATCGTATGGTCTAGGCCATATGGAATTCGAAAATTTAAACATTAGATCATGTGAAGTAGATCCATATATTCATTCAAACACTGGACCCCGCCCAGTTTGGGTTTGTGAAGGGCTGATCTTGTCTCCTGAACCTGATTGACTTCTTTGAATCAGTCTCCAGAGCTGTAAACGAGGGTAAGGCAGTCCACACAACCTATATGGATCTTGTCAAGGCCTTTGACACCATCCCCCATTCTGTAATCATAGATAAATTTACTAAGCTGGGCATAAATCCCTCGATGGGTTGCCAACTGACTTACTGACAGAAACCAGACTGTAAAAGTAGTGACTCCAAATCCAGCTCCAGACAAGTGGAGTACCTCAGGGTTTAGTCCTGGGACCACTCTTGTTTGGCATCTACTTCTCTGAAGTACAGGCCAAGACTAAAGGACTCTGGCTAACAAAGTTTGCAGATGACTGCAAACTGGGAGCCATTACTGAATCCCCAAATGATGTGGATATTCTACAAAAGGGCCTTACAGAAACAGATGCCTTGGTGCCAGAGCCATGGGCTCAAGCTTAATGCCAAGAAATGTATAGTTATCCCCTTTGGAAAAAAAAAACCTGTACCCATGAATTACCACATAAGTGGCAGTACACTAAACATCGAAAGTGTGATGAGAGACTTGGGGACAGTGGTCTCACTTTCGATAACCACATCACCACAACAGTCAGGAAATCCTTCTATGTGGCACACCTCATCACTAAGGGATTTTCATCCAGAAAAAAAGAGGTCATTGTCCCACTGTACTCATCCCTCATTAGACCCATTATAGGGTATAATGCCCCATTTGGTATGTAGCTCACAAGACATCTGCAACAGCTGGAAAGGCCACAGAAATACCTCACTAAAAGAATCACAGGCCTAAAGCAGACGCCATATGCTGACCGTCTAAAAAACTCCAGCTATAATCTGTGGCATATCGTCTACTCAGTGGTGATCTCTGCTTAACATACAAGGCCATGTCAAATCCTGAGCTGTTGGACATGCTCCACTTAAAGAAATCCCAATCCCTCAGAGCCACATGCTCCAGGGATCTAAACCTTGTCATCACAATGAACAAAACATGCTGGAGGGATAGGTTCCTGACCCAGAGTCTCCCCATACTCTGGAATATACTGCCCGTACATGTCAAGCAGAGCACCTCCTTGGCCCTCTTCAAAAGGAATCTTGATGATTGGATGGGAGATAGGAAATTCACCCCAGGGATCATGTCAGTCGCCCTGCTAGACAGGGATCCAGATAAGTAAATATTGTGGGAAGAAATATCCCAGGAATTGTTATTTCTAGGCTTGTATAGGCCCTAGGGCCGATAGCTTAGTACCAACCTACGAACCTATGAACCTATGAACCTATGAATATATATATATATATATATATATATATATATATATATATATATATATATATATATCTCACAAACATGCAACAATGTCTAGAAGACTCGGGATCATTGCTTGCAAGTGTTTACATAGGCATTTTATCACCCCAAGTAAGTTTCAAGGAATTTTTCCTCAGTTAGAAAATTTTGGATGTGTGATGGGGAAGAAGGACTTAAATGAGAACATATTTTCTGACAGTGTAATGAGTTAGCTGACTTTACTGGGTGAGCAAATTAGTGTAACTAGGCATTTTTTTGAGCTATGATACAGAATCAGACTTGCCTAGACATAGTAAAGTCTTGCTGAGTCTAATTATGGTTACTGCCAAAAAGCAATTACTAGAAAATGGAAATCAAAGTCTAAACAAGCTGCACTAGTAGTGAGTATAGTAACAGAGATACAACAACTGGAATCGGTATGTTTAAAAAAGAGCAGGAGTAAATTACATAGGAAAAAAAATGGGAATTGTGGGAACAATACATGCAGAGGACAAACAAGGTTTAAAAGAAAGCACAAGTTCTTTAATGTCTGACTGATAATGACTGGATACATTATAAGTGATTTATAATGTTTATAACTAAAATTATGTTAATATGGTTTGTGATGCATAATATTTGAAACTAAAATGTTGTCAATATGGTTAGTTTACATTTATATAAATGTATGATTGTCTATATGTCATACATGATAATTTAATAAATATGTTTCTTGTTTAAAAAAAAAAAGACAATGTTGAGTTTGTTGTATGACTTCATGTTCCAAGCAATTTATGCAACATTTAACTTCGAGAAATTTTCAGTTACACTAATTTCCAAAATTTTTACTTCATGCCCAGCTAGCCCAGTCCATTGGAATGCAAGAAACTAGAGGAAGTGGTTAGGATGCTCTTTATTATTAAATGAATAGCTGTGAAGAGACATATTTATTTTCCAAGAACAAGTCATTATTGCTAAGATAAACCTGCCCTTTAGGATAAGTCATATGGTGCAGTTTAAGGGTGTTTCTAGTCATGAGACCGTGATGATGTGGTTAAGCTTCTTGATGGTACTTTTGGTTCAAAGAGTCAGAGTAAGCATACAACCAAAAGTACTATCAAGAAGCTTAACCACATCATCCAAAAGTGTGATGTTTACTTAGTTTCCCATAGTAAGTCAGTTGTTCTCTCATTCCCCACTTGCCAATTTTCAGTCTCTGTATTTATTTGTCAGGTTTGTTTTTGAAGGTTGGGGTATATTGGATTAAGCACCTATCATGTCAGGAAGTGGCATTAATGTAACACTGAAAGATTAAACCTTTGGATTAGATTATTATTGAACAACTGTTCCTGTAGACGTGAGGGAGATCAAAATGTACTTTGTCTTTCATAGTGTGGAAAAATAAACAGAGACCAGGAGACTACATGAAATAAAGACAGACTTATGGATTAGTTAAGTTGCCTATTTGCATGTTATTATTGGTAAAAAAGTTTTACAAAGGAATGACTAAAGTAAAATTTTAATTCCTTGAGTGATAGTGGAAATATCCTAACTGATAAATCGAGCAACAAAGAATGATTTTAACGATAACTAAGAAATTCTGGTCACTGTAAAGCTCACAGTTTTCCTACCTCAACAGTGATATGGTGGTCAAAAGAGATCTCATCATCAACATGAGATCTCTTTTGATTGGGTTATTTTTGAGAGTAGTGTCAATTATGTGGTATGAATAAGGGCTGCTGGATTTCCTGATCGTAACTGTATTGCATCTCTTAGAATTAACACACTAAGTATTGGTTTGATCTAGCTCTTGTATGAGAATCTATATGTTAGAAGTGGATTTGACAACTGCACCCTGTTTGCAGTGAGGGAAAAATTTAACTAGCCACAGAACTTTAACATCTGCCTTCACAGGAGATAATTAGATGAAACAGAGAGGAAGATGAAAGTTATGTGGGAAACTGCATGTGATACTTTTCCCCAGTAATGGAAATTTACTGTTTTTGCTGAAAACTTAGTGGGTGATTTGCACTGATACTGAAGTCTGTGTCAAACAAAATTGAGTACATGTGTATATCTTAAAGCATTGATATGTTACACTGCAAACACTTCAACTCAGGAGATCATTGTAGTATGAACAACAGGTCTTAGAGTCATATTTCCTTGTCCACTTGGGAAACTCTTAGCTGTTTCTTCTTTGAGTTGTATGAAATAAATGTCTACAGATATCTCAGTTGCATGCTGATCACTGAAACATGCTTATTTGTGTGTGTACATTATTTATAACCGCCATACATAATTGATCACTGAAGATGCAATATGATTACTGATTGAGAACATGTTTACTGTGATTCAGCTCTGTATAGAACTATAGCAATATTTCCACAATGGAGAATGAGACTTTGACATTCACAACACTGTTACTAATAAAAGCAAGTGCATGACTTAAGTGCAGCATATAGAACATTAACATGGATATACTCCCTCAGAAGATGGACATTGTGTTAATATCTATAACTATGTAGTTAGATAGATAGATAGATAGATAGATAGATAGATAGATAGATAGATAGATAGATAGATATATAGATAGATAGATAGATAAATAGATAGACAGATATAGATTTAATTTATTTTATTTTTATTTAACATTTGTTGACTGGGAAAGCCCAACTAGGACAGAGCCTATTTTGAGTGGAGGTCTAGTGAGAAATGCTCCAGATGTATGTTATTCAAATGTGAGAGAAAACCAGAGTACCCAGAGGAAACCCAAGCGAACACAGGGATGACATGCAGACTGTGCACAGAAGGCACCCCAGCCAAGAATCGAACCGGAGCAGCTCTTGCTGTGAGACAGTAACATTAACTGCTGCACTACTGCACCACCCAGATATATACATATATATATATATATATATATATATATATATATATATATATATATGTGTGTGTGTGTGTGTGTGTGTGTGTGTGTATATATATATATATATATATATATATATATATATATATATATATATATATATATATATACATATATATATATATATATATATATATATATATATATATATATATATATATATAAACCAGGGTATGCTGCTCGGGAACATACATGGAAGAGGACCTGTAAACATATTGTGTTCCCTGGTATCTGTTTCCCTGATAGTTTTATTATAAAAAGTGCTTTTTTTTTACTAATAAACATCCATTTCATTTGGAATTCGGCGTGGTGGTGACTTTTCTACTTTTGGATAAAACCCAACTACACCTCATGGCTAACCAAAGAAACAAGAACTCTACTAAAAGCAACTGAAAAAGCCTGGGACATTTGGCACCATAACACCTCACTAACCAATTGTCAGAAATACCTACAACTAAGAAATTCTGACAAAAAACATATAAGAAATGACAAAAAAAGAATATTATGCTAAAATACAACTACAACACCAAGGAACCCACACAAGTTCTGGTCAGCAATCAAGAAAATCCTTCAGCTTGCTCAAATTACTAGCCCCTCCCCAAACACTGGCAACACCATAGATGGCATACCCACACTGTTTAAAAAATTTTTCAACAATTCTATACTCAAACTAACAAACACTAGCCATCCTCCGCTCCTCTATCTCCAACAAAAAATGACAACTTCTCACTACAACCTATTCCTACTGCCGCCATAAGAAATATCTCAAAAAACCTCAAACCGACAACCCTAGCTGCAGACGGCCTACCTGCAGACTATCTCAAAATCGCTACAGAAGCCATTGCGTACCCTGTCTCCATCCTTATAAACTGCTCCATCACTGAACAACAGGTCCCAACTATCTGGAAAACAGCCTATTTCATTTCACTACATCAAGGCGGCAGCTCTATAGAGCTTTCCAACTACCATTTAATTGCTATACTCTCTCCACTATCAAAAAGTATGGAAGAATGCAGCCATACCGAGTTCCTCCACTATCTCCTCAGTAACAATCTACTATCCAAAACTCAAATCTGAAAGTAGTTGTCAAAGAGAGGAAGTACTGCATAGTGTTACATTAGCACATCAGAAATCATAAGTAGTACAAGAAGAACACGCTTATACATAATGGCTACAAACACAGCTTAAGAAACAGAGGTGATTAAGGGTATTGGAGCAGCCCTCAGCTCACTTATAGATTTGTTAAAGTCAGCTGTCATGGATGTGCAAAAGATCAGGGTAATATCTGTGCCACTTGAGACCAAAGTATCTAAAAGTGAAGCAGCATCCACAAAACAGGCTGACTTAGTAGACCTGAGGAATGCTTCAAATGTACATACCAACCAATATCTGGAATTTCTACAGCTAACCTGGCCTAGATGGAGGCAGTTCCATGTGCATTTTTTAACTAGAATTCAATGGTTAAAATGTTTTTTCTCCCTAATATACTGTTTGCTTAAGGCACCTGCCACAACTAACATTTGCTTTGCAGATTAATAAGGTATAAAAGCAGGTTTTTGATTTCATCTGTGATGGGAAGAAACCCAGAAAGAGTATGGAAAGGACATATGTGGCAAGGGGGTGGTTTAAGTACCAGATCTACAAAGTTATCAAAGCAATGACAGGCTGTTTTTTCACACATAAGTGAAGTACAAAGAAGCCTGTATGGTTTGAGAATGAGGTACACATTAGACATGTAACATTGTTTTCCCCTATGTATGTGCTCATTAGACATGTACCTTTGTTTTCCCCTATGTATGTGCACATTAGACACGTAACACTGTTTCCCCCTATGTGCTCTCAAACTTTAGGACACTGGGCGTCTTGCATTTTGGTATGAGATGGAGGTATTGTGTCTCAGGGGGGTGCTATCTCAGTGATGAAAAGCTCATTCATTTTGAACCACCTTAATATTTTGATTAATCACTCCATTATATGATGGGACAACTATACTCAGGCTGAAATCTTATATATCACAGAAGTATGGGATGATACTTCTAACACCATTCTGTCTTGGGTCCAATTAAAAATAGCACTCTGCTTTGTTAACTTGTTGGTGGCAATAAGTCCAGCTAAGAGGCTGTATTTCTGAAGCACCATTAGGAGGCAGTGCAGATGGCATTACTCAACCTGTAGGCTGGGTATTGCTAATTCTGAGGAAAAGTAACTTATCCAAATACTGTAAATTGGGTACCATGTATATATATATATATATATATATATATATATATATATTTTATATATATATATATATATATAGCAGAGAAAACAGAAACAGTACACCTGTAAACCATTTACTTACTTAAATGGAATGGCCAGTTAAAGGATAGGATTGATAAACAGGAATGGCAGCTTGTCTGAAATATATTCAGCAGAACAGATGGCCCTTACTTTTAAGATTGCTAAGATGTTATATGAATAGCAGTCATCCCCCCATTATACTTTCTCAGAAAGGCCTTTCTCAAGAGGTCCCTGCTGGCTCTGTCAGGAAATAGATGCCATCTACTAGGTATGGTATGAGACTGTCCCTACAGAAAGCTACTCTTGATAAGGTACTAAATGATACTGCCTAGACCTTTATGTCTTCCCTGCCCTCTTTGCTACAAACAAATTATGTTTCTGTGGGATTATCTGTTTAGACATCAGGATGAAAACTATATACTATTTGTGGGGAGAGCAGTTGTTCACACTGCTGTCCTTTACATATACGTATTAAAGTGCTGTTCGACAATAGATTTATGTATGTTTCACAAATTCCATATGCAATTGAATAAGTGGTCTAGTAATGTAGCAGATAAAATAAAATGGGTGGAATATTGAAGTATTTTTACTCACTGATTTTGAAAAGGATCATGAATTATATGTTGAGTAAGCATACCTCATATTTCTACACGTGATTGATATGTGGTGTTGCACTGAGTATTAAGTTTCATTCTCTGGCTATGTTGTCTTATCTGGTTTAATCAATAAAATGTATTATATATATATATATATATATATATATATATATATATATATTTTTAGTATATCAACTCTGCAGTGGTACAAACATGAAGAAGAAAAAAATCTCTGTTAAGAAATGGGTAACTGCTCACCAATACTGAGAAAACAACTTTGTGATTTTCCTATGGACAACAGCAATTGTGGATTTTAAAATGTGCCAACTTGTGCTCAGTGAGTTAGAACTTTTTTGACATTGCTCTCGATGAGCAGAAGAGCAGAGTTTCAGATTATCATACCATTGTGGCAATAAAAGGCTGTTAAGCTGTTTTCTGTATTCATTATACAGTAAGTACTGATTTTTTTTTGATCACATACAAAGGAGAGATTTCTTTCTACATGACCTTTAACAATGGAACACAAAGAAAAAGAAAAAAAGATCTGTCTTTCATACATAAAATTAAACACATTTCAGCAGTATTTATTCTTACAGTCTAAAGTTTACTGCATATTTCAGAGTATCAGCTAAGTGGAAAACTCTAGAATGTTACCACATGTTGCATAATTGCAAATCATAGTATGTAAATATAAAGAGTCTCAGAGAACTCTGTTTCTAAAACTTAAATATTTGAAGAGGTCATTTTTAACCCAAATTTTGTGTGATGTGAGTTAAGTATTAACATTTGGCTGACAGAACATTTTAACTTTATCAGCTACATACAAAATAGTGCGCATAAGGTGTAGCCTGCTGACTTTATTTTAATTACAGTTGCCAGTACATGCTATGTGTTAACCACACCTAGGCTTTGGGATCATCAAACTTGTGTTTCTGAATCTCCTCATATCCTCAAGATGACAAGTATTACATTTATAGTTTTGAACTGATGCTGGACCACTTTCTCACTGGGCATGAGTTCACAGGATATATTATTTTTCAGCAGAATCTTGAAACATGGAAATAAAAAAATATATATTATTTTCCAGACTAGACTAGGAATCAATTTTAAGAAAGCTGACAGTTAGTTAAAGCACTAGTGAGGCGGCTGCTTCAAACACTGTAGCCATGATGCTGCTTGGTGAACATAATGTGAGTGTTATAAATTATAAATTTTTTTCAGTATGAGTCTATTTGGTCAAATGAAAATCTCAGTTGTTTATTGTTGCATTTGCTCAGACCTTAGTTACATCAGTTCGAAGATGCCATACCGCACTAACAGGCCTTGGACTGCATAGCTGATTTTTAGGTTTCACAGACATTCTTATTTTACTACTTGTATGATGTGAGACTGAACAGCTTTAGCCTTGTGTCCATAGTATACATTATGGATACTGGTTTCATACATCGTTAACAAACGGTTATGCTCAGCAACATGTACGTAACACAAGCACATTTATTGTTTGCAATCTAAAAGTGTAGAGATATTCTTTGCAACTATGGTTTCTTAATTGTTAAGATGGACTTCCTGTTACAACAAACCTATGAGACTAAACAAACAGTACAGCTGTCTGCTGTCCTAGACCCATTCGATTCCCAGTCAGCCACATGCATCGTCTTTCTTGTCAGTACTGAGTCACCTTCAACTGAAACATCATGTCACTGTCTCATTAATCTCATATTTCCTCTCAACACCTCCCAATGTATAACTACCTTGCAATTATGATGAGAAACAGGACAGCACAACCAGTGATGTGATGTTGTTTTAGAGGTGCAACTTATCTAGATGGAGGGGCTTACTGTACATGCTGAATGGTCGGATGAGAGGCAGTGAATCAGGCTGGAATGTGGCTACTAACAATGTACAGTTAAGAAGGGGAAGGTAACAGTGGTTTACTTTCATCTTATGTTTTCTTACGTTCATAGGTAAGTGTTGGGCTAGTTGCCCTTGTGAACAATTTTCTGCTTAGCCAATTTCCCTTTTGATACTTGAATTAATAAATTTCATTTGGAGTTAGATTGGACTTACCCATCCCATGGTCGATACTTATACAGGAGCTGGACTGTTTAGGTATATGTGCAACATACACACACACACACACACACACACACACACAGTCTTTTTTATTTATAACATAGTACATTTATGAACATGTCACATAAGCCTACCACTACACTACTAACACAGCAACACCAATGTTATATCACAAATCCTTAAAACATTTTGAACATTAATGTAATGCGTTGAAGACTCTACCTATAACTTCACACTCAGTCTCAGGATATCATCTGATATAAGCTGTATGAGGTAAACTGTAACTCAACATACCTCTTCATCCTAATTCAAATCTTGTCACCTATACATTAAGACAGAGAGCCTTCTGCTTCGACATACACAAACTGTTAATTTTGTCTTTTTAACTTTCTGCACTGCAAGTTTATCTCCTACCATGACTTTAGGAAATTAATCTGCCAGTGTAATGTCTGTCCTTAGAATAGGTTGCACCTGAAAAAAAATCACACTGCTTATATCCCTAACATAGTTTCATCAACCACTCATTTTTATGTATTTACCTATTAATATACTTATTTATTTGTCAGTTTGTTAATTTATTTGTTCATTCAATTAGTCAGACATTTAATTCATGAATCCATTCATGCTTTGATTTATGATCTAATGAAAGAGCAACTGCTCAGATATTACTAAAAAACATTTTCTTCTTTGTTTTTCTCCAGTGGGTCCTGGCCACCTTCATTCGCCTGATCATTCCAGTAGTTCTTCACATGAGATCAAGAGGCATGCATTCTCTAGCCAGGACTATTATTCCCTAACTAGAGGCTTAATCATCCAATTTTTTCCCCCATAGAGGTCAGAGTTGGGCGGAAGGGAACTGGCCATTCTGACAGACCTGGTAAACTCCTGACCCTTCTTCCTAAAGCACATGTGTCATGTGATGGCTCACAAGGGGAGCATGTATGCTTTTGCCTGCATATACATTCAAGTCCTTGAGCAGTATATGCTTTGCAGGCTTGAACTCCATGGATAAAACATCTACAGCTTTCTCTAGGCATCACCCAAATTGCAAGCCAGAGCCAGCCAACTTCTACCATCATGTGTGAGCCAACAGTGGACACTCACTGTCCTCCTCCCCACCCCACTCACTCCAGTGCCAAGTCACTAGTCAAACACAGGTTCTCTGGGTTGTAGCATGTCATCATCCATCTATGGTGTGGAAGTGGGGAATGCAAAATTATTTTTAAAATACTTTTTATCTACTCCTCTTTCTGACCACAACACTTTCCACAGAACCCACCCTATGATCATGTTCCCCTTTTGTTCTCTATGCATGTGAGAGTTAGGCTGCTGATTTTATGCCTGTCATACTGCCATGTGAGGGGTGGACTGATGTTTAAATATACTCCTCTCTCTGAATTATGTATGCAGCACCCACAACCTCAAAATGATTGCTAGTTCATGCTTCTGTATGCTGGCACTTCTGAAACACCACTTTTAACCTGCACAGCTTGCTCTATAGTTTGCATAAGCTAGTAATGCTGGCATTATGAAATATAAACTCATTACCTTTCCAGAGAAAATATAAGCAGGCCATCAGCTGCTCAGTCTAAGCCAAACCTCATGAACACAAACTAGTTTTCAAACCTGTGTGTGTGTCACTAGTATTTCATGTGGGAGCATGTCTCTTCACCTATTAGTTCAAGAAATCTGGACAAGGCCAAAAATAATAGGGGACACAGAGCAATGGAAAGGGAGAGCTTTTACATATTGCTCTTAGAAAGTTGCTAGGCTAACAGATTTTGTGTTAGCATGCATTTTCTGAACAATATGAAGTCTGAAACTTAAATGTCCATCATTATTTAATGACTTCAATCCTCAGCAATTTGCCAGAAAACCACACATTTTATGAGGAACAGACCAAAAATATGAGGCAAAAATCTGGATGGACAGTTGAGAAGTGTGACCAGGAGATCTCACTCTCGCTGTCTTTCTCTCTGCTATTTTCCCATCAGCCTAGTTCTTCTCTTCTTCATCCTGTTAGTGAAAGACTTTTTGCCATTTTTATTGCATAACTTTGAAAGTATGTGTCAAACAATTTATTGTAATGTCTTAATACATGGAAGTTTATACTTTTATGTATCAGTCATGTACCAAAAAATCACCAAAATGTTTTTTATTATAAAAAAGCAGCTCAGATATTTTATTTTAATTTTTGTATTTTACTAATTTGTTAATTATCTAATCCCTCTAGATGCAAGTCTTTCCTCAACTGCCTTACTATCTGTTTATGTGACTTGTCAAATTCCCACTGTAGGCAAAGGGAAGCTGAGAAAATCAAACCCTGGATGACATAATGAAGTTCATTTATAGCTCATAGGCTCAAGTCCTCTTCATTGTCATACTAAAGTGATTATCTAGTACTTTAAATGAGCTTTTCATCTAGCAGCCTTGTGTATAAACCTCCCTTATCAAGGAGGCCTAGCCTAGTCAATCCCTGTGTAAATTTTGTAGGACCAGTCTAATTGCACAGGTTTTCTTTAAATTATGTTATTGAATCAAACTGTTTAATCTACAGAGAAGTGAGTTTGAAAGGTGAGGAAGCACTTTGTGATATACTTGTCCCTTGAACTTGTTATGTTTATCTGTCTGCGAATACGTATATCCTTGTCTCTGGTATTATTCAAAGCTGTACACCCAAAGAGATACAGATCATCATGGACAACTAGGTCTCCAATGGAATGTTAATCTAGGCTTAGAACTCCACTCAAAAGATTTCTTGGTGCTCGGGGTATTTAGACCCATGGTCTTCTTGGTTTGGATCCTCTGTGGCCTTTCTGGTTGCTTAATTTATCTAGTAAGGTATGTCATGAAGGGGGTGTCCTCAATAACTGGCCTAATCAATGCTGAATATAAAGAAATGATTACTTCATTACATCTGCTAAATACAAGGATTTCCTGACTATTGTTGTCATGTGATGATCAGTAGATCAAACTAAGTTGCAGAATCCCTAAATATGGCTTCATCTACTGGTATTGTACTGGCAATTTAGTATGGCGACAGGAAGGGTTCTCTACCAAATATAACAATACTGCATTTTTTAGCATTAAACTTTAGCTATTTTCAGTACACCAAGAATTTATGAAGGAGTGTTCTTGCTGGGGGTTCTGGTATCAAGGGGGATTTAATAAAAACTTCCAGTTTGCAATTGTTTGTAAACTTACTAAGCTAGAGATCCTGACTCCCTGACTGGAGACCAGAAAAATAAATACCAAAAAGGATGACCAACATTGAGCCCTGAAGGATATTACTGGTCACCTTCATTCTTTCTGACAAAGTGCCCGCAACTTCTACTCTATGGGCTCTGTCTTTTTATTTCATTGCAATCTGACATAGAAATCTATGTTTGAATCATTGAGCTTATTTATGATGCCAGCATGGGGTATAGTGTTTAATACTTTGGCCAGGCCAAGATATAATGCATGTACTGTATAGCTACTATCATGTGTCTGTGTAATCCTGCCAACTAGATTTAATTGGCTGGAATATCCATTGACAAAGCCAAACAGTAGAAGGCCAAGTCTAACAAGGTTTTTGATATCATAGCTTATGAGATCAGTTTTAATACTGTCTGTGACCTTACAAAAGGCTGGTCACATTGATAGGTCTATAATTCCTAGAGTTGGTGGTATGGCCATCCATATGTTGGGACATCAAACTGCAATATGCCATTCTTCAGAGACAATACATGTAGCTAAACTTAAGTGAACCAGTTCGCAAAATGGGTTAGCAAGGGCCTGATTGTCATTACTTATTAACCATCCAGATATTTTAGCAGGCCCTGTGAAAGCATACCTTTCAATCTCTTAGTAGAAAAAATCTAGAAAAAACCTAAAATAATGGGAGGGAGGTAAAGGCCTAAAAACGGGGACAGCTTTTTAGATATTGCTCTTACAAACATAGAAAGTTGCAGGAATAGCAGGTTTTGCATTAGCATGTATTTTCTGAAGGATACTGAAAAGTGTGCCACTGTTTTGTTATTCTAGTCCTCAGTGATTTGCCAGAAAACAAAAATCTTATGAGGAAAAGACCAAAAATATGAGGCATAAATCTGGACAGTTAAGTGGTATACAGGAAAGAAGTATTTCTGGGTTTATTCATCACTGTCATTACAACTGCCCTTACTAATAAAAGGGGGAGTACAAGATTACAGGATTAGTGCACTTTAGATAGTAGTCTTGGGGGTAAAGTTAGAACTGAATTTGGTGGCACTTACACTAACAATGTCAATACATTCATTTTTAGTAAAACATACTGAACAATGACAACTTGTTGAGTGGAATCCCAGTAACAAAAAGAAATGAGCACTTAATTGTGCAACTTTTACTATTGCAAAATGTCAAAGAAACATGGTTACTGTCTGAATTTTACTTCAAATTTGTTTATAGCCCCTGAGCAAAATAGGAACTTCCAAAAGAATCTGCCAATAAAAACAGCAGCAATTAAATTTTATGTATTTCTCAGCAAAGAAATGCTACGTTGACTTGCTCAGTTTAAAACTATAATTAATAAAACAGAATTAAACAAACTGTTTATATAAGACTGAGACCTTAGGATATGTATGCAGTATATGATCCTGTACATAAGAATAACATCTTTGACTGGTCCTTGCGAACACTGTAAGAGAGTCTGGCACAGACATTTGTTTTTAGAAAAAAAGGGGACCTCTTGCAAGACTGAATGATTTGTTCAGTGTTCACATTCTACATGTGCAGACTGATGAAATCAAACCCAGCTTGTCTGTGCCAAGTCTTTTAAAGATTATTACCCTCACTTCCAGACTGCAGAACCAGCCAACATTTGCAAGTAAATTGCAAATTTCATGTAAGATTTTTTCTTGTAATATTTCCAGATCTCCTAGACATACCCAGCTGACTCAAAGTGCATTACTCTAATCTGCAGATTTAACTCACTGCCTTCTTTTTTTAATGTTCTGTAATTTCATGTCATGTCTCCTTCCCAAATAGGAGCAGAAAACAGAATGGTCAGACAAATCATCTACAATTAACATATTCTGATTTCCCATTCATAAATGGAATATGCGTCCATAGTACTGATACCTACCGAAAATATATTCATCTGTTATTGTGACTACTTCACATTGCTAATAAATTAAGATTAGCTATTTGATATGTCTCAGAATATAAGCTACCACTCCATCTAACATAAATAGCATGACAAATCTGCTAAGCATGAAAGGCATATTCTGAAGATCATCTGGAAGAAGTGTAACATATCTACCACACTCATTATGTAATTGTTATATCTCATGTGTCTGTTATTATAAACTGAAAAGATCACTGCCATTTAAACTGACAGTACCATTTGAAAACTGTTTTCCAAATATTAATGAATCCTTCTTCAATCTTGCTAAATAATTTTAATACTTAACTTAATTGAATTAAGAATGCATAACAAAGTGTAATGGAGGAAACCCAAAACACAGGTTGTAGAAAAAACATCCTGGAACATCAACAAAGCCTTCCATGTGATTCAGAAAAGTTGTGTCTGTGATCATGGCCAAGTCAACTCTGCTTACTAAGCATGCTTGTCAAGCCTGAGGCTCATTATGTATGCATGTGGTCAGGCCAGTTTGAGCGATAAGTAGCTCCTCATCTCAGCCATAATAGGGACGCATGGGAAGATTGTGTTTGAGTATCCCACAGCCAGAGTAATGTACGAGCAGCTGTTATAAACACTGACCATGCTCAGGCATCTAATGTGGTCATCACAAAGCCATGCACACACATGGCAATGCTAAGGTGCTGAAGTATTGTCATGACTCAAGGCAAAAGATATACAGAAAAATGGTTTATGGTCTAAAGTAAGGTTATGACTGTGAAGGGTTGCATGTAGAATTACTAGTAAGGCAATGAAAACAGAAGACTGCAAAAGGAGCTGGTGAGTATAGAGATATAGAACACAATGACAATGAAGAAGGGGTGTAACATATACACAGATATCCAACAGAAATACCTGAACACAGACAGTTGTGATAGTCTAACAGAATGTGTGTATGTGTGTGGGGGGTACAGTAAAGTAGTATGCTGTACCAACGTACACCATTCTGGCATCATCATCATAATCATCATCATATTACTATTTTAGCTGAGTACCTGTAATTTAATGTCGATGTAATTAAAAACAAAATATTAACCCTGAGAAGATTTCAGTCCATTACCCTGTTTAGCAGCCGCTGTGGTGCAGTGGTAGCATTGTTGCTTTCCAGTAAGAGGTTCTCCCATTTGATTCTCGGCTGGAGCGCCTTCTGTGTAGAGTCTGCATGTCCTCCCCGTGGTCGAGTGGCATTTGAAAGACATGAGTTGAATGGGCGTGCCTTCCTTGAAGGTCGGGTGTTGAGCTGGCACCTCGGCACCCGTAAAAAAAATCTACTGCCAATCATTAGCGGACCGGAGTTCCGCTGCGGTGACTCCTAACCGGGAAAAGCCGAAAGAAGAAGAACAACAACCCTGTTCAGTGATATTCTCCTCTGCACAGCTTAACAAGTTGACCCACTGCAGAAGTCAAACTGAAGGGGACAGGGGAAACACATACCAGGGAAATGTTATAAAAGAACAGACAGGAAGCAGAAGTCAAAATACAGTCCTTAAGGGAATTCAACCAAGGGCTTTCTGAAGTGATCGTTTTTTAAAAACAGCATTTACAAGTTGGTCCATTGCTGAAGTGATAAAGAAGGGGTCAGGAAAATGGACAGAATGGAGGCAGAAAAGTAAAATAAAACATATAACCACAAGAGGATTGAAACATTCCACTCTGTGCATTGGCAGTCTACAAAGCAGTTCATTAACAAGCTGAGCAATGAAATCAGTCAGAATAAAGGCATAGGCTTTACTCCATGTCACATTTGAAAAATGCCACACGACATTGTTTAGCTCATTTGCATAACCAATGGGAATATCAGCAGTATATGACCTAGATTGGACTTCATTTTTGCTGTACAGTGACCATGTACTACTGTAATGATACTACTGGTCCATCCCTGTGTAAGCTGTTGGGAATGCATGCTAAACAGTGACTCCATCTGTGTATGGTTAAATATCAGATGACAGTTCTCTCAGCCCTAAAATAATTGGCTTCCCACAGAAGGACCTGTGTGCGCATGACATGGGAGAGAAATCACCACAATGTTTATAAGGTTTGATCATTGCACAAACTGAGTGCTTCTGAAATAATAATGTGATGAGCCCCAGTTAACATAATCATCACACCCAGTGGGGAAAATCTATGTGATATAAGCACAATGAGAATTACTGAGCCTCAATACATTATGAAAGAACACTTTGATAACCAGAGTTTGAATCCTGTCAACACATTTCCACTATTTTTGTGTGGTGCCCTTCCCTATGTGGTACCAGTCTGATATGTTGATGTTATGGACAGCATGAAATGTTAAGCATAGTCGGATGACCCCGTGCCTCACAGGGTGATGCTGCACATTGTCATGCAAAGCAGCTACAATCACAACCTCCTGCAGACAGACATTTACAATGCATGCAGTAACCTCAAGCATATTTGCAAGATGTACTCCATCAGAACATAGGCATATGGCCGATTTCAAATTGAAAATGAGCTCAGTGACAGTGTGCAACATTTAGACATTTATAAATCATTCCACCATGTCCTTTTACCTCATTATCATATGTGGGACCTCATCATAAAGTCATTCTACAGTAATGTCACATTATATAACTATGTTTTCATACACCACCAACATTTCTGAATCTACCCTCATGTTTATGTGTAAAAGATTCTACCTATTTGCACATTAACATAAATAAGTTTCAATTGCAAAGTACCGCTTACACGAAGGTTCAAAGGATATCACAGTTCTTACTTTTTTTCAATACATGTGAAATACAAGAAATGCATCTTATACAAAAATGCATTTTTATCATCCTAACTAAAGTACTCTACTTTTTCATACAGAGGACTTAAATTATAATAAAAAAGACATGATAACTTCTCTCTGTGAAATCACTTCAGGCAATAGCATAGATACTCCACACTATCACAGATACTCTGTACTACCACAGATACTCTGCACTACCACAGATACTCTGCAATACCGCAGATATTCTGCACTAGCACAGATACCCCTGAATCACATTTCATGACATTATACTTTCTGCACTTACACTAAGGTAATTACTACTAGAAAAGGAATAAAAAAAATTGATGTAGAAAGGTACCAGGTTTTGACATAGCTTTTCTGCCCTTGCTTCATAGGAATCCCAAGTAGTGTGCTTGCATTCCCCTCAGCAAAATTTTCATTCTGTATACTGGACAACATTCAATAAAGCAAAGGCTGTGTGGTTGCCCTGCACTGTGAGACCCTGGATTGGTGGAATGCTAAAATGCTTTCAGCTAAACTAGTTCCTCTCAGCAAAAGTTTTATTCTGTGTCCTGGCCAATCTCCAATAAATCAAAGGCTGTCTGGTTGCCCTGCAATGTGAGATCTTGTATTGGTGGAACACTAAAGTGCTTTCAGCTAAACTAATGTATGTTAGAGATGTATTTAATCTGTCCTCTAAACTGAAGACATTTTGCTATAGCCTTTTACTGTAAGCGTGCACACTACTGATCCCCACATTTTTCTCTTCCTATTGTACTTCTAGGTGAATTACTTAAAAGTACTTTATTTCTCTTGGAAAAGGTTTACCTATGTACTTTCGGCCCATACTTATATTCATTTTCCATACAGAAGTGGTGGTCCTTTTCACTACACTGTACTAGATTAGTAGCACAAAATTTCTAGTTATTAGGAAGATACTGCAATACATTTTGACCTGGAATTGACTGAACTTGATTTCCCTGATTGTTTTCTTGGAAGACGGCCTGGTCAAGTTTTTTCTGGCTCATCCCGCTCTATTCACCATAGTTGCACTTGGGCTCCTTCTGCTCCCCTACCCTACCCCCATTCCCAACCATTCCATCATTTCCTTTATAGCTAAACTTGCTTTGCCTCACTTCTGCACTAGTAAATACACATCCCTCTCCTCTACTTATACCCCACATCACCATTCACTGTAACACCCTCCCCTCCTGAGCCTTACCTGTGTTTAAGTCTTTCAGTCACTCACTTTAGAAAACTCCTTCAGTTAATTCCTGATTTCTTCTACTGACCTTAAATAAATTGTTACCCTTTAATTATTTCTGAGCTAAAACTAAATCATGGCTATACATTTCAACACTCTATTTCGCTCCCTCCTATTTCTAATTCTTTTCTTAGCTCTAACCACTTACCATACTCCTCACCACCCCATCTCCCACACACTCTTATCCCACTACCCACCATACAAATAACTACTCCACCCTTATTGCCCCCTTTCTCTTTAAGCATACCACTATATCATTTCACAAGTTCAAAGTACTGTACATACCAAATGCCTGACCTCTCATAAAAACAAAGCATCAGTTCCTTTGCAAATATTTATTCATACAAATACTTCAAAGTGCAATACTACTCCTATCTGGTGATATTCACCCAACCCAGGCCGTTATCAACAGCACTCTAACCATACTTATACAGCACCCCCTATTTCCAACTGCCTCACAAATAACTCATTATGATCACAAGCCTCCAAAAATGTATCTTTTTTTTCAATGAATACACAAAGCATTGTTAATAAAAGTACCCTCCTTCATGCCTGGATTTCTCAATATAACCCAGATATACTTGTTCTGTCTAAGACATGGCTAAAACTTCATATTACAAACTGCAGAATCCACCCCCCCCCCCAGTTATAATATTGTTCAACTGGATAGAAGTAAAAAAGGGTGGAGGAGTAGGTATACTCAACTCTGACCAGCCCCCCCCCCCCACTCTCAATAGCTATCCCTGATTTCAGCCCTGGTGAAATACTTACAGCAATCTGCAACCTAAATCAACACAAAAAAACTTGTCATTGCAGCAATCTACATACCCCCAGTTAAAAACATTCCCATACTCGAGCGGTTTCTTTCTTGGATTTCTGTATCCATTCCCTATGAAACCATCATCCTTGGGGATATGAATTACTCTCCACTATAACTGGTCATTTTTACACACACTAGCCCTTAATGAGGCTGTTCAAAGCTTTAACAATTTATTCATAGAAACCATTAACACCCTGCTAAATTTAGGCTAAAATGTAGTTATGCACAATGGCTAAACCAGGCAACTGGATCACTTATGAGCAAAAGAGACAGTACCTGGAGAGCGTGGAAAAAATAACAACTCAACTTTACACCTGAACTTATATAAACAGCTTTCCAACCAAACAAAATGCAGGTCCTACTAGACAATTTTTTTTTTTTATCAAACATCTCTGAGCAATCCACATTCCAACCTAAAGACATTCTTGCACTCAATAAACAAACTACTATCTCCAGGGAACCCCTCTTCACCAAACCCTTTCCCTAACAAACCTTCTAATGAAACTGCAAACCTCCTTAACAACTTTTTCACTGAAACAATAGAAAAGATTACTAAACCATAAACTCTTGATATAAAGATTCCACCTCTCACCTCATCTCTTCCATCTTTCTCCCAAGCACCCGTAGCAACTTCCTTTATCAGATCACTTCTTAACAAACTCAAACCCTGTTCCCCATCAGCCGACAAACTCCCCTCCATTATTTCTCAAATGTTCTGCCAAATCTGTAGTATATCCTGTATATATACTTATTGATAGATCCATCCAAGAAAATATGGTATTGGATATCTGGAAAAAAGTCTTCATAATACCACCCTACAAGGGAGGAAATTCTACAGAAGCCTCAAATTACAGGCCTATTGCCATATTATCCCCCTTATCTAAGATACTGTAAAAGTGTATACAAAGACAAATACTAAGCCAACTCTTACAGGCAAACCAAATTACACCCATACAGCATGGTTTCTGACCCTCACACAGTGCTACCACTGCTCCCTTATCTTTCACACACAACATTGCCCAAGCCAGAGATGATAAACTTGTATCAGCTCTATTCCTTGACCTATCAAAAGCATTTGATACTATTTCCCATCCTCCTAAAGAAACTTTCCAACCTACAACTTTCTACATCCACTACTCTCAAACAGATATCAGTCCATCATATGGCAAACATACTTCTCTCCTTTCCATCTTGTTAAGACCAGGTTCCCCCAGGGTTCTATCCTGGGCCTCCAACTTTTTAACATATTTACAAATAACCTCCATGTCTCCTGCTCCCATTCTACTTTAATACAGTATGCAGACGATTCCACAATTATTAACACCTCCGACAATATACAAAATCTCCACACTGTCACTCAACGCACCTAGTAGAACAATGGCTAACGGAAAACAACCTGCTTCTAAACCCCAAAAAAGACCAAGCTTCTCCTTTTCCTTCCAAAAAACCTTAGTCCATCTAAAGACAACTTCACCGTCTCATCCTTGATAATACATTTATCACCACCAAGTCAAACACCAAATTGATTGGCATTACTAAAGATGACCAATTACAATTTGACCTATATATCTTAAACTGTATCAAAAAGTCCAGTCAAAAACTAGGTCTACTATACTGCAACTACAAATATATACCTAACACATCTAGACCTACACTGGCTCAATCATTTATTCTACTGTCCCTGCTGTATGCTGCTCCCATACTTACTAACCTCCAAAATAATCTCTTAACCAAACTAGAAACCACCTATAACAAGATAGCAAGATGTGCAGCAAGCAATAGCTACAAATCCCATCATTGTATATCCCTGACTAGTTTAAGATGGCTTGAGCTCCCCCACATGCTTCAAATATCACAAATACAAATTGCACACAGCATCCTAAATAGCCCCAACTCCTGCCCTGCCCTTACATCCATAATAACACCCTACACACACCTAAGTGTGACCTCAGAAGCACACAACAAAACTTTCTGCAGGTGGTCAAGCCAAACAAAAACATTGGAAAAATTCCTTACAGTCATTCAATTGCATACTCATAGAACAAACTTCCATTGTACCTTTGCTCCACTACCAAAAGTGGCAAATTCAAAAAGCGACTAAACATTAATTTCCAACATTCATGGATATGTACTTGCCAGGAAATTGCCTAACAAATGTTTGCTCTTCTCTCAATTAACATATCTACCTGGTATCTACCTATACTGTCTACATATATTACTCTCTCTGCAGTTAGTACCTATGCTATTAAAGGCATCTTTGCTGTACTATGCTATGATGTTACTCTGAATTTTTTTTTTTTTATTTTAGGCATTGCTACATTCCTTGTAAATAACTTAATGCTAACCACATTTCTCAAATATATTGTTACTGCATTCTCAAAATACTGTACTTTTGCCTTGTATATATTCTTATTGTGTGTTTCCCTCTGTTTTTGTATTAAGTATCTTACAACTTGAATTGTTAGGTTTTTCTTATTTATTACTTTCCTGGAACTTTCCTCCTCGGGTCTCTGCTGAAAAAGGCTCTCTGGACCCAGTCAGACTAACCCGGTTAACAAATGTAAAAATAAAATAAATAAAAAAATGACCATTGGATCAGCTGCTGTTCTTTTCAAGAATATGACAATAAACAACATTGTGAATTATACATTTTGAGTAACACAAACATTTTGTAATACTATCATTGTATGGGACAATGTTCTGATCTCCATGCAAAACAATCAGCCCTGACATCTTAACTAATATAATTAACTACAACACTACAGCTCTTCAGGCAAAGAATAACTTAAGATGGGCTGAATCCATTAGAATACATTTTTACCTTTAAAGAAATTGAAAATACTGCCTGAAAGAAGCACAGAAAGTGACAAATGATAAGGAACTCTTTGGTCAAGCTCATCTGTCCTTTACCTGTTGCAAAGAGTGATATCATTTAAATTGTTCTTTATCAAGTAAATTCCAGCACTCAAACATGGTCGTATAACCACGTATTATATTTTGATGAAGAATATTTTGTATATCATTCAGTGAAAGCACATCTCCTCACCTCAAGAAAATTCCCTTGCCCCATTCTCAGATTCTGATCCCTTATTTATTTATGAATGAACGTGCTTTCCTAAATTTTACATTTATATTGAAGTATTTGAATATAAATTTTATGTCTGTCTTCTCTGTTTTAATCAGGGTTGGACATGCCAACAGTCACTACCCTTACATCCTAAGGCATGCTGCCTTACACTTCTGTTTGTTATCTTAATACTCTTAAGTGCATGTGTATCAATGTAGAAATGAGGCCATCATAAATGCACACTATAGTCCTAGTTCATAGGTTGGTACTAGGCTATCGGCCCTAAGGCCTATGCAAGCCTAGCCATAACAATTCCCTGGAATTTTTTTCCCACAATATTTACTTCTCTGGGCCCCTGTCTAGCAGGGCGACTGACATGATCCCCGGGGTGAATTTCCTATCTCTCATCCAATCATCAAGGTTCCTTTTGAAGAGGGCCAATGAGGCACTCTGCTTGACATGTATGGGCAGTCTATTCCAGAGTATGGGGAGTCCCTGGGTCAGGAACCTGTCCCTCCAGCATGTTTTGTTCATTGTGATGATAAGGTTTAGATCCCTGGAGTGTGTGGCTCTGAGGGATTGGGATTTATTTAAGTGGAGCATGTCCAACAGCTCAGGATTTGACATGGCCTTGTATGTTAAGCAGAGATCACCTCTGAGTAGACAATATGCCACAGAGTATAGCTGAGGTTTTTTTAGACGGTCAGCTTATGGCATCTGCTTTAGGCCTATGATTCTTTTAGTGAGGTATTTCTGTGGCCTTTCTAGCTGTTGCAGATGTCTTGTGAGGTACATACCAAATGGGGCATTATACTCTATAATGGGTCTAATGAGGGATGAGTACAGTGGGACAATGACCTCATTTTTTCTGGATGAAAAGCCCTTAGTGATGAGGTGTGCCACGTAGAAGGATTTCCTGACTGTTGTGGCGATGTGGTTATCGAAAGTGAGACCACTGTCCACTTGTGTCCCTAAGTCTCTCATCACACTTTTGATGTTTAGTGTCCTGCCACCTATGTGGTGGTTCATGGGTACATGTTTTTTTCCAAAGGGGATAACTATACATTTCTTGGCATTAAGCTTGAGCCCATGGCTCTGGCACCAGGCATCTGTTTTTTTAAGGCCCTTTTGTAGAATATCCACATCATTTGGGGATTCAGTAATGGCTCCCAGTTTGCAGTCATCTGCAAACTTTGTTAGCCAGAGTCCCTTAGTGTTGTCCTGTACTTCAGAGAAGTAGATGCCAAACAAGAGTGGTCCCAGGACTGAACCCTGAGCTACACCACTTGTCACTTGTCCTGAGCTGAATTTGGAGTTGGCTACTTTTACAGTCTGGCTTCTGTCAGTAAGCCAGTTGGCAACCCATTGAGTGAAGTAGGGATTTATGCCCAGCTTAGTAAGTTTATCTATGATTCCAGAGTGGGGGATGGTGTCAAAGGCCTTGGCAAAGTCCAGATAGGCTGTGTGGACCCCCTTACCCTCGTCCACAGCTTTGGAGACCGATTCGAAGAAGTTAATCAGATTCAGGAGACAAGATCAGCCCTTCACAAACCCAAACTGGGTGGGGTCCAGTGTCTGGAGGTTGCCAGTGTCTTGGTTTATAAGTTCCATGATAATGCATTCCATGCCCTTGCAGATCAGGCTTGTCAGACTGATGGGATGGTAGTTCCCAGGATCCAAGGTGGATCCTCCCTTGTGGAGCGGGATAACTGTAGCTGTGCACCACTCAGTGGGCACAAAGCCTGAGGTGAGGCTATGATTAAACATGACACTTAGGTGGGGTACCAGTTCATTTTGTAGTTCATGTAGTACACAGCCTGGGATGTAATATGGTCCCATGGATGCTGTATTCTTAGCTTTGGAGAGTGCTGTTTCTACCTGTGTGGCTATGATTATTGGAATTTGGCAATCTTTTGGTATTGAGATGGGCCCTTTAGAGAGTGAGAGGGGAGTGAAGTTGGCACTAAATCGATCTGCCAGGATATTGGCAATATCCTTGGGATCAGTAAATTTAATGCTATTCTGTTGTAGCTCAGAGCAGATCTGAGCATTGCCATTTAGATTCTTGACATAACTATAGAATGCCTTGTGGTTGTCTTTGGAATCTTTGGCAATTTTATTTTCATAACTAGCTTTTGAGGATTTTATGAGGGATTTCAGCTTCTTACTGAGGCTCGTGAGGGAGTTTTTTGCATCCTGGGATTTTCCTTTTTTCTGCAACAGTTTCTTCTTTCTGTTGTATAGTTTATTTATAGCAGGGGACCACCAGATTGGCTTCCTTTTTTTGGAGAAAAGCATCTTGGTTCTATTTGGGATGGCACGATTCATGCACGAGTGGATGTGCTCGTACAGTGCCTTAGTGTAGGATTCTGCAGTCGAACTTCCAGATCCCGTCAGCGTGGGTGTTGTGAAGTTTGTCACTTCTGACTTCAGTAGCATGAAGTTGGCTTTGGAGAAGTTTTTTAAGGAGGTTTCCTTACTGGGGGGGGGGGGGGGATGTGGATGTCAAGGGTGATTTGCTTATGGTCAGACCTGACCAATGAAGGAGTGACCACTGGTGTGGAGCATCTATCTCCCATGTTGGTAATGACCAGGTCTAGGATATTGAAGCCTCTGGTGGGACAATGGATTAGTTGATCCAGGGCGTTGGAATTTATGAATTCCAAGAACCGTTGGGAAAAGGAATTGGAACCCGAGTAGTTTTCCCAATTAATGGCAGGGTAGTTGAAATCACCTAGTGTTAGGGTGTTTGGTTGTATCTTAATATTTTCCAGTATGTTTAGGAAGGTGTAGTGAGAATTTTGGGGTATGGTGGGGGATCTGTAGCAAGCTACAATTTGGATTGCAGTCTTACCCAGTGTTAGTTGCACCTGGAGAATTTCAGATGCATTGTGTTGGGCAACTAGCCTGGAGTTGTGAATATCCTTGTTGAATATGGACACTCCTCCACCTTTAGTGTTTCGGTCTTGGTTTTGTGGCCGAAAAGTGTGGTAAGAATTGTAGCCTGGTACTGCAGGGGTGCTCTCTGGAGCCTTGAACCAGGTCTCAGTCACTGCACAGATATCAGTGTTCTCCATTTTTAGGAGTGCCTCGAGAGAGTGCATTTTGAGGTTCTAGCATTGAGTAGCATTACTTTCAGATTTTGCATGCTTGTATCTGTTACGGTGGAGGTTTCATCCTTTGAACCTTGCCTAAAAAAGGCACTATAGGGGTGTCAACAACTTTAGCCAGTAACCTGAATCTCAGGGTTGACAGGTGCAGGCAGACAAATACTGGATCCCCTTTGAATGACCTCAGAAGCTTAGCCAATTGTTGAAGTCAATCATTTTGTCCGTATACTGTGGTATCATTCTGGGCGAAGGCAGGATGCTACTCAGGGCGAGGGTCATACCTGCCTGGGTCACATGATCCAAGAGCTCTTCCATGTAGTCCAGGGAGGTACGTCTCAAGTCATTTACTTCAGCATGGACAATGACAGAGTCGTATTTGTACTTGTTGTGGAGTGACTTGAGTGCATGCATTATATGGCGGATCCTGGCACCCAACAGGCAGCTGACTGTAATTTTCTCCTTGTTCAGCCTGGTGAGTGGGACATCAGTGTGCCTGACTATAGAGTCACCTATGACTAAAGTGTTGGGTACATTGTCTTGCCTTAGGGGCTGTTGTTGGGGGGCACACTGGTGTTGTGAGCTATGTGTCACTTTGGTTGTGACTGGCGTTTGTTTGCGTTTTGGCTTTGGAGGTCCTTGTTGCTTGGGCAGGTTAATGTTAAGGGCCTCCGCATATGTGGTTTTAGTGGTGCTATGTGTGGGAGTTGATGGTGTGGGTTTTGAAGGGCTATGAGTTGCTAGAGGTGTAATGCAGGTGTTAGCCTTCTCCTCTTGACTGTCTAGCACAGTCTTGACCGGAGAGAGCTTTGCTTCCAGTTTGGCTATATAAGTGCATCTCTCTCAGGTTGTAGTGTTGGGTGGTAGGAGGAGAGGATTGTCTGTGTACATGAGGCAGTTGTCGCATTGCCCCTGTATGCCCAGATTCACCAGGTGGACAGGAGAAATCACCGGAAGCTGACCCTTGGACATGCCTGTTTAGGTGCTTTTTTGTAAGGTTTAAGAGCTGTTTTCCCTTACATTTGCAAGGTACTTTGCAGTTGTAGGCTGTTTAGTGCCTATGATTAATTTCTCCTTACTGACAAGGAGAGCAGAGTGCTTGTATCAGTTTCAGGCTTCTTAGTGCTTTCCAGCAGGTTCTAGAGCAGGTGCTAGCCACAGGGGTTCAGATTTTAGTGCTACTACTGAGAAACCAGCTAGTTTTAAGGGAAAATTTGAAGAGCAGGCTTTCTAGCACCTGGAATAGTTTAACTGTAGCCTCGTAGTGCTGCACAATGTGAAAAATGTGCAAACACATGCGTTTTTAAGCCAGAAAGTTGAAAGGGATAGAAATCAGCCCAAAAAGGCTAATAAAATTACAATTTCAGAGCTGGAAACCACTCCTCTAGTGTTAGATAGTGAGGAGAATGACACTCGCATCACAGAAATTTTTTTGGACTATACTTATCACACTGATCTTCTAGGTGCAAGACATCTGAAATGAAAACCACCTTCCATATAGGTAACTGAAAGTAATTTGCCACCAGTATGAAGTAATGCATAAACTTAACCATTTCTTACAATGTCTTGTCTCAGCTCACAAGAATCATTTCCATATGTATTACCATTTCATTCCCCAATGGTTCTCTGTAAGTACTCTGTGGAGGTATGTTTAAAATGCACCAAATGATCAGATTCCTAAAACATAATTCAAAGCCTCTTCTCCCTTCCTCATTATATTTCCACCATTAGCTGTCTTCCTCCACAACAAACAAAAATCCTTTGAAATCTACTAACTCAGGATATAAAAATACCTATGCAAAGACGCCCATGCAAAACTTCCAGAACTTCTGAATTTATGTGCATACTTGGGAGCACATATATTTCTTCCTATTGTTCCTTTCTAATTTGCCTTCCAGTTGTCTTTTTTCCAGTCTTTTTAACCTCATCTGATTGAGTTGTATACTTATGATGCAACATTTACATACCCTACTAGTTACCTCTTTTAACAGCACTTTTACCCTAGATTCCATTAAAAGTTTTACCAGAAACGGTCTTTAACTTAACACTTCCTTTCCCCTTTCTCTTTGTCTATACTCTTTTATCAATCTCTGATAGGGAAGTTAGTCTTTATCCTGCAGTCCAAACTCTATTACCTTCCCCTTATGAGTTATATATTTCAATACCTTGAATTTTTTTGCTAATTTCTTCCAATAAATTCCAGCCCCTTCTTGCCTATTTTCTGTAACTCTTCCTGCAGACATCCTTATTGGTACTATCTCCATTCATTATTCCTTTGCTGGCTTACTTCTTACAGTATTTTTATTTTTATATATTACATTTGATAACCAGGTAGGTGAGCTGTTCCTCACTACCTTTTCAGCCATGATGTGGACCCACAAGGGCAAAAATTGTGGTAAAAACTGCAAAAGAGAACAGCGGGACAAAGTGGAAGCTATTCAATAACTTCTATTCTACAATAAAGTCTTCTAAGATGACAAACAAATGCCTGTTAAAAGAAGTTGCATGCCTATACCAGTTAGAGCATGTTACAGAATATATATGGATATGTAGATATTCACATTCTCAAAAGATGTTCTACCACTTTAAGGATATAATAATCTGTCTGGTTGTTACTATTCTGTTTGCATCCAAAATTCTCATTCTTATTTTAAACTACCCAGTCATTCTCATCATCAGTCTTTTCTACTTTGATTTATAACCTTCTACTTGCCTTATATTGACAAACATTAATTGATTTGATTTAGATTATCCATTCAAATTAGGTAACCCAAAATCCCTTAATTGTAGGTGGTGAATCGTGAATCAACGTATCCCACTTAACTCTTGCCCTTTTTTCCCTTCAAAATAAAGTCCTTCAACTCTTTGTCAATTGTCATCCACAACTTTAAATGTTTCTAAAACTGCTGTTAGATTTTCTAGGTAGTCAACATTATTTACACAAGACACATATCATGAAATTATCTCAAAGGGTTATTTTAACTCACATACTCGGAATTCTACTGTATTCCCACAGATAGCATCTGCCTTCATTACCTATGCGTACCTCATGTAACTTACATTTTCTGAATTTTTGAAAATGTTAACTACATATTTAATTTTATTATCTTGTCCTGGTGTAATAATGAATTGAGCCATGTTTGTTCTTGTAGCTGAGCTGTATCTCCATCTGTTCCTAGGACGTAAGCACTTCTGCTGGAAATTTTTTAAACCTCTGCCATTTTTAATTTGCTTGAATATCTTTTACATTCTATGAAGTATTCTTTAGGTTCATCACATATGTGCAAAATGGTCCATTTGGTATGGTACTGCAATCATCTCTTACCCAAAACTGAGATTGTCTCTTCCTGGGATGACTACAGGAACTACAAGGCAACATGCACCTTGACAAATACTACCTTCACTCCCAGGAGAGCAGAACATGTCAGAATAGAAATAAACTTAGAAGTTCCCACCCAGTCATCAAGGTTTGCCTTGAATGAGACAAGAGTGTCATTCTGCTTAACATTAATGGGTAATTTGTTCCAGAGATGGGAAAATCACTGGATAATAAATTTATCTCTCCAAACTCCTTTATTTATATGTTGGTAGAGGCATCATTTGTATTGCAGCTATTGTGGCACTCTCTTGTTTGTATGTGCATTAAATAAGATCCTAAAACCATGATAAAAAATGAAAACAAGTCCTCTACATCTTCATGAAGCTCCTAAACTTGCATCACATTTGATCATCAAATATTCCTCACAATGCAAGTAAAAAGCACCTGAAATATAGGCACTCAAGATATTACAGTCATGATGAAATGACTTGCACCAAAACCACTTTAAAAGAATTTTTAAAAGGAGTAAGCCTCCTTCCTTATCCCCATTCATTAACTTTATTACCTCACTCTGAGTTCAATATATCATTGGAAAAAAGAGATCAGTGACAGGCAATAAAAACACCCCAAACCTTTTCTATGGGTGTCTGCAAACTCAATCCAAGCATTACACTACCACGTCTCTAAGTAACACAACATTAGGAATTTCCACCTTCAGAAACTATGTATGAGCATTTCTAATATTTGTAATAGTGACTCAAGATGCTGTCTGCAGACCCACACCAATAAACAAGAAAAACTTAGTAGAAAGTCTCTCTTAAAATAGGACTTAATCCTATTTCTAATGACCCTCATTGATAGCTGCTTTCCCTTGAGAATATTCAACAAAGTACACCTAACAATACAGCACACAACCTTTTGGTATTAAAAATCATTGTGCTAGCCTTTAAGTATTATAACAGAGGGTCAGAAAGAGGAACACTTTATTATTTTTCATGGCAGAATATTTTCAGGTCCTATAACTGATATGACTTTTGCTGCTAGATATTCATATAGGCTTATTTCAGTTATTTAATAATGTATGTTTCTTTAAATCAGTCTAATATCAACAAATCTTACAGGAGCACATCTAAATCTGTAGGCAAGAATCATGTCACTATGCATAAGGAAATTTTGACTTTAATAAATTCTATACTTAAGCAAACTCAGATACAGATGAGTGACACAGACAAAGGGTTACTATTAGTTCACAAGACTTCAGCAGGTTTCAAATTGTATAACCAAACTATTTTAAAGGAAAAAACAACTTCAAGCACAATATTCTTTACATCTGTGCAAATAAACTAAAATAAACTCCTATGAATTACAAACAAAGTATGTGTACAAATAACTGAGCTGGTAGAAAAAATAAAATGGTGATTTCTTTCAATGAAATAATGCCATTGCACGTAATTAATTATTGGTTACGATAACTGCATTCAACATATAACATAATATTAACCCCTCTCTGTGAAGATTTTCTTAGGAACTACATACTGCTTTCAAAGGATGGACTGCTAAGAAGGTCATCACTACTGATAGAGGGTGTGGAGGGAAACAAATGGACAACATGGATAACTCAAAAGATTTTTAGTACCTTAACAGCATTGATATCACTACAGAGATGGGGAGGGGATGCTGAAGACCAGACATTCTACAAATGTGCCATAATGGCACTTAAAATATCATGGTGATCAAGGGAGGTAGAAACTACAGGAGGGGAGACAAGTTAGGGGGACAGTTATGGAAAATGTGGTGTGTGTGTGGTACAGTGACGCTGGGGAAGAATACAAATACCTACACAACCAGTAAATGTGATTCAGAGACATGCAAACTGGCTGATAACAAGGTCTTTAATGAATTTTCAGGGATGTCTAATGCCAAATAAGAATGGTTTAGGTATATTATTATCACTCACTGAACTCAAAAATATTCTGTGCTAATATCTCCTTAGAAACTTCAGTAGAAAATATTTAGGTAGTATTGAAATCAACACAATCAGTACAGTTTTAACACAGGAAAATCTTCTATGGGTTATATATCACCTTATGAATACCATTTGATCTTGGAAAACTATATAAACCTTGACATAGTTATTTTTATTAGAGAAATGAATTTCCCCAAAATAAATTAAATTAGCCATACATACAATATGTATCACATTTTGAACAGAAATGCATTGACTTTATGTTATCTAATGGCCTGGTCTGACTCAGTAAAAAAAAAAAAAAAACAAATAAAAAAATACAACTAGGGACAATAACATCCTTGACAATTGTCACTGTGTACAAACATTAGAAATGTAAGTATCAGTCTTCATTTGGTTAATTCTGACCATTGTTTTGTTTCTTATACTTTGAATTATTTTCTGATTATTCTATGACAAAAAAGTCCAAAGAACAGATTTAATTAGAGACAGTTTAAATTATACTAACTGGCTAGAATTAGAGGGTAATCAAGTTAAGGCATGCACAAGATTAGAAAAAAAAGTGTTACTAGACTCCCCTGGACAAAGCAGTAACTTCAGATACAGCTAATAAAATAAAATAGCACGCTGCCTTCCAAACTTACAAGGTAAAAGAAAAAGAAAATGTATATTAGAAAAGTACAGGAACTTTAGTATACACTGAAAAAAAGCAAAACCTAATAAGACACGTAAAGATTTTAAACCTAATCTCAGGCTAGAAAAGATTACATTTGAGACCAAACTAACTCATGTCAAATTACATTTCTAATAATAATGAAGCAATTGATTCCATAACTGATGAGGTTAGAGCTTTAACCAAACCACAGGACTTAACAGAAACATTTAATTGCTATTTTGTAAATCAATGGTCATAGATTATAATTACCTTCTCTGATTGTTGATACTCAGACATATATTTAGGAATCGTGTCCAAGAATTTCTGAGTCTATAATGAAAAGTTCCTTAATGAAGGTTGGAAATAAAACAATTATGGATCCTTATAATCATATTATTGTCTATTAAAATCCAAATACACAGAATACTCTATTACTGATATTATACCAAACATTTAATGCTCTCTTTTCCAAAAGTATTGCCCCTGAATTTGTAAAATGTCATCTATTACACCAATTTTAAAAGGGGAAATAAAGAAATTATAGATCAGTATGTATAACATATTCTTTGGGCAAATGTTTTGAAAGATGGCTAATCCATGTATTAAAAGATTTAGCAAATAGTTCATATTATCTTGATATATCTCAACAGGAGTTTATGACAAGCAGTTCAACACTCACCAACCTGGATGAATTTTCTGACCAAGTTAGTTTAGCAACAGATTTGTCTTTCTGTGAATGTTATTTTATTTTAGTTTTTGGATCTTCCAAAAGCTATTGGCATTCTACCACATTTGCCAATAAATAACTTACTAGAAAGTACCATTTTAATCATTATCTGTGTAAATAGATAAATAAATGGTTTGTAGGACAGATACAATCAGTATCATTGCAAGAAATTCAGTCTAGTTATTTATCTATAATGCCTCAAGTTCCACAATAGTCAGTAATATGTTCCTTCTTATTTTGTACAATTCTTTCTACTATGCCAATTTGCATATTTTGCTGAGCTAACTAATATGCAGATGATCAAACTGTCGTTTACAACAGTATCAAGCAATGCAAATACTGTAATAAAAAATAAATAGTTGATTCATATCTCTAAAAAGGCTCAAGATAATCACCTTAACTTCAGTGCAGACCTGTAATTCTTTACTGTGGTTCATTGTTTTCACTTCTTACTTTTCATATATACTCCTGTATTTCTAAATTATGACATACCATTTCCACACTTCAAGTATACAAATGGACTTCTGCGTTTCATACAAGTGTGGGTCTTATTTCATGAATGCACAAATGTTTATGATGCACGTGCATTTCCTTAACTACCACTTTGACAAATCTGCATAACTGTTTAAATCTGCATTGCAAATATTTCAGTTTATGTTTTGTACTCTATCCAGAGAAGTTAAGAATGTGAAAATGCACCAGTATCAGCAATCTATAGTTCACTATCTAATCTGGGATAGTGAACTGTGGATTGTGTTGCTAATAAACTCTGTACTAATTAATGTACGAGTCGAACTTGGAGATCTTATTTTTTTTCCCTGACATCTCTGTACAAAACACATGACTGACACTGGTTTTCCACATAATGGCCGTCAGTGACTGGTGGTGGTTTGGTTTTAAGTTGTTTTTGCCTTGGAAGGATATATATATATTTATATTTATATATATATATATATATATATATATATATATATATATATATATAGACAGACAGACACACACACACACACACACACACACACACACACACACACACACACACACACACACACACACACACACACACACACACATGCACACACTTATATAATTATCAGGTTTTTTGCCTTGGAAGGATATCTATATATATATATATATATATAGACACACACACACACACACACACACACACACACACACACACACACACACACACACACACACACACACACACACACTTATGTAATTATCAGGTGGTACAGAGGTTGCAGGGGGGCATTTCCCTCAGCCAAACCATTGAAAAATGTGACAAAATCTAAGCATGTAGAAAATAGTTGAAAAATCTAATAACACTGAAACAGATTTTGTGATGTTTTTGCAGGGGACAAGCTCCTTTGCACCTTCCCCACTTTGTGTTTCACTCTTTTTCAGTGTCAGTCTTATTACTCTTCAGTCTTTTTCTGTCAGTCCTTCTATGTACACCTATATATATATATATATATATATATATATATATATATCTACACATATATACAGGCTCTATGTTTCTAGCACATATATATAAATATATATATATATATATATATATATATATATATATATATATATATATATATATATATATATATATATATATATATATATATATATATATATAGTTAGTGAAAGATAGATGTGTAGGTGTGAGAAGAACTATGTTTGAAATTCATTCTTCTCCTGCACTTCTGATTTTTTTTTTAGCTTGTCAACACTCGGCATTTCGAGTGCTAACATTTTAACAGGGAGCCATTGGTAACTCTGAAAACCCAGACTGGTACAACAATCTTCCCACTTATTTGACAGCAATATTTGGAGGACTGCTAGTGATACTTTTCAAATGTTTAAATATCAGTGACTGGCTCAACATCTAGCTAGAATGGAGGGATACTACAGAATTGCAGGTTTATATTACTTTATTGAGAAACATCTTCATCGAACACCTCTTCATCGACTAATAAACAGTGAACTCCAAAATTGTCAAATGGCCACTTCGGCAAATTTTTTCCCAGGGGATAAAATGCTGGGCCATCATCAGGAATTTGCCTTTTTCCCACTGAAGTGCGATCTCAGTGTTGGTATATTTAGCTGGGGGGGGGGCAAAGCCCCCCACGTATGTAGGGTTTGAAAGATTGGTTTTGGTTGGCCAAGCAATTTTTACATGAGCTGGTGACAGTTGATTGCTTCATCTACAGTCTCATTCTGCCCATGCTTAATTCTTCATAATTCCCTGTCATTAGCATTCCTTCTTTGTATCTCCATCTCCTTGCAGAGCCTCTTCCAGGTGCCTCATTTCCTATGTACTTGCCTGTCTTGTCCCCTTTCATGTTTAGTCTGTACTTCCAATAACCACTAGTAGCTTTTTTGTATCCTGCTCTAACTCGCTTTTCCTTCCTCCCTTTTGATCTTCCCATCCATGATTACTATCCATACCACCCTTCTTATGTACTACTTCATTTTTCTGACACTGTAGATTTCATCTTCACTCTCTGTCCCTTGTCCTTTTTGTGTTACATTTTATTTCACATGATCATACACATGAATATCTACAGTCGAGGCAATATATAATCCATGCTGCCTCAAACAGAGCAAGTCATGTCTGAACTCAAGCTGAAGCTTTTGTCATGAGTGTATAAAAGTGTACTCTTTCTTACATCCAAGATACCATGTTGCGTCTCTTCCTCCACTGGTACATTTGAAATTTCCATTGATTTTTTTTTTCTAGAACCACCAACAGATTTTCCATTGTTTTTTTTTTGTTTTTTTTTCATTTGTGGCTTATGTAGTAATATGCTCAACCAGTACCATAATTCCTTCTTTTGCAAACCACATATCATTCAGGGCAAGTCCTTATTCTCCTAACACCTCATATCCACTAAAACGTTGCACTATCTGCTGTTTATCTAACCCAGTACCTACCTGCCTTTCTTATCCTTTCTTATTTTCTCCCCATATCTTCTCATATTTATGCATCATAATCAGCCCACCCCTTTATTTCTATGTAGATAGAATTACCATGGTCCAGTCTATCCAATATTTTACCACCCACTTACTAACCACACTCATTTCTGTGGATTTCTTATAGAGTGAGTGTTTTAATTCCATCGTTATTTGTTTACTTTTTTGTTTTCCAACCAAGAGGGCTAGTCTACTGAACCTTTTCAGCCATGACTCAGGTACAGAACAGGATGAGTCAATACATCCTCAAGTTGCAGTGGATATAAGCAGTTCTCTGGTTAAGGACACATACTCAGATTTAAGTGTGTCAAACATTAGTAGTAGTATGTTTTCATGCTATATTCCATGTATATAATATATACAAGAGAATAATGTAACACTTATTTGTTATGTAGAAGAGATACATTATGAAAAATGTTATGCATGCAGAAATTAAATAAACACTGCTCAAGAGGAATTCTTACAGCATTATCTGCTAGGATAATGTGATTTAGTTTTCAGTTCTGAAACTCATGTCTTAGTCCAAATCACAAAATCATTTTCTTCCTCAAAAAGGGTCTCCTATAATGTTTTTTGAAAGCCTCTAAAATGAGGTTGCTCTTTATTGCATTTAGTTGGAGGTTCCAAAGAGCAGGCCATGTTCTGCAAAAGGCCCCTCCTATGGTTTTCTTGAATCTGGGTGTGACTAGTGTAAGAAAGTGATGTTAGCTGTTTATAAGTGTATAATTTTGGTCTCTCAGAGGTAGTTTTTTTTGAGAGGGGAACAATATCTAGTTCTAAGAATTTGGAATATAAGTGTTCCTAGTAGAATAATAGTCCTACCTGGTATTGGGAGTCAATGTATTGCCTGAAGTACTCCACAATGGTGTACCCTTTGTTAAGCTAGGAGTATACATTTGCATATTTTCCCTTCAGTGGACAGCCATTTTGGACATTTATAGGATAAGTGCATGCTGAGAAGCGGTAGACCCTGTTCTAGTTTTGGAAATAATACAGGTCTATCTGTAGATTTACATTGAGCAGGGAATGGCAAGTGGGATATCTGATAATACACTTTCAACTTTGAAAGAACATTTGCAATGATTTTGTTTGTATGATTATTAAAGTTCACCAGTCTTAATACTGATTAAATATTTGATAATTCAACCCATTATATATTTAATGGCCATTGAAATATCTCCACCATTGTTCATGCCCTACCTGTCTAATGATTTAACCAATATATATTTAATGCCCACTAAGATATCCCCACCATTGTTCATACCCTGTATTCATCTGCTAACAATACCTACAAAATATATATCTTCCTCATCCTCATCACACACTGAACAATACTCTTTTCTATATGGGAATAGGTGCCAACAATGAGGACACTACAAACTTTCCATCCACTAACCCCTGGAACTAACCAAGGTAATGGTAACCTAGACACCGACCACTGTATCACAGCCTTGCTAAAGCATTAATCTTTCAATGATTCACCATATACTTAACTTTTACAGGTATTGCCAAATTCAAATACTGTGAAGCCTTAAAATGAAGGTTAAAAAAGGGCCATGGACATGAGAAAATATACTAAACATGCATTTTGGATTATTGATTAGTAACTACTAAATGCATACTGGGAACAATGTGACAGTTTCTACTTCAAAAGACATAAAAGGATCAATAATTTAAATGAAGATATTGCTGAAATGTTTTTCTTACCGGGAATTACAAGAGAAACCTTCCCATGTTTATCATTGTTACTTTTCCATCTTTAATGGATGTAGTATGTTGTATAGTTGATACAGACAAAAGCAGCATTTAGGTTATAGACTAACAGAGGATGCACATTGCAACAGGTTAAGCTCTCTTCTCTTTCTACAAAGTTTTCAGTGAATGAAATGTAGTATGTCTGCACACATTAAATATTTAAATACCTCCTGAAGTACTAGACCAGATTTGTCATCCTACAAAACAACTGCTTTGTTTTGGATTAGTATGAATGATCACTTGGCTGTAGCTTAACACACACACACACACACACACACACACACACATATGGAATGTGAATAGTTCTTAGCAGAGGTTTGTCCAATGGATCCTAGTATGATAGTCAAGTGACTATGGATTTGACACATATTATTCAAGGGACTGTGGTATGCAGCCCCCCAATGCAAGTATAGGAGGGCATGCATTCCTGTCAAAAAAGCTTATGCTGTAATTCTATTTTTTCAAACTTATGTCTGTCCACCAAATATCATTTAATCTATAACAATGAATCACTCACAAATGCACACAGATGCAAAATGTGTGCACAGATTTATATGCAGGGTTCTGTGTGGCATTACAAGTAACAACGACAAATGACTGGCCAACAATAAAAACTTTTAATAATACTCTAGCATCTCAGCATACAAGCCTTCAAGGAGTAAAATTACATAAAAAAACACAATATATATATATATATATATATATATATATATATATTACAAAAATACATTGTTTGGACGCCTTCTACTCTGACTACATTAATCAAATGAAAAATAGAGATAAGAGCTGGTACGTATAGAAGTCCTGTGATCTACAGTTGGCATTCGATGAGTAACATTCAAAAAATATATCTTTGCAAGGAGTTTATCCACATTATGACTTTTATTTTCTTCTCAGTGTCTTGCAGCCCAAGTTCTGAATTTAACATTAACTTCAACATCTCCTAAGAATAAGCCCTGGTACCAAACAATGTGCTTAGTTATTTTTCTACAAGAAACTGTCACAGCAAAAATCCAGGTCCTTCTCTGTAAGTTATCTTCAGATCCCCCACCAAAAAAATCATGCCTGACCTCCCATTCCTGCTGTTAATAAACATGTCATCTTTTCTAAAGTAGCCATCTGGTAACCTCTGGATAAAAAGGACTATTGAAATTACATCACCCATCACTGAGCTACTGTTAATGAGTGCATTTAATATGTCCCCAAATGCTGGATGTTTCCCAGTGTTTTGTTCAGTTTGAGACATTTCAGTATTCCAGAAGAGAATTTTACCAAAAGAGGAAAAAGTTCAAAATATTGTTTCTCATGACAGAGTCAATTTTGACTCCTGTGATTAATTTTGCCTGTCTACCCATATTTATATCAATCTTAAGGTCACTTTACCTCAGTCTAATACACTACTCTCATTCATAATTTAGACTACTCTGGCAAGAGACCATTGCAGTCTTTTGATATAAAACTGATATGGTACATCCTATTTAGCTTACAATATTATGTTAACCATCCATACAAAGTTTGTTATATTCAGTAGGGTTCTAAGTCACAGTTTATGAGAATGTGTTTCCAATTTCATGGCTGAAAAGGGTCGTTCAAAGGTTCATATGTTCACAGATACTTACTAGGCTGTTGATCCATGAGGATCTTTAGAATCCTAGCCATACATTTCTATGAAGTTTTTATCCCTATATTCAAGTATGAATAACCCAAACACAAGTAGAGCATTTGCATGTCGCCCCTATCCATGAGGGACAAGGGTACTACACCAGTGGAGAATCTGTGGTTACCCATCATCCCTTTGTCCTGATTATGTTTGAATAGTGTAAAAAGTATTACTTTGCTTTATGAGGACAGAGGATGATTCCAAAGCAGTGTTATTCTCTGTGATACATATATATCCCACCATGTCCTATTTATGTTGTAAAACATTTAAATATCTTGAGTCCATGTTTATGCTCCCCCATTACTGGCAAATGCGTGGTAGGTCTGCAGGACAGAGCCTGATGAGGCTCTGTACCCCAGGCAGAGAATGATCCTCAGTAGCCTGACTAGTTCACACTAATTCAATTAACTGGTTATCAAGTGAAACAGAATTCCAACTCGTGGACTTTATAGAGTAATGACATAAAATGCATGGGAACAAGAAAAGTCCTAACTTATAGAAAGTCACAAGTGAAATACATGAAGCAATCCAGATGAGATGGAAGAAACATTTATAGAAAATCCACTCTTATTCAAATATGGCTGGCTGAAATGTAATACAGATGACATATTAAGTGGAATGATAATTCTCATTGCAATTGCATTTAATCTACTTCACCCTTCCATTGCCTCCAACACAGGACCCTGTCTGACAGCTTCACTATTTCTAGCAGCTAAACTATTCATTCTACATAGTGAGAGGCTGAGAGCCAGATATTCTCCAGGTGGGAAAGAGGTGTACAGTCGCTTTAGTCTTGCCAGAATATCCCTATGCCCCATTTTTTTCCTCAATGGTGAGAATCGGGTGGTGGCTGTGGGCACAGAAGTGAGTTCTGTGGGATAGCTGACCCCATGAGCTTCTTCCCTTCTGCACCACCCCCGAGCTTCATATGGAAGCATGTATGTCTCCACACATACTAATCCCTAGCCTTTCCTTTATAGTAGTGTAAATGTATGCTCACTATCCATAAGCCTCATGGGTACACTATTCCCCTCTACCACTAGGTGACACCCAAGTGGCTACAAAAGCCATCTCTCTGTGTGTGTCTCTCTCTCTCTCTCTTTCAGTCCAAGATGGGCAAACTGCCAACAGTCAGTCATTCTTATCCCTGCTGGCCAGTCCAGTCCTAGCTTCATCCATCTGTGCCATAACAGCAGGTGCCAAGAATAGATGATGATCGACAATGCAGATGGAACATTATGGGAAGACATAACTTCTTTTTTTCCTAAAATTCCAGTTTTTCATGTTGAAACAGAAATATATAAAAAGCATACATTTAAAGAATGGATGAAGCACAAAAAGAAGGCTATATATATTACTAAAAATAACACCGATCTGTGATCAGCATGGTTTTATAGTTTTACCTCACTTCTTCAATTACATGATCATTTTTTTTCTGGTTTATTTTGGATTCTGTCAAATTCTCCTATGGCATTATGCAAAGCATATACCCAAGTCTAATCTAACATATAAGCTACAGTTTATAGTGAAGAAGCCTACTAGTTGGAATACCTGGAAATATTCCCAAAGTCTGTGTTTTGGCAAAAAGTCAAGAGTGCATTCCTAAACAAAGCAAAAGTACTTGGGAAGTAGTAGCCAGTCTACATGTTAACAATTACAGATATAACTGTAGTGATGAATGCAAAGGATACTAATAAAGGCCTGCTGGATTTCAACAGCAGCTGCAATTTGAGAACAATGAATATTTTGACAAACCACAATCTGCATACTTTAAAATGACTAGATGTATTATTCTCAATAGACATCATGCTACAAATTCCAAACACATTACTGTCTCGATTTTCATTAGTATTGACTGAATTCTTCCTCACTTTTTAAGATGACACTGATTTATGTTACATAACTGAGTAAACACATTGTAGGAAATTGTTTCTTCTTCTTTTATGTAAGCTGGCCCATGAAAACAATGAATATTTACAAAACTATCGAATGAAACAATGACTGAATAAATAATTGTTAGGAATATATCATAAACAATAATGCAGCTCTTATGTGCACAATCAGATGCAAATAATTACTATGTCAAAGAGCATACACTGAAAGTATTAAAAGTGCAAATGGCTAAATTTAAATACTATGCAATTTTAGTACTGTAGTTTCAGGTTTAACAATCCATAGGCATAATATACAAGCCCAGAAGTGTAAAGGAACAGTCTCATCAGTATACTGTGGCACCTTAGCCATGGAAAACCCACTTCTTCAACACAGTAAGTATGATTATACAACAACCCCCCATTAATATTCCAAAATGTGCATGCTAATTGGTCAGTGTGCACATTGTAAATCAGACTTATAGTAATGGAAAAAATTAGTACTTCTTTTTTTTTTTTTTACAGCAATGGAGAATGCAAGATCTCCGTTGCTTTTTAGAAACTGTCTTGCTATGTTAAAGGAGTTTAACATAGCGAGACAGCTTTAAAAAAAGCAACGGAGGTCTTCCTTTCTCCGTTGCTTTTTTTAAGACTGTCTCGTTATATTAAAGGAGTTTAACATAGCGAGACAGCTTTAAAAAAAGCAACGGAGAAAGAAAGATCTCCGTTGTTTTTTTTAAAGCTGTCTCGCTATGTCAAACTACTTTAACATAGCGAGACAGTTTCTAAAAAGCAACGGAGATCTTGCTTTCTCCGTTGCTTCCACCCACAGCTTTGATTTACTGTGTAAGCACACGCATGCACAGTACATCAGAACTGCCACAGAATACCAGACAGCTGCGGAAGGGCAGCATGGAGGCATTATACAATGCCATTATTTAAGAAAAGTAAGAATTTTTTTTCTTAAATAATGTCATTGTATAATAGCAATAACCCACTTCTGGGTGTGGGTAATGCTAGATTTACCCACGGTTGTCTTTGTTTGTCCACTTGGGCTTCACTCTCATGACCAAACCACACCAACCACGGGTAAAATCAGCATTACCCACACCCAGGCGTGGGTTATTGCTTAAATAACTAGCAAATAATGTCTTCCACTTTTAATGAGGGTTTGAGGTGAACTCTATTCCACAAGAGGGAAATTCTTTGATAAAAGTGCCATTCTTTTCAGCTGATCCTGTTTAAGTTACATTGGACATTTAGTTCTTTCAAACTGGTGCTTATAGTGTTTGTTTTGGTAGTGTGTTGGAAGACACTTACGAATGGATAATTAGAAGCTTTGTAAGCAAGGCAAAGGTCATCCCTGAAACGTCTGTAAGAAAAAAGAGAGATAATGCTTTAAAGCTGCCTGTGTAGCACATTGAAACAATAACCTTCATTTTCTTTGGGAGAAAATACTGAACTTGAACTTTCTGCAAATTAAGTCACATACTTAGACTGGTAAACACTGAAATGGATATTTTGTTCTTTTATGGGTCTCATAAGGGAGAAATAGAGAGAGAGATAATAGATGTTCATCCTGTTTCACTGTTGCAGTCATTACATTTGGGTAATCTGCTGGCAGATTGCCCTCAGTCAGCCTGATTAACAAAGTCTTGGGTCCTGCATCGGTCACTGTCCCTTCTTCCATGACGTCAGGTCGTCAGGGGTATAAAACATGCAGCCGACGCCATTACATCAGTCTTTCTTGCCGCACAGTGCCAGAAGCAGAAGCAGTTCACAAGTGTCGGTCAGCTGTCTCCTGAAATATTCTTTTTCGAGTTTCAGAACTGAAGTCTTCAACTTAAAGCTAAGTACCCCGTTGGGGAAACTTTTTCTTGCTCCTTACCGATGTCAGTAAAAGTTAATAATTGTATTACTTGTGGGAAGTAAATACCTCATAAGGATTTTCATTTGTACTGTATTCCTTGCCTAGGCCCTGACCACGACCTACCTTGCTGTCGGTTTTGTGCTTTATTTAATCAGCGCACTATCCATCGTCAGTACATTTTTGCTTCAAAATATTTCGGTTCTCGGTTTAATTATCTAGAAATGATGTCGGTTAGCCATTCAACTACCAGAATACCGAAAATACACAAAGAAAAAGACAGAAACAGGCTGTTGAGGTCCAAAACTGCTGACGATGCTTCTCCTAAGCCAGTCGCCAGTTCGCCAGTACTCAGTGAGGTGCTTTTGCAGCCCCTGATACCCGCTAATTCTGATTTGCAGGCCTCTACTGAGACCCATTCGGAGTCCAGTATGCCACGAGATGCTTCATATATGGAGCCTGCGGATGTCTCTAACTTGGATGGGTCCAGAGCCGCTGAGCAGGCACCGGCTTCTGAGGGTGCATTCAGGCCTACAGATTTGCATATTAAACCGACTCCAGCTTCACTGCTAAGGCCTAAATCTCGATCTATGCCTAAAAAACTGACGCTCAGGCCACATGTTCAGGCCCCTATGCCTAAAAAACAAATGATCAAAATGGCTGAAGATTTAATTACTGTAAATCAGGGGTAGTCAACCCCCCACCACCACCACCACAAGGCCTAGGATTGAATATGACTATGAATCTTCTGAACAGGACTCTGTTTCTTCTGACTCTTCTAATGATCTGGATTTGTCCATACCTACTTATGAGGACTCTAATGCAGAAGATTCCATTCCCTCTGCTTCTCTGCCTGAGGATTTCTCTTTTGGGGAAACTTTACATACCTTAAGGGAGCATTTCCACTGGGAAATTCAGGATTTCTCTGAATCAAAAAGAGGCTTAGGGATTTCCTTCTTCTTCCTCAGCATAGGCCTTTGGCTATACCTCCTGTACTAGATATTGTTGATGATTTGTTTTTGGAATTCAGTATGGCTCCTGATTCCTAGCCTCCAGCCCCTAGCAAACCAGACAGGTACTACAGGGTTCCTGAGTCCCACAAATTCCTTTTCAAAAATCCTGTTGTGGACCCTGAAACCATTTCCCAGAGGCCCAAGGGCATAAAGGTTTCTACTGCTAAAAATCCTATCCCTTCTGATAGAGACTCCAGGGCGCTGGATAGATGGGGTAAAAAGGTTTATCCTTCTGCAACCTTTGCAATCAGGGCTTTAAACTGTCAATTCCATATGCTAAGATATAAACAGCATATCATGGGATTGTTTAAACAGAAAATGTTGTTGATTTCTGACTGTGTGGAGAATAAAGATTTGCAGGATTTATTGCATTCAGCTGAACAAGTTGGCAAACATACTTTGCAATGTGGTTTTGATTCTTTAGTGGCCTCTTGTAGGGCTGCTGTTACTGGATCTGTGCTTAGAAGGCATGCTTAGCTTAATGAACAATCTCTGCCTGATCATGTTAAAGCAAAACCTTTGGATGCTCCTTTACAGCAGGATCATTTATTTGGCAAAAAGGCTGAAGAAGTTCTAAAAAAGATGGAAGATAGAGCTAAATCTATGCAAACTTTGAAAGATTTCTTACAAGTGCAACCACCTAGATTTAGTAGGCATTGACCTACTAACAACTGGTCCTTTCCAGTTCCTTCCAGAGCCACTAGGGACAAATCCAGACATTCCAAAACCACCAGATCTCAGGCCCAAGGGACTTTCAGGACTAAGCAATTGGGTGCTTCCACTTCCAAATTTGGAAACAACAAGGCACCACCCTATGGTAAACAGTCTCAATGACTTCCCTTTGAAGTTACCAAGCACTTACCTCTTAGCCGCCCCTTTTGGGGGTAAAATTGGCTCTTCATTCAAGAAACTGGAAACTTATAACCCAGGACAAATGGATTTTAAATATAGTGTCCCAGGGATACAGATTTCATTTCCACATGCTGCCAACTCCAAACGCATGGCCAGACCTGCCCCCAAATCAGTGGGCAGAGGTTCAGAAACAAGTACTTTTCCTCCTAAACATGGGGGCTATTCAACTAGTACCAGAAGAGAAAAAGGGACAAGGTTTCTATTCCAGACTTTTCCTGGTACCCAGAAAAGACAAATTATGGCGTTCAATTCTGGACCAGTCTAAACACCTTTCTGGACATTCCAAAATTCAAGATGCTGACTCTTCACCAGTTACTTCCTATGCTAGGCAAGGAAGCATATCCCAATCAGGGAATCTTGCAGAAGATTTCTACACTTCAAAGCAGGCGGCATGCATTATCAGTTCTCTGCACTGCTCTTTGGCTTGTTTACTGTACCCAGGATATTCACAAAGTGCCTGACTCTAGTAATTGCATTTTGCAGGCAAAGAAATATTCAAATATATCCAAACCTGGACGATTGTCTAATTCAGGCAGAAAACCAGGCCATTCTTCTAAACCATCTGGCATTTGTAAATAGAGTTCTAACCTGTCTAGGGTACACCATAAATGAAAAGAAATCTCAACTGGTACCCTCTCAAAAAATTACATTCCTGGGTGCAAGTTTGACTACAACTGCCCAGATGGCTTTCCTTATGCCAGAAAAGCAAATTAATTTGGTGACTTACTTCAAACAGGTGGCCACAAAAACCCTGCTATCTGCAAGGCAAATAATGCAAGCCTTGGGGTTCATGGCCTCATGCATTCTTCTAATTCCATATGCAAGACTGCATATGAGGAAACTTCAGTGGTACTTAAAAAGTTTATGGAGTCAACATTGTTACAGCCTGGAAACAATGATTCCTATCATACCTTGCCTGTGCCTAGAGTTCCTATGGTGGGCAGAGGCCTGCCACCAAAACAAGGGACTGCCATTCATGCCACCCCTGCTGCCCAAACCCTAACTACAGACACATCAGACTATGCATGGGGGGCTCATCTGGCAGGGAAGTGCATTCAGGGCAAATGGAGCCCAAATCAAATGTACCTTCATATCAATCTAAAAGAAACGCTAGCTGCACAGAATGCACTGACAGCCTTCAAGGACTACCTTCATCCAGGACAATTGCTGATAAAGACAGACAACACCACGCTTATGTGGTACATAAACAAGCAGGGGGGGTACACATTCCTACCTCCTCTGCAGACTAGCCATGGCATTGTGGAACACGGCCTTGAGCTACCAAGTACAACTACAAGCTCAATTCCTGCCAGGAAAGCAGAATGTTCTGGCAGATGAACTAAGCAGAAATCTCATGGACCCTCATGAATGGAAACTGGAACCATGAATTTTCAACTTGTTGACACGCAAATGGGGGAGCCCAGACACAAATCTTTTTGCCTCACCCCAGACTACCAGTTGGACAAATTTTGCACAAGAACTCATCACAAAAAAGCCTGGAAAGTGGATGCTCTGTCCTTCAGCTGGAAAAACCTATCAGTCTATGCCTTTGCTCTCCAAAGTTCTACTAAAAGTCAAACAGGACAAACCAAAAATGATTTTGATTGCTCCAGACTGGCCTCTCCAACATTGGTACCCGCTCCTGTGCAGTGTGTCACACATTTCTCCGTGGCACCTGCCTCAGACACCATCCTTACTGTCTCAGCAGGAGAACAAAATTCTGCACCCTCAGCTCCAAACATTGAATCTTGCAGCCAGGCTAATCACTTAAATTCACCCTCAGCATCACTCAGCAAACCTGTAATGGATGTCATTTTGGAGGCGAGAAGACCTAGTACTAGAAAATCTTATGCTGATAAATGGAAAATATTCTGTGCCTGGAATCAATCTCAAGGGATGAGCACAGCAGTGCCCAATTTACCTTGGATATTGCAATACTTAACTGAGATGCTTCACAAGGGCCTGTCTTTTTCTTCCATAAAAATCCATGCCTCAGCCATTTCAGCTCATTACAACACAGATCCCCCCTATTCTCTCATCCTCTTCTAAAGCAGTATCTCAGAGGGGCCAAAAACTTGAGACCACCCAGAAGAGCTCCAACCCCTGCCTGGGACCTTAACTTTGTATTGGAGAAACTCACTCTACCTCCTTTCGAGCCAGCTGCAACTGCAGACTTATAATTTCTTTCCTGGAAAACAGCCTTCCTTTTAGCAATCACTTCAGCTAGAAGGATATCTGAGTTACAGGCCCTTATGGCAGTGGAGCCTTTCATCATCTTTCATGTGGACAGGGTGTCACTCAGGACCAATCCATCATTCATACCCAAGGTGGTATCCAGTGTGGCTCTTAATCAGTCCATTCATTTGCCAACTTTCATTCCCAATCCACTGAACAAGGGAGAGCGGATTCTACATTCATTGGATGTGCACAGGCAACTTAGATTCTACTTGGACAGGACTAAATCTCGAAGAAAATCTGAACAACTGCTGGTAGCATTTGCTACAGGGGCAAAGGGGAAGGCTATTTCAAAGCAAACCATTTCTAAATGGATAAGCCATTGTATTCATTTTTGTTATAAGCACCATGGATAACCTATCCCCAAGAAGATCAGGTCACATTCCACCAGGACCGCATCTACTTCAGCAGTCTTTCTCAGAGGTGTTCCTACCAGGGATATTCTAGAAGCTTCTACCTGGAGTTCAGTTCATACTTTCATCAGGCATTATCACTTACCAATTTTCTCTAAATCCAGAGCTGGCTTTGCCACTGTTGTTTTGTAGGGTCTTATAGCTGGTCCTAATGTGTATAAATACATCCTCCCAACCTTAGCTTTGGGAATCTACCCAAATGTAATGACTGCAACAGTGAAACATAATGAACATAGTACAGTTGTGTACACTTACCATAAATGTAGATGTTCGAGTGTATTCACTGTTGCAGTCCTGGTTACCCTCCCTCCAGCCCCCTGTTTTTCTTTTACTATACCTCTTCTTTCTTTTACTATGCTTAAAAGCCTTTTTGGTGTATTTGCTTTTGTTTGGAGGTATATTTTTGTGTTTCTAATAATATATACATATATATATATATATATTTGTGTTTTTAATAATATATATATATATATATATATATATATATATATATATATATATATATATATATATATATGTATGTATATATATATATATATATATATATATATATATTGCTCCCCATTTGGGGGACACCTGACATCTGGGGCAAGAAAAACTGATGTAATGGCATCGGCTGCATGTTTTATACCCCTGATGTCTTGACATCATGGAAGAAGGGAAAGCAACTAATGCAGGACTTAAGACTTTGTTAATCAGGCCAACTAAGGGCAACCTGCCAGCAGATTACCCAAATGTAATGACTGCAACAGTGAATACACTCGACCATCTACATTTATGATAAGTGTACGCAACTGTACTTTTCCTTTGACCCTGATGATATACCCACTGCTAATCAGCCTGGCTAGATAGAAGGACTTCCTTCTGTAATAACTGTAACAATTTTCATGGGGCTGTCATCTGTATGGTAGGTGCTCAAGTGGACATGTTTACCGAATGACAGGATATACTATTTTTTAGGATTTTATTTTAGGCAATAGTACTGACAGTAAGTGAAACGTCCTTTTGGGAGAATCTGAAAATCAGTCAGAGAGTCTGCAGTCATCCACAATCTTGGTCAGCCAAAGGCTACTGATAATAGCTTTGACATCAGAGAAGTAAATGCCAAACAGAATTTGCTGCAGAACAGATACCTGGGGTCACCTTTAATAATCAGCCTTTTAGATGAGAGAATACCTCTTACATTAATGGCTTCTGTTCTGTGATTGAGTCAGTTTGCTATCCAACAGGTTATATAAAGTTTTATATATCTACATCTATATCTATATTTGTACGTGTATGTTTGTGTATACATATATGTACATATATATATATATATATATATATATATATATATATATATATATATCTATATATATGTGTGTGTGTGTGTATTAGTCTCATTAGCTTGTCAACAATGCAGGAATCTGTGAAACTTCCTTAAGTTGTTCTTATATGTTAATCTAATGTCATAAAAATAAATAAGGGCTAGACAAAAATCAGTAAAAATCATGTCCGTTTCAAATATAACTAAAGATGTATTTATTTATTTTAGTAAACATCTGAAAGCATGGATTTGTACTTATCAACTGTCTCTGTAGCCAGCTTGGTTGAAATTGGCACCCTGGGACAATGTTAGAATTGTCTTCTGTTTGCTGACAATCACGTAACACATAAACAACTTGTCGCAATGTGTGAGAGATGTAGTTAAACAGTGTTATTAGAGGTAAAACTCTCACATGAAGCCACTACAGATAACAAAAATGTTGTCAGTACACATAGCATCACACTAAACAAATCACTTACAGCTCAGACCAAACACACTAACTGACATGTTGTGAGGCTCTTAAAAGTAACTTAAGCTACAGAGGCCTTCTAAATATAACTCAAGAAGCAACTACTCTCAGAAACCTCACAAACACAAATCACAGGCAGCATCTATCATGAAACATACATGTAGGAGCCGCAATGACAAAAGTCCATAAAGCAGACCTCCACACAATCAAATATCTTTGTCATAGATGACTCCACAATGAGACTTACTGATGTACCACACACCAGGCTGTGGTAAGAGAGGGTCAAAGTCAGTTGCCTATCAGGTGCCAGGATTTGTCACTTTATGAACAAACTCAAACTGTTGACCACAAGTACAGGTATGATACAAGCATTGCATACGTGGCTTCACATGTCTTAAGATGTACCTCCCAGAACTATATGAGGAGAGACACAATAGAACTTTTGGAATACATGTCTCACACAGGTAGGAAACCTAACCTTGAGCAGTATTCTAACATTAGAAACAATGATGCCATAATATGAACAAAAAATAAATTACTGGTGTCAGTCAATGGGGTAAAATATGTATCAGACTGGAAATATATGTTAGCCCTAATTGCTTTGCCAGGGATTGCCTGTACCTCTACTCCCAAAGCTTCCACAAGGGCAAAATTGTGTCCACCTGTTGTGCCTTTTATAGTCAATTTCAGTCTTATAAAGCTTTAGAACCTTTTGGGAACTAAATAGGGTGACAAAATGTAACACAAGTCTGAAGTCATTTTGAGAGACATACATATTTGGGATTATTACATCTACATTGAGAGAGAGTGCACTTTCCTTATACCAAGGTATGCCCACTTATCTATCACATTTTAGGTCTGTGTTGTATATGTACAATACATGACTATAGTGCTCTTTTTAATTTCTCCAAATCTTTTAGGTTTGTAATACCATGAAGAGAATGGACCACATTCCTAACTCAAAGCACAATTACAGTTCATAAAATTAGTACTGTTTCAATCTTTGATGTCAGCATCTGCAATGTGCCTAGTAATGACTCCTTCTGCAACTCGTATTGGGTTACATGGATTGGTAGCATATCTAAATACAATTGTAGATTATTTTTTATAAGACCCGTTGCTCCTACTAATATTGGAACCATCTAGGTATCTTTCTTCCACATTGCTCTCATTTCTGCCTGCAAATCCCGATATTTTATGACTTTGTGTCTCTCTCTACGCTGGACACTGCGTGTGGTGATTTCAATGAGCAATGCTACTCTTGTCTTTTTTTCCTGGACCACTATATCCAGTTTTCTAGCATCTATCTTTTGAACTGTTGGTAATGGGTAATCCCATGTGATGTCGATGTCTTCATTTCCTATTAAGCTTTGTGGCTCATATTTTCATTATATTTCAGCCACTTCAATACCATAATATTTATACAATCCCCAATGCAATAGTCCTGCCACATTATTATGCCTTTCAGTATACAGTTCTTCTGCCATTAGTATGTCACAACCAGCAAGGAGGTATGCAACTGTTTCCAATTCGGTTTTACAAAATTTACATTTGTCTGTTTCTTCCTCATGTTCAATAGACTTTGTAAATTGATGTGTGTGCAGCCCACTATCTTGGGCCAACAATATTAACCTTTCATCTCTTGGTTTGAATTTGCCTCTCCTTAACCATTCCTGCATTCATTCCTGATCAACATGAGATTCTTCCAGAAGTTTTCTATACTTGCAACTATATTTATGCTTTTTCCGCATTTCTTGCCTTCTCATTTGGTCCTTCACCTTATATTTTTATTATATTTCTTTGTTTTTTTGGTACATTCACTTTCTGCATGATTTTTATCTACTTCTGGTTTGATTTCTATTCCTGCTTGACACCGATATGCTTCTGCTAAATTAAGCAGAGAAGTCATCTTAGATTTATTCTGCTCATGTTTCAAAACTTTCACTACATTTGGGTCATGTGAGGCCAGCAGATATGTGTGGAGTCTGACAATTGCAGATCTATACATGTAATCAATTTCAAGGAGGCCTGTCAATCACTCCAAAACTGTAAGTTAAGACAGGAAGAGCAAATTGGTTTATAGCTTGGATTTTGTTCCTAGATGTCAACGCTGTTTTCAGAATTAATTTAAGTCTTCTAAAGTATTCCTTACTAAGTTTTATTTGCATTTGTTAATGTTTTATTGTTGATCCTTTATGAATTCCCAAATATTTATATACTCCATCTTGCTCAAGTTCTTTTATGTCACATTCTTGTCCCAAACTGATGTTTTCCTGGTGCTGCAGGAAAGGTTGCTTTTGCATACTTATCAAGATCAAATGACATTATTATATCATCTGAAAAAGTTTTGACAACCTGCAGTTGTGCTTTAAATTCCTCATCTGATGAGATATACTGTTTTAAATCATTGACAAAGAGAAGATGAGAAGTCTTTTGTTTTTAGGAGCCAAACTGTAGCTATGGCCTAAGCTGGTAAGTAAACAGCTTAATGGGATACTGGCAAGGTAGAATAGCAACGGTGACAAACAGTCACCCTGGAATATCCCCCTTTGAATTTTTATCCCTGGGATAATAATCTGTCCTTCATCATGACTTAATTGCAAAACGGTCTGTCACTGTAATGTAGTCAATCAGTGTAGGATGTATCTTATACATTTTTAAGCACTTTTTTATCCATGAATATGGGATAATATCAAATGTTTTTTTTATAGTCCATCCATGCCATACTTAAATTCTTTCCCTTTTTACAGTTCTTCAGTACGACTTTATTTAACAACAAATGATCCTTTGTTCCATATGACTTTCTTTTATTGCCCTTTTGTTCTACTGTCATAATGGAGTTTTCTTCTAAATTACTATAAACCCTGTCAGCATCAATTCCTGTGTATAGTTTATACATCGTCGGAACGCAAGTTTTTGGTCTATAATTTTTGGGGTAGCTTGCAGGTTCACTCTTAAATAGGAGCATTGCTATGCCTGTTGTTAGCCAGGTTGGTGTCTGTTCAGGGTGCGCATATAAATAGTTCTTACTCATGGCTAAATCCTTGTGCAAGGATGTTAATACATTTAAATAAAAGTCAGGTACTGCACCTGGGCCTTGCGTTTTCCATTTAGAAGCTTTTCTTAACTTTGTTTCAATCTCTCTAGCTGTTACTTCATCCCATTTCATATCCTGCACCTTTAAACTTCTTATTCTTTCTTTTACTTCTATTATCCATTAAGCATCTTTGTTGTGTTCCACAGGACCTTCATAGATACTTCTCCAAAATATATCTACTTCCTCTTTTTTTGGCAGTCTTTCAATTACTTTTACTTTATTTCCCAGTTCTCTATAAAACTTTTTGGGTCATCAATAAATTGCTTATTTTGTACTTTTCCTTTATATTTATCTGTGTATCTTCTAAGTTTTTCCGCCTGTGCTGAAATTTTTAGTTTATTTGTGATAGTGCATGATAGATCCTGGTCTGTTCTAATATTGCACATTCCTTTTATCACATCTAGCTTTCTTAGTAATTTTATTGATCTATTCCCTCTTTTATAGTCTTCTAAGGGTGACACTTCTTGTCTTAATTGCTTTATAGTTTTCTCTATTTGATATTCCCATGATGGTATTTGATTTCTCCCCTTCCTTTCCCTCACTACCATGTGTTCTTGTGGAAGAACTTTATCAGTTATTAATTTAGCTGCACAATAATATATCCTGTTTACCTTGCTTATATCACATGGATCCCCATGGATAGTCCTAATTACTGTGTTCATTTGTTTTATCAGACTTCTGACCTTCTGGGTTTTATTGACCTTCTGCAGTCTATTTCTCTCATTGATCTTGATATATCTATCCATGTCTGTTAAATCAAGCAACTCTTGTATTAGCTCATTTTTTTCCAAACTGAGGGCACATTCCTTGTTTTCCATTTCCTGTGGGCATTCTATAGAAAGGTCAATAGCATCTTCCTGTGGTATATTCTCTTCAGTTTCATCCTGTGCCATCTGTTGCATTATCATATGAACATACCAACCCTCATGCATGTATGGTAAGGTGGAAGGTCCAAAAAACTGCAATAGTTCAACTCCACAGGCCAGCACACAATTAAGCTCTATTTGAAAATTAATATTTAATCAACATAAGGTTAGAGAGTCAGCACTGATGAAGACTCTGGGCTGAAACTGCTATGCTTTTTATACCTGTTGGTGCTTGGGGTTCCTACTGAATTGTTGACAGCTTAGGATGTTGAATGCTTAATCATTGACACCTAAGCAACAAATGCTTACAATAGCGAATGGCCACATCATTAAGTTCTTTCCTCGGGAAAGAATTCACATGGCTGTTATCGGGGATTTGCCCTTTCCCCAATGTAGAGCAATCTCGGAGTTGGTATATTTTGTTGGGGGGGTGGGGGCTGAAGCCCCCCACTATGTTTGGATGTGTTTGTTTATTTTGTTTATGGATGGCCACCCAAATTTTTTCCTGAGCGAAGAATTCAATGATGTGGCTGTTTGCTATTGTTAGATTTCGATGCTTAGGTGATGATGTTTTAGGATTTGACAACCTAAGCTGTCGATGTTATGATAATTAAAACAGTTGTAAGAAAATTCTAAGTAAAAACTGTTGTTCTAGTATGCTATAGATCCAAAATAAATAAACAACAATTAAAAATAGATTGTTGTGTTGCATGTCCAGTGTACCTTACAAACCAGAATCAATAGTTTGCTTATTTTACTATAGCAATAAATAAATATATATAAGTGATTCTATATGTAATATTAAAAATAATCAGTAAAAGGTACAATAAGAAGAATATATTGAAACTGTTCACCTCGAATATATAGCTGCTAAGTACACCTTAGGAAATCAGTAAAAATAAATAAAAACAAATAATTGCAAATAGTGAAGGGAACATCCCAGTGTTCCGTACCTATAACCTGGCTGCTCTCATTCTCAAAACACTGCTAATATTAATTCTTACAACTGTTTTAATTATCATTCAACTAACATAATCAAATAGGAAGAAACATTAACACATATTTATAAGAAAAACTTTTTTGAATGGTCAGTTTTTTAATATTTATTATATTATCATGTTTTAACAAATTTTAAGTAATATAATTAATTGGAATGCATTTAATTAATTGCATTTACGTAATGTCACATGTCACTATTTTCTGTATTTAAACTCATTTAGGTTTCAAATTAATTTTGTTCTGAAGAAGCCTGGGATGAACCTGGGTGAAAGCGCTTAACTGTATTTGTGTATTTTGTGGATTAAAGTCATTACAAAAACGTGAATCTTTCGTTTGGTGGTTTCGTGGAGTTACAGAATTGGAATATATTTCCCAGAGGGCGTCCCTGGTGCTGCTGTTTCAACTACGTGGTTTTTTGACTCTCTTCGTTTATTGTGGTTTTCTTAGGTATAGAAATTGACAATAATCTGAAATTTGACATACATATAGCCGAAATAATCAAGAAGGTCAACAAAAAGATGGGACTCCTTTACAGGAACCGACAGTTTATGACTAAACACACCAAAACCACTATTGGAAGAACCCATCTGTTATCCATCCTCCTTTATGCCTCCCCTATCTTAACCAATCTTTGCCACACCAAACTAACCAAGATGGAATCTTGCTACAACAAGATTGCCAAGTTTGCTACCAAAGCCACTCATAGGTCCCATCACTGTCTAGCCCTCAAGCAATTGAACTGGCTTGAGTTTTCACAACTCCTGCTGCTCAACCAACTCACAATTGCCCATAAGCTCTACTACCTTCCCAATAAACCCCTCTGCCCTGCAGCAACTAATTCAACCCTACACCACCTCCAGAACCTAAAGATCTACTAACTAGAACAACATAAATGTCATCAAACACAAAAATGAAGCTGGCAAATCTCTCTTTGCCTGCTCTATTGCCAGAACCTGGAATGCACTCCCAAATCATTTAACCTCTATAACTTCTACTTCCCAATTTAAAAAACTTCTCAGAGCCCACTACACAAAAAACTGGCTTTGCCTATGACACCCCACAGCTAAGCCATGCTAACTCCCTGTTGCTGGGATTCCATTAGTTACATAAGGGTGGCTCTCCACCTCCCATCCTCTGACCATTTCAAATGCCTAGAGTATATGAACACAAAAAAAAAAACTATCTTCTGCTAAGTATCTTTTGCTGTAAATGACTGCCTGTCATTGTGTCACTGTGTATCTGTAATGTTTACCTTTATGATTTATCTGTTGTATTGTTGTTTTGTTTTACTTAACTGTATGTGATGCTTTTCTCCCTGGGCCTCCGCTGAAAATGGACCTGTGTCAAGTCAGACTTTCCTAGTAAACAAATGTGAAATAAATAAATAAAAATAAATAAATTTCCAATGATTTTGAACTCTGATGTCACTGTAAATACATATTTAGTATTGTCTTGTTATTTTATTATTTATTATTAAATACATTTAAACCTTTCATTGTGGCTGATCTGTGTACAGATATTTAAGTTCTGAGAGCACTTGCATATTTATTTGGTGACACTGTGGGCCACTCCTAATAGCCTTGCTGTTGGTCAAACTACCATTTGTATTAATAGTAACATTACACAGTAAGATTGGACACCCTTTGTTAAGGGCCTTAAAGTATCTGATAGGGAGCTGGCTGGTGGCAGTGATAACTACCTTGTAGTTTGGACAAAAGGGGGCATAGCTAATAAACCTCTGCTAGCCTTTCTCAGATGTGTGTGTTTGTGTGTATGTGTGTATAAATCAAACCTCAAAGAGTGTGTGTGTCAGCTACTTGTGCAGGGACACGAAGCACAGGCTGGACAGAGAGGATGCTGGAGATCTTGGCTTGGCCACTCAGCTGAGATCTCAATTCTATAGCTGTGCCAGTGGGGAGTCTTATTGGGGATCTGGAGAAAGAGGGAGAACCCAGCCTCAGACTGACTGTGGTTTCTGTGTTCTCTTATGTGAAATTGCACTTGATGCTGAAAGCTGCATCTAGAAATACTGTGTGTGTACCTTGTCATCCTCTCAGTGTACATCCCCTACTGGTGCCAGTAGTTAGGATTGAGGCTCTTTGATTACTGGTCCTGTGGTGGGGCAACACACAGCCAATTGGCCAACATGCAAAGGAAAAACACACTGCAGTATGTCAAACCCACCTAGGTAGGGGGCTATGCCTCCGACACCCCCACTGTGAGGACCTGCACCCTCACACCCCCAACTAAAATACATACTCTTGGATAGCACTACAGTGGGGAAAAGGGCAAATTTCCCCATGTTGGACAACAGGCAGCATTCCCACTTGTACCCCTCATGTGGGGAGGGTGCACCCACCACACCCTCTAAAAATTATATATACCAACTCATAGATCACACTACAGTGAAGTAAAGGATACATTTCCTGATCCATCTATGTTCTGCAAGCTCCATTCAAATGCTTAGAGTTTTCAAAAACTCAATCATTGGTCTCAACCATATGGAGTTCATGTTTCTGAAAACTCACTTAACTGATAGGGATATATATATATATATATATATATATATATATATATATATATATATATATAGAGAGAGAGAGAGAGAGAGAGGGAGGAGATACAAATTATGCGCACATAAATATATGTATAATATATATACATATTTATGCATATTCATACATGCTTATATGGAAACACTCAAATTAGTGAAAACTTCAGAAAATCAAACATTTTTAATAGAAACACAAGTGATCAATAGTTCCATGATCAGAGTGTGCTGACATAACTTTGTCCAAGACTGGGTACAACAAGGATTGTGAATTTGCCCTTTCCCTACTGTTGTGCAATCATAGCGTTCATATGCATGGCCAGAGGTATGGGGTGTGCATGTTTGCCTGCATACCTGTAAAAAATATACATATATTTTTGTTTGCTTTGGGGTATTTTGTGTTTTGATCTTTTATGCTCAATATTATGTCAATTCAGTTTATAATTGTTCATTTTAATGTAGGACACACACACACACACACATATCTATATCCATATATAAATATATATATATATATATATATATATATATATATATATATATATAAACTATATACTCACACAAATATTTATTTATATATATATATATATATATATATATATATATATATATTATATATAATACTCGAAAACCCACAACCGTGAAAACCACAATCTCGACCATACACACACACACACACACACACACACACACACACACACCTACATAACTACATTACAACAAACAAAACAACACACACAAACACAACATGACATACAAACACACCTTCCCTAACTATAAGTGGGGGGAGCAAGTGCCCATGCACCTCCCCACTTGTATATAGTTACTCCGAGGTTGCAATAAACACACAAACACACAAAACCAGCACTACACACACACTCACACACACTAAAATCCCTACCCAATACCCTGATGTAAACACCACTTACCTGAATCCCCAGCTAAATCCACAAACAGCACCGCACATCAAGAATGCGACACCACAACAGCGGATTCAACATTTCCGCATACGAGTGTTTCGTTAACTGCACTGTCAACTATTCAGTCTCGAAATACTGAAATTCGACATTTCAATATTTTGAGATTGTCTAGTGAACCCGTATATATATATATTCATTAACAACCTTTATACTGTCATCCCAAAAGTCAGCTGTATCCAATATGCTGATGACTCTACTCTGATTTGCTCAGCCACATCTCCAGTAGAGTTATGGTCAGCTACCCAGACCACCTTTAATACAATAGAAAACTGACTTTCTGAACATCGTCTGATCCTAAATCCCAAAAAAACTAAAATGCTGTTATTTTCACCAACACGTAGATCTACTGCTTTCACCTTTACCATAAAATCAAATGATGGCACAATAATCTCCCCTGACCCATCTACAAAATTATTAGGTGTCATCATAGACAATAATCTAAAATTTGACCTACGTTAACCAAACTATCAAAACCATCAATAAAAAACTAGTGTCACTTTACAGAATAAAAGCCTTCCTAACTCCTCCAGCTAAAATTGCCATATCTCACTCTCACCTTCTTTCAACCCTTCTGTATGCATCCCCTCTACTCTCGAATTTAAACAAGACTGTCCTTAAACACTCAATTTGCTACAACCACATTGCCAGGTTTGCCACTGGGCTGCCTTTTAGGACACATCATTGCATCAAAATAAATCAGCTTGGTTGACTTGAACTACCCGGCCTAATCCAGTATAACCAACTGATTATGGCCTATAAAATCCTCTATAATCCAGACAATACTCCTGCACTTAAAAATATTATCACCCCCTATAACAATCCTAGACCGCTTCGATCCTCTAACAAACTACTAATTCAGACTAGCAAAATTAATAACACAGGCGGTGATTCTCTCTTTGCAAACTCTGTAAGTAGATCCTGGAACTCTCTTCCAGATGATATTACCTTACTTTCCACCTTAGGTCAATTTAAAACTAGACTCAAACATTTGTCACTTAACTGGCTATGTCAATGTATCAAGCCTGGCTAACTCTCTCTAGAATGTGTAAAAACCTGTTAACCAGTTTACTGTGTAATTTAATTTAATCCTGACTTGTGCTCAGGATTAACTGTAACCTGTGGAACTTGTTTAACTTGCTTACTTATGTAATCTCTGTAAATAGTCTGTTTGTAATATGTAATGCTGGTATTATGTAATGCTGTATCTGCTTACCTTTGGAGCTTTTCTCCCCGGGCCTCCGCTGAAAATGGACATGCATCCAGTCGGACTATCCCGGTCAACAAATGTAAAATAAAATAAATAAAAATAAAATAAATATATATATTTATGTATGTATGTATGTATATATAGATAGATACAGATATACATATATAGATAGATATAGATATATAGATGCATTTATATAGACACACACACATATATATAAATCAGTACAGATATAGATATTAATATAGAGAGTTATAGGTATATGTATGTGAGTGTATATACATTTTACTATAATGTAAGAAAAGCCAGCACGCACACCATATTAACACGCTGGATAAAAATCTGTTTTGTCAACGTCATCATGCTTGTGCATATCATACATGAATTATGTTTGTGGAGGAGAGTTTAATATAACAGTTAAAGTCTTTACCTCAAAGGTAAAAAATTCACGGTTTGATTCTGTCCTCTGGTATTTGCCACCTTTGGTATGTACCTGAACAGGCACATGAAACAACTGCAGCATCCATAGAGCTTCCTCACAAAAAGAATACATGGTGTAAACACAATGCCTTATGCAGACTGCCTCACAACTCTATCTCTATGCATTTTCTCTGGACTGCTGAGAGGTTAAAAAAATCCTGGAAGAGGAGGTCCAGCCGACAAGAGTTTATTGACAACGAAAACAAACCACCATTGACCTAGGTTTTGTCCGTATGATCAGACTTCTTCAGAATACTAAAACACTACAGCAACTACTCTTAAATAAGCAGTACAATTTAGCAATTAATTAATTAACAATTCAATAAAACACAGTTAATTAATATTTAAACTTAACCTAACAAAACTATTAAAATAATTAAAATAACCTAATCAATAATGCCTGTCAAATACTACCCTACAGATCCAAGGTAAAATTAAAAAATAAAAAATATATATGTACAATATATGAAATGTGTAGCACAAATCTATAAAAATTTTTTAGTAAAGAAATATAAATATTAATGTATTTAAACCTACAAGATCCATATTGAATCAAGAGAGGTTATTTATGCTTGGCATACAAAGCATATATGGAGCGAGCTCTGATGGACCATTTGCATACCTGCAGAAACTTTGCTTCTGACTTAAAAAGGACAAGTTGGAGGGATAGGTATATATCTTAGAGAATCCCAGTGTCTGGAATAGGCTTCCATCCATGTAAAGCAGTGTCCCCAACTTTCTGGGTAAATGATTTGAAGTTTCCAGTGTCATGAAGACCATCTATAAACATACGCAGTTGACATCAGAATTTTGTACACAATCCTATGTTGCAGTGCTTTGAAAAATCTGTAATGGCCTCCATCTACTACAGAGATCATCAATGACTTAATGATTCACCATGCAAAGACCATGGGCACATACACATTCTAAATTACCAAGTAACTGCTGAAGATGTAAGCATATTCCCTCATGCTGTAAGCAAATTGCAAAAGTTAAAAAAACATTCTTTTTTTCTCAGTGCCCATGCTAGCTAAAACAAATTTTCCTACTAGACTAATTGCATTTTTAAATATTCCCACTAATAATCACACAGCCAAAGGAGCAACCTCAGTTCAGCCCAACATTCCATTTCTGCAATCATGTGTGACAGTGATTTGGGGCAACAGATATACATCCTTAAAAAATTAGCACCATTCTTGACAATCCCTTACCAAGTTTGATGTCATTAGCATGATTCATGACAATTCTTTACTTCATGTAATGTCACTCATCATCTTAAGGATGGTTCACTACTGGACAACATAACATGCAAAGTCAAGGCCAGCAGTTGCTGGCCAAGGTAGTGTGGTGTAAATCTAGTGCTAAAATATGACCTGCTGAAGAGACAGGCATATATCCTGGAGCTTACCCCATCCCTGGAACAGGCCCCCCCATCCACATGAAGCAGAGTTCCTCTCTAACCCAATTAAAGTGTAACTTGGACAATTGGATGGGGAACAAAAATGCATCCCTGACTTGATACCTATATCTCTAATGAACACAGGCAAACTGTAAATGGTTCATCTTTGAGGCCCCTATTTGTAATTGTTTCATCTCCCTAGCCCCTGCTTACACTTATCTAGGGTACTAGAACTTATCACAGACTTGGATGCATGGCTAAAGGTCCTCGTGATCGTGAGCCTAGTAAAGTCCTATGAAGCTATAAACCTGAAAGTACTGCAAGCTTACTACTAATTCATTTACACCACTCTGTGCGAGACTGCAATAACTTCCTCATTTATTCTTATGTATTTATTTTCATTAACTAGTTTATCCAATTCTCAGTTACTGAGAAATGGAATTCATGCTGGTCCGCAATAACATAATGTAGGATTGAATTCTGGATGTGATGCTAGCCAATTACAAAACATATGTATCTCTACTACCCCCCATGGACACTTATGTACATAAGGGGGATGTAAACAACACACAGTCTACTAACAGCATTGCTTTGATACTTGGCTATTAAACATAGTACCTGACAAGAACCAATGCTGACACAGAGAAGGCCTGTAGACCTTACAAAGCACCCCAAGTGAGAAGTTAACTGGGGTGCCAGCCTCTGGGAGGTATAATTAAAATTAAACTATAAATGTACCCACAAGGTACAAAGACAGTAGTCGCATGAATGCAATAATTAACTGTATATACAAATAAGTATGCCAAATCTTCAGAAAAAGAAGCCTATGGTTAGTATTGTAGTCATTGTGAAATGCTGTATTGAACATGGGAAAATACATCTCTTTTAATGCATAGGATCCTTAGGATTAAAAACATTTTAACACAATGCCCAATTAAAGCACTCTTGTATGTGTTTTTTCTGTAAGGTATGACTTTGAATGCAAAACGTTTATGGTCACTTCTGATGTAAAATTAAAACAAATGCCTGCATAAGAATCCTATAATATAGCGTGCAGTTATGTTTCCTCGGAAATGCAAATCGTATGAATGCCAAATTCTGTATTTCACTAACTTACTGCAGGTGTAAGTCTTTGAAGTTATCTAGATAATTAGACTATGCAAAAAGAAGTAAAATCAAATTTTGTTTTAAGTGGGTCAAAACAACATTAAACCAAGTACTGGAAAAATCTAAATAATGAGAGTCAGTTAAATTACATTTCTTGACCTAGCGAAAAGTTGGCAGTAATTTAACATGCAGGTTCACTTTGATATAATGTATTTAACACAACATAGTTTCCTAGAGAATATGATGCATGCACAACATTTCTAGACTAAAGCAGGTTCACATAAACAAAGAAACAATACTCACAACCAAATCTCCACAAGGATGTTATTTACCAGTGGAAAGAAAAACTCAGCATGGAATTAAACACTATCATTTATGTCTACTATACTCCACCCCCAGATAAAAGTGATGTTGAATAAAGAAAGAAAGTAAGAAAGAAGAAAATCTAGCATAACTCATTCCCAGGCAATTAAATCCTTTCTTCCAATTTTTAGGAGCATACAAAATAGTGTGCCACTGGTAAGGAATTCTCACGACATCTGCAATATACCAGAGTGTACTGGAGACACAAAACTCATGAACATTTCTATTGCTGGTGAAAAGTCATGCAAAGTACCCTGGAAATTTCAGAATGTGCCACTTCCACTAACCCTCTGTCAAAAGAACGCAGAACCAACTGGGAACTCATACACACTGACGTAGACCCTATATTAAAGATATGGGCTGGTCTCATAGGTTCATAGGTTCATACTAGGCTATCTGCCCTAGGGCATTTATAAGCCTAGCCAGAGTGTGTTTGGCTTTCGCCACCCATTTTAAATTTATTTTGCTATGCCCTTTTTTGAGGTTAGTATACTGTGCCTCTGTCTAACAGTGACACAGAAGTGATACCCGGGGTAAACCTATGTTCTCCCATCCACTCATCAAGATTCCTCTTGAAGAGAGTCAGTGAGGGTCTCTGCCTAACCTGGACTGGGATTTTATTCCAGAGTGAACGGAGCCTCTGGGTTATGTATCTGTCCCTCCAGCATGTCCTATTTATTTCAGTGCTGAGGTTCAAGTCTCTCGAGCGCGTAGCTCGATGGGATTTGGATTTTCTGAGGTGCAGCATGTCCATTAATTCCGGGTTGGACATGGCTTTATACATCAGGCACAGATCGCCTCTGAGCAGGAGGTATGCCACTGAGTAGAGCTGGAGTTTCTTTAACCGGGCAGCATATGGCATCTGTTTGAGCCCTTTGATCCTCTTGGTGAGGTACTTTTGGGGTCTTTCCAGTTGCTGCAGGTGTCTGGTAAGGTACATCCCAAAAGGAGCATTGTACTCAATTATGGGCCTGATGAGGGATGAGTAAAGAGGCACGATGACCTCCCTGATCTAGATGTGAATCCCTTCATGATTAGGTGGGCTATATAAAATGTTTTTCTAACCACTTTGGCCACGTGGTTGTCAAATGAGAGATTGCTATCAACTTGGGTCCCCAGGTCCCTAATTACTTCTTCTGTACTTAATGGATTACCACCTATGTGGTAATTTGTGGGCACTTTGTTTTTGCCAAAGGGATGACTATACACTTTTTGGCGTTTAGCTTGAGGCCATGGCTCTGGCACCAGTTGTCTGTTTCTATGAGGCCCTTTTGGAGGATGCTTGTGTTGGCTGGAGAGTCGATTATGGCGCCCAGTTTGCAGTCATCTGCGAACTTGGTCAGCCACAGTCCTTCCATGTTGGCCTGTACCTCCGAGAAATATATACCGAACAAGAGAGGTCCCAGGACTGAGCCTTGTGGGATGCCACTTGTAACTGGTTTGGAGTCTGACATGGCTCCAGCAATTCTAACCATGTGGGTTCTGGCCTTGAGCCAGTTTTCAACCCATCTGGTGACATAGGGGTTTATATTTAAGCTGGTGAGCTTATCTATAATTCCCGAGTGGGGTATTGTATCGAAGGCTTTTGCGAGGTCCAGGTAGGTTGTGTGGACCACCTTCCCCTCGTCAATGGCCTTGGTGACTGTTTCAAAGAAATCAACCAGGTTTAAGAGGCAGGATCTGCCCTTAACAAAGCCGAACTGGGTAGGATCCAGTGTCTGTAGGTCCCCAATATCTTTATTTATGAGGTCCATGATGATCCTTTCCATAGCTTTGCAGACCAAGCTAGTCAGGCTTATGGGGCGATAGTTTCCAGGATCCATTGAGGCACCACCTTTGTGGAGAGGGACCACTGTTGCTGTCGCCACTCTTTGGGTACATATCCTGTAGTAAGGTTGAGATTGAACAGTAGTTTTATGTTTGGGTTTAGCTCTTCTTGGAGTTCATGTAGGACACAGCCGGGACACCGTCTGGTCCCATTGATGCTGAGTTTTTGCTTTGGAGAGGGTAGCTCTTACCTGAGCATCTGAGATGTCAGGGGCAGCACTCTGCTGGGATAGATATTTGTCCTTTTGGTGGGAGGGGAGTTTGCTGAACCTGTCAGCTAGGATGTTGGCAATGTCTGTGGGTTCGAGGTATTTTTTGTCATTTTGGACTAATTCTGAGCATATCTGGGAATTCCCACCCAGGTTCTTAACATAACTAAAGAAAGCCTTGTGATTATCCTTAGTGTCCTGTGCAATTTTTCTCTCGAAGCTGGCCTTAGGCGATTTTATGAGTGCCCGTAGTTTTTTGCTAATACTGATCACAGATGCCTTCCTTTTTTGGGATTTTGCTCTATCGTGTAGTAGCTTCCTCCTTCTATTGTATAGTTTGTTTATGGCTGGGGTCCACCAGACATGACGTCTGCCTTTGGAGGATTGGGTCTTGGTTTTATTTGGGATTGCATGATCCATGCATTCCTGAAGGTGTTCATAGAATGTGTTTATAAAGGATTCTGCGGTCTGGGCCGTATTTTCCACAGGCCCGGGGGCTTTGAAGGATTTCACCTCAGTTTTGAGGAGTGTGAAATTTGCTTTAGAGAAGTTTTTCACTATGGTTTTCAGGGCAGGTGGTGGAGTCGGGATGTGAATATCCAGTGAGATTAGTTTATGGTCTGATCTTACCAGTGAGGGATACACTTCTGGTCTGGAGCATAGAGTCCCCATGTTGGTGATGATCGGGTCCAGTATGTTTTCCCCTCTTGTGGGAGTGGTAACAAGTTGTTTCATAGCATTTGAGTTTATAAATTCTAGGAACCTTTGGGCTAGGGTGTTGGAGCTAGAGTAATGCTCCCAGTCTATGCTTGGGTAGTTGAAGTCATCCAATATAATGGTGTTTGGAGAGACCTTCATATTTTCCAGTGTTCTCAGGAAGGCCGAGTGGGGTTCCTGGGTTTGGGAGGGTGGTCTGTAGCAGGCTATAAACTGGAAGGCAGTTTTACCCACTGTTAGTTGCACATGGATACTCTCTGATGCTTCGTGCTGTGCCACCAACCTGGAGGTGTGGGTATCTTTGATGAATATTGATACTCCCCCTCCTTTTGTGGTTCGGTCCAAGTTTTGGGGCCGAAAAACATGATATGAAGTATAACCTGGTAGTGCTGGTGTGCTCTCGGGAGCCTTGAACCAGGTTTCTGTTACTGCACAGATATCGATGTTCTCCATGCTAAGGAGAGTTTTGAGTGCGTGCATCTTGAGGTTTAGACTTCTGGCATTGAGTAGCATTACTCTTAGTTTCTTATCCCTTGTGATACCTATGGAGGTGGGTTTGTATTTTGAGCCTTGCCTAAAAAAGGCACTATGGGGGTAGCAAGAGCCTTTGCCAATATCCGAAAGCCCAGGGGTGACAGGTGCAAGCCGTCCCTAGCAAAGCATCGTGGCTTGTCGAGCATGTCATCCCAGGCTGACAGGCATTGATCCTTTGAATGACACCAATACTTAAGCCAATTGTTGAAATTGATCATCTTGTCTTCATATTGTGGCATCTTTCTTGGTGAGGGTAAGATGCTACTCAAGGTCAGGGTCATACCGGCCTGGGCTACATGCTCAGAGAGCTCCTCTATGTCTCTTTTCATGTAGTCCAGGGAGGTACGTCTCAGGTCATTCACGCCAGCATGGACAATGTCATATTTGTACTTGCCTTGGAGTGACCTGAGTGCTTGTGTTATGTGGCGGATCCTAGCGCCCGACAGGCAGCTCACCGTGACCTTCTCCTTGTTCAGCCTGGTGAGTGGGACGTCAGTGTGCCTGACGATAGCGTCACCTATTACAAGTGTATCAGGTGTGTTGTTAAGCCTTAAGGCCTGTGACTGTTCGGCACACTGGCTTTGTGAGCTATGTGTTGCATGTGTTTTGTTTTGGGGTAGCGGTTGCTTGGGTGTCTGCTTTGGAGGTCTCTGCTGCTTAGGCAGATTTTTATTTAGAGCCTCCGAGTATGTTTTTGTGTGTTTATGTGTTTGGTTTGCTGTCGTGGTAGGTCTATGTGAGACTGGAATTGTAGTGAGTGTGGTTTCCTTCTCCTCCTGACTGGTTACGCAAGTACTGAGTTGAGAGAGCTTTGCCTCCAGTATGGCTATATGGTTGCATCTCTCACATGTGTTGGAATTTGTTGGGAGGAGGAGAGGGTTGTCTGTGTACATGAGGCAGTTGTAACATTGCCTCAAGATTCCCAGATTCACCAGCTGGACCGGAGAGGAGATTGACAACTGACCTGTGGACATGCTAGAATAGTATTGGGAATTCCTTTATAATTGAAAAAAGGGCCAATGGGGAACAATGTACTCAAGGAGAGTTTGTGAGGGTGTAGTGCTTTTAATTTTTTAGTGCTGACTTATATAACTGCTTTAGTGAGTAAGTGCCATGTATCTTAAATGCAATGTGTTACAGGTAACTTAAATGCAAAAATGACAAACAGTAACTTTCTTTCAAGTGAAACAAGGAAATAAGTACAGTAAGCAATGCAGATATCACTAGGGATCCACAGAAGCACTGAAAAGCCGCATTTTAGGTGGAATTAGCGTTTCAGGGAAATAACAAGCAAACAAACAACAAGCATACAAACAAAGCTAGATTCAGCAGGCCTGGATCTAGTCTATGCTACAGCAAACAAGGTGTACCAATACTCCTATACTGACCAAGGAGGCACTAGAAATTGTGTCTCATACCTTTTCTATCCACATCCATTAATAGGTACAGTATTTGGCCAACTCCACCTTCATACCATGGACTAAACACCATGAATGTCCTTACTCATATCTAGTCCATGAACATAGATTTTAGTTATGCCTCAGGTAATAGATTATTCAAACAAATTAAATAATCATTCTTCACTGTCCAATTGCAACACTACTTCAAAGGGTAAAATTCAAGCTGCATATTCTAATTGATACCAGTTTTTGCAGGCATACAGTAAGGACAAGGCATAAGCAATGTATATCATTAATTTCCAAGACCTTATACATTGAAGTCAGTTGTGATATTGTGGTTTTATTCTATTGGGGCATTACAATAAATGATTTATTCAGTGCTTAATGGTTCACTAATTCTAGGATCTGAAAAAAATTTATTGTATTCACATGAGCTTTCTCTAGGACTGGCTTCTTCCCACATCACTAAGGAATGTGGTCGACAGTTTTTTTTTTTTTTTTTTTTGTTAACCACTAAATTGTCCGTAGGTGTATGTGCATGCATGTTTCAAATGCAAAATGTCCTGCCAATCTTCTTCCGTTCTCCCATTTGCTCAGTAAACTCCATGATGACCATGGCTATTAAAAGGTTTGCTATAGGATTCAGCTGCTTCTTCACATCCTGTATCACCTGCATGATTTTGCATTTCAGCCGATTGCATTTAAGCTCATTTTGCATTCCGGACACACATGCCCCAACCCCAAAAGGCTTGCTCTCAAAGTAAGGGCTCACTTATACTGACAGCAGGTCATTTGGAATCTGAGCCCTGATGTAAGCCTGTTTATAGTCAGGCCTTACACAAAGTAAGTCACTCATTACAGCTTAGTGCATCTCCAAGCATTTCTGCCGTTATCTCCTTCTGATGCCCCTAGGCATCAAATAGACTGGGATTTTATTCCAGAGTGAACGGAGCCTCTGGGTTATGTATCTGTCCCTCCAGCATGTCCTATTTATTTCAGTGCTGAGGTTCAAGTCTCGAGCGTAGCTCGATGGGATTTGGATTTTCTGAGGTGCAGCATGTCCATTAATTCCGGGTTGGACATGGCTTTATACATCAGGCACAGATCGCCTCTGAGCAGGAGGTATGCCACTGAGTAGAGCTGGAGTTTCTTTAACCGGGCAGCATATGGCATCTGTTTGAGCCCTTTGATCCTCTTGGTGAGGTACTTTTGGGGTCTTTCCAGTTGCTGCAGGTGTCTGGTAAGGTACATCCCAAAAGGAGCATTGTACTCAATTATGGGCCTGATGAGGGATGAGTAAAGAGGCACGATGACCTCCCCTGATCTAGATGTGAATCCCTTCATGATTAGGTGGGCTATATAAAATGTTTTTCTAACCACTTTGGCCACGTGGTTGTCAAATGAGAGATTGCTATCAACTTGGGTCCCCAGGTCCCTAATTACTTCTTCTGTACTTAATGGATTACCACCTATGTGGTAATTTGTGGGCACTTTGTTTTGCCAAAGGGATGACTATACACTTTTGGCGCTTAGCTTGAGGCCATGGCTCTGGCACCAGTTGTCTGTTTCTATGAGGCCCTTTGGAGGATGCTTGTGTTGGCTGGAGAGTCGATTATGGCCCAGTTTGCAGTCATCTGCATCCTTGGTCAGCCACAGTCCTTCCATGTTGGCCTGTACCTCCGAGAAATATATACCGAACAAGAGAGGTCCCAGGACTGAGCCTTGTGGGATGCCACTTGTAACTGGTTTGGAGTCTGACATGGCTCCAGCAATTCTAACCATGTGGGTTCTGGCCTTGAGCCAGTTTTCAACCCATCTGGTGACATAGGGGTTTATATTTAGACTGGTGAGCTTATCTATAATTCCCGAAAGTGGGTATTGTATCGAAGGCTTTTGCGAGGTCCAGGTAGGTTGTGTGGACCACCTTCCCTCCAATGGCCTTGGTGACTGTTTCAAAGAAATCAACCAGGTTTAAGAGGCAGGATCTGCCCTTAACAAAGCCGAACTGGGTAGGATCCAGTGTCTGTAGGTCCCCAATATCTTTATTTATGAGGTCCATGATGATCCTTTCCATAGCTTTGCAGACCAAGCTAGTCAGGCTTATGGGGCGATAGTTTCCAGGATCCATTGAGGCACCACCTTTGTGGAGAGGGACCACTGTTGCTGTACGCCACTCTTTGGGTACATATCCTGTAGTAAGGTTGAGATTGAACAGTAGTTTTATGTTTGGGTTTAGCTCTTCTTGGAGTTCATGTAGGACACAGCCCGGGACACCGTCTGGTCCCATTGATGCTGAGTTTTTTGCTTTGGAGAGGGCAGCTCTTACCTGAGCATCTGAGATGTCAGGGGGGCAGCACTCTGCTGGGATAGATATTTGTCCTTTTGGTGGGGAGGGGGGGCGGAGTTTGCGCTGAACCTGTCAGCTAGGATGTTGGCAATGTCTGTGGGTTCGAGGTATTTTTTGTCATTTTGGACTAATTCTGAGCATATCTGGGAATTCCCACCCAGGTTCTTAACATAACTAAAGAAAGCCTTGTGATTATCCTTAGTGTCCTGTGCAATTTTTCTCTCGAAGCTGGCCTTAGGCGATTTTATGAGTGCCCGTAGTTTTTTGCTAATACTGATCACAGATGCCTTCCTTTTTTGGGATTTTGCTCTATCGTGTAGTAGCTTCCTCCTTCTATTGTATAGTTTGTTTATGGCTGGGGTCCACCAGACATGACGTCTGCCTTTGGAGGATTGGGTCTTGGTTTTATTTGGGATTGCATGATCCATGCATTCCTGAAGGTGTTCATAGAATGTGTTTATAAAGGATTCTGCGGTCTGGGCCGTATTTTCCACAGGCCCGGGGGCTTTGAAGGATTTCACCTCAGTTTTGAGGAGTGTGAAATTTGCTTTAGAGAAGTTTTTCACTATGGTTTTCAGGGCAGGTGGTGGAGTCGGGATGTGAATATCCAGTGAGATTAGTTTATGGTCTGATCTTACCAGTGAGGGATACACTTCTGGTCTGGAGCATAGAGTCCCCATGTTGGTGATGATCGGGTCCAGTATGTTTTCCCCTCTTGTGGGAGTGGTAACAAGTTGTTTCATAGCATTTGAGTTTATAAATTCTAGGAACCTTTGGGCTAGGGTGTTGGAGCTAGAGTAATGCTCCCAGTCTATGCTTGGGTAGTTGAAGTCATCCAATATAATGGTGTTTGGAGAGACCTTCATATTTTCCAGTGTTCTCAGGAAGGCCGAGTGGGGTTCCTGGGTTTGGGAGGTGGTCTGTAGCAGGCTATAAACTGGAAGGCAGTTTTACCCACTGTTAGTTGCACATGGATACTCTCTGATGCTTCGTGCTGTGCCACCAACCTGGAGGTGTGGGTATCTTTGATGAATATTGATACTCCCCCTCCTTTTGTGGTTCGGTCCAAGTTTTGGGGCCGAAAAACATGATATGAAGTATAACCTGGTAGTGCTGGTGTGCTCTCGAGCCTTGAACCAGGTTTCTGTTACTGCACAGATATCGATGTTCTCCATGCTAAGGAGAGTTTTGAGTGCGTGCATCTTGAGGTTTAGACTTCTGGCATTGAGTAGCATTACTCTTAGTTTCTTATCCCTTGTGATACCTATGGAGGTGGGTTTGTATTTGAGCCTTGCCTAAAAAGGCACTATGGGGGTAGCAAGAGCCTTTGCCAATATCAAAGCCCAGGGTGACAGGTGCAAGCCGTCCCTAGCAAAGCATCGTGGCTTGTCGAAAGCATGTCATCCCAGGCTGACAGGCATTGGATCCCCTTTGAATGACACCAATACTTAAGCCAATTGTTGAAATTGATCATCTTGTCTTCATATTGTGGCATCTTTCTTGGTGAGGGTAAGATGCTACTCAAGGTCAGGGTCATACCGGCCTGGGCTACATGCTCAGAGAGCTCCTCTATGTCTCTTTTCATGTAGTCCAGGGAGGTACGTCTCAGGTCATTCACGCCAGCATGGACAATGTCATATTTGTACTTGCCTTGGAGTGACCTGAGTGCTTGTGTTATGTGGCGGATCCTAGCGCCCGACAGGCAGCTCACCGTGACCTTCTCCTTGTTCAGCCTGGTGAGTGGGACGCCAGTGTGCCTGACGATAGCCACCTATTACAAGTGTATCAGGTGTGTTGTTGCCTTAAGGCCTGTGACTGTTCGCACACTGGCTTTGTGAGCTATGTGTTGCATGTGTTTTGTTTTGGGGTAGCGGTTGCTTGGGTGTCTGCTTTGGAGGTCTCTGCTGCTTAGGCAGATTTTTATTTAGAGCCTCAGTATGTTTTTGTGTGTTTATGTGTTTGGTTTGCTGTCGTGGTAGGTCTATGTGAGACTGGAATTGTAGTGAGTGTGGTTTCCTTCTCCTCCTGACTGGTTACGCAGTACTGAGTTGAGAGAGCTTTGCCTCCAGTATGGCTATATGGTTGCATCTCTCACATGTGTTGGAATTTGTTGGGAGGAGGAGAGGGTTGTCTGTGTACATGAGGCAGTTGTAACATTGCCTCAAGATTCCCAGATTCACCAGCTGGACCGGAGAGGAGATTGACAACTGACCTGTGGACATGCTAGAATAGTATTGGGAATTCCTTTATAATTGAAAAAAGGGCCAATGGGGAACAATGTACTCAAGGAGAGTTTGTGAGGGTGTAGTGCTTTTAATTTTTTAGTGCTGACTTATATAACTGCTTTAGTGAGTAAGTGCCATGTATCTTAAATGCAATGTGTTACAGGTAACTTAAATGCAAAAATGACAAACAGTAACTTTCTTTCAAGTGAAACAAGGAAATAAGTACAGTAAGCAATGCAGATATCACTAGGGATCCACAGAAGCACTGAAAAGCCGCGTTTTAGGTGGAATTAGCATTTCAGGGAAATAACAAGCAAACAAACAACAAGCATACAAACAAAGCTAGATTCAGCAGGCCTGGATCTAGTCTATGCTACAGCAAACAAGGTGTACCAATACTCATATACTGACCAAGGTGGCACTAGAAATTGTGTATCATACCCTTTCCATCCACATCCATTAATAGGTACAGTATTTGGCCAACTCCACCTTCATACCATGGACTAAACACCATGAATGTTCTTGCTCATATCTAGTCCATGAACATAGATTTTAGTTATGCCTCAGGTAATAGCTTATTCAAAACAAATTAAATAATCATTCTTCACTGTCCAATTGCAACACTAATTCAAAGGGTAAAATTCAAGCTGCATATTCTAATTGATACCAGTTTTTGCAGGCATACAGTAAGGACCAGGCATAAGCAATGCATATCATTAATTTCCAAGACCTTATACATTGAAGTCAGTTGTGATATTGTGGTTTTATTCTATTGGGTCATTACAATAAATGATTTATTCAGTGCTTAATGGTTCACTAATTCTAGGATCTGAAAAAATGTATTGAATTCACATGAGCTTTCTCTAGGACTGGCTTCTTCCCACATCACTAAGGAATGTGGTCGACAGTTTTTTTTTTTTTTTTGTTAACCACTAAATTGTCCGTAGGTGTATGTGCATGCATGTTTCAAATGCAAAATGTCCTGCCAATCTTCTTCCGTTCTCCCATTTGCTCAGTAAACTCCATGATGACCATGGCTATTAAAAGGTTTGCTATAGGATTCAGCTGCTTCTTCACATCCTGTATCACCTGCATGATTTTGCATTTCAGCCGATTGCATTTAAGCTCATTTTGCATTCTGGACACACATGCCCCAACCCCAAAAGGCTTGCTCTCAAAGTAAGGGCTCACTTATACTGACAGCAGATCATTTGGAATCTGAGCCCTGATGTAAGCCTGTTTATAGCCAGGCCTTACACAAAGTAAGTCACTCATTACAGCTTAGTGCATCTCCAAGCATTTCTGCCGTTATCTCCTTCTGATGCCCCTAGGCATCAAATATTGCTTGTTCATATTTATATTAATAATTCCAAACCCATGCTACATACAAGGTATTAGAACATTTCATCTTAAAACATACATGATGGCAAACACAACTGTATTGATATTTGACCTCTGTCTAGTGCAGCTTAAGAGATATTGAATATTATTTGTATACTGTTTATTTGTATTGTAATATTTTTCATACTTCTCTAAATATCTGAACATTCAGGTAAACCAGACAGAAATACATAGCCTCAAATAAAAGCTCACAGCTTTATGAAGAAAATCCTGCTGGCAGTATGTGTCCTGCTTGAATGGTTACTGGGATATCATAAGCCGTTTATACATTACAAAATTAATATTCACTGCCTTTATTTTAGCTTATAAAATCTAGTTTAAAGATCAAAATGAATGAATGCCACTAATGCTGAAAGGTTTGCAATTTACAGTTTTCTGGTAACACAGTTACAGAGATATGAATACTGGTTTGAACTGTAATGTGATAACTTCATTTTTTGAAGGCTCAAGCCACACCCACTGGTAGTTAAAAGTGCAGACTGCAATGGAGGGAATGAGTTAAACTGACAGCAAGTCTTTCAGAATCAGGCAGACTTACACTAAGCGCATCTCTTTTGGAATCTGCCCCTTGATTTTATAAAATACTGTTAAATTATTTCCTCTTCATGCCTTTCACACTATTACACTGTCACTGTCTGATGCACTGAAGATTCTCGGGTTTGGGGAATGGTGGATGATGTTTCTTCTCTTATAATACCATGGTCATATTTTACATGTATCCATTAAGCACTGAAAGCTGTTTATAAGAGTTTGCATATTTGACAATAACTATCTGTTACAATTATGATTTCTAGACATTACTACTGAAGAGTTCTTTCAAATTCTATTTGTTATACCATGTGTGGCCTTGTATCAGTGTTGGTATTTCATTAGATGAAAAAAATCAAGAAATGATATTAAGGGTAAAAATACAATTAGAAAAACGGACTCTAACTGAAGATGAGAACACATTGGACTGTATAATCTGTTCATTTCTTAACCAGTTAGGAATGCTGTATATTCTACACAATCAGTGGAGTCTTCCTGGTTTATTCAGAACTGCCTCAGACCTGCCTCATACATTCTTGAGTTTCTTTTTTATTTTACTTATTTTTCAGGAAGGTGGTTTAAGTCACCTTCCACATTTTCTGTAAAATAATGATTCTCTGTGAATCTGACATGATCACCTTGCAGCATCAGACTGTGTCATTTTGTTTTTATGCATCATTTCTTTCTTAAATATAGTGTCTAACTTGCCTTTACATTTTCTTTTAAGATGCTTAAGTACTTCTATCGTGTTCCACCCTCTGGTTTTCTTTTCTTCCAGCCCATAAATAAAGCTCGTCTTATCATTCTTTATATGTCTTCTTATGCAGTACCATGTTCCAATGTAGCTGTCATCCTTTGAAATGTCTCTGTCTTTTTATTTAATGACTCTTTGTTGGCCAGTTTATTCCCACTAGGCTGGTGTCTTTTCACAGGAGACCGAAGGTAGCATTCATGCTTACTGGGGAAAATATGGCCAGGTTACCAGGTAGACTCCCCTATCTTTTAATAAATGTGTGGAATTATTTATATCCACTTGACAAATGCAACCTCACTTCAGTGTCTCATCTGAAGGCTAGCACACCACTTATACTGCACTACAATGTCATTATTGGGAAATTAATCCAAGTTCCTGGTGTAGGAACAGAACCTATAGCTTTTGATCTTCCAGCACCAAAGGCAACTGTGCCACCTACTGAGCTACTAACACTGACTTAACTACATTGTTATGCAGATAAGATCTCCATAACTCTGCATGGTATGCCACAAATGATCTGATCATTTTTTTGACACTGGGATAATACTCTAGCAGATCTCTGTGTTGATGCCTCATATTGCACACTTATGTTTTCATCATATGATACGGTTGTTGCTAGGTGTTCCCTTACCTGTTGGTGTCCTACTTGTCCTCTGACTCTTACAGCTGCGGTTTGCAGATGCATTATTCTGCATTAAATGTAAGTAACCATTTTGTGACCCACATGGCAATTTTACTAAGTCTCTTGCCATCTTATCTATACCTTCTGTTGTACAGAGCCACTGCACAACTTTATTTCTATAATAAGGTAAAGTTTTGCTTCAAGTATTTCAGCAATAGAGCTTTCTTTTCATTGGAGGAGACACCATTTGTGATGTCCCACTGTGTCCTACAAACTTGCCAACATTCTACTTGTTCCTCCAAAGGTGACCTTATGAAAAGTCTTTCTGATTTGTTCAGTAACGTATCTGTATTACCATGTCACATCTTGATAAAGACGAAGAAGGACACCACCAAAGACTACTTTTTGATGTAATATTCAGATTATTCTGTCACAAAGATTTGTTAAATTTGTCTTATATGATCTTTCTGTGCTGAATCATTTCTGCCTTGAAGCTGCTGCTCCTCTGGTTTTCAGATATTTGCAAATTATATTTTTCAGCAGTATCTATTCTTTTTCCCACAAATGTGGTTGAACCAATATGTCTAGTACTTTCAGACTCTATCTTGCTTTGCCCTCCTAAAGGAAAACTAATACATCTACATCTAATCTTCAGGAGTTATGCAATCCTCCACTGATAATTTCTATAAAAGTGGTTAGTGTTATTATAATATCCCGGTTTAGTTTTTGAAGGATTTTGGGGGTAAGTCCCATTATACATGACTACCCTGTGTAACTTTAAATTCTAAAGCTCTTGCAGGACCCTCAGCTTTATTTAACTGTTGCTTTATGTCATAAATATTGAGCAGAAGTATTATTTCAGTAGCTCCATTTTATTAAAATCAAGTTCTGCATATTCCCCAACTTATGATGTTTACCTTTACTTACCTTTACCCTTCTTTGCTAATTTATATGAATATAATGGATGCTGCATTATTTGTCTGAACTGGATATCTTTTCCTGCACGGTCCCCAGCCCTCCTTTTCTGTGTTTCCTGATATTTTCTAAATGTATGTCACAAAGTTGTAGAACATTTTTAAAACACCATTTAAAAAATATGATTTTGAACATGGAATCAATCAAGTAAACATGATGTTTTGGGAGGTTAGGAGGAAAGCAAAGAGCCCAGTGAAAACTCCACAAGCACATGATGAACACACAAAACAAATGTAACACTATAAAGCAAATGTCTGCATATCTGGAGTAAATCCCAAATCTTAAAGCAGTGAATAAAGTTCTTACTAAAAAACACCAAATCCCAGAGCCTGATGAGACATATCTTACCACAAAACCCATGTGCTACACAAGACAAGAAGGCCTACAAGCCAATAAATTATCATCAGTGGATGAATAGAAAAATGTACTGGTAGGTTCCTACATTTGAAGTTTTTAAGGAAAAAAGTCATAACTCTGGTAAATGAAAGACTATTACAGTACAACATTATTTTACACAAATACTAAATGATCACCTAGAAGAAAAACTTATTGCAGTAAGACCAATACAGCAAAGTTCAGAAAAAAATCTTGAAGGACAATCTGTCCTTATCAAATACTAAACTCAAACTGACAGATGATTTCTCTATAATATGCTGCATTGTGCAAGCCAGGTTTTGAAATTATTTGAAAAAAAAAACTTGTCTCTGGAAAACAATCAGCCGTTTACCTGATGAATAGAACTGCTTGATATGGCTTTGTGTGGTCTCCGTTAAACAGTCGCGGCAAACTGGATGGTTTGGATACAAGCCTAAACCAAGTATGTCCTCCTTTGGTTGACTTACTGCATTTGAGAACCTAAAAGCTAATCAGGCCTTCAAGCACTTATGCATACAGCACATGCATATACATTTTCAAAGAGTAGATTTAATGGAATATGTGAAGACAGAAAATGCATTGGGAGCTCTGCAGAGTTTTGCACAGGCAGGGAAAAAGGCATATATTTGTCTGAAAGTACACTTGCACTCTGTAATACAATACAAAATATAAATTACAATTCAGTTTGCTTATTATCTGTAATGAAAGCAATGAGTGAAGTGTTATGTAACTTTTTGAACAGAAAATCTGAACTGCAGTAGAACTCTCATATTATCTGTAATGCTAGGAGTGAAGTACTAAATATCTTTACTTTTATTTGGAGAATGCTACTATAAATTAAAAATTAAGTATACTCTATGTCACCCATGCTTGTAGAAAAAAAGCTTCAGTGCTGCTTATCCATGAAAAATGTATTTTTGGAGTTTGAATATTTTTCCTATCAATATATTTTATCATGCTGGGCTTCTTTGCCGTGCCTTTCATTTATTTTTTTTTCTCTTGCTTTATATTGCTGGCAAGCATCCCCAACGATGTTATATCTTCTTGTACAATTGCATTCCAAATGGAGTAATTACATCCATAAACTGCAGCCTATGACATTAACTGCTATGTTGGGTACTGCTATGAATTCAGAAACACAAAAGGGTCATTAATAAACTCAGCAGAAACAGAAAATTATGGCTGAGATTCTATTGAAAAGAATTATGTATGCATCCTTGGTGTACATTGCTGTTCTGTTAAAGACCACTCATACATCTCTCACTACAACTGGTTTCTGAAGAAAATTACATGCACATGCTGGCACACTGCTAGGAGATTGTTGATTGCTTTCCAATTTCTCATGCCCAAAGTGTAGCGGTCATCTTCTCATGACTGTTCAGCTGGATGGCTCTCATTACAGATTTTCCAGTGCAAGGGACACATTGTATAGGGACATAAATCAGTCAGCACTATCTCAGCTCTGCTTACTCCAATTATTATCATGTCATCATTTGACGGAATTTCAAAAATTGTCTTTTTCTGATTTCTGTAGGTTCATCATAATACACAGTCATCACTAAAAGTTTGTTTTGCGGCAAAAAACATAATGTTGAACTTGGTAAAATGGCTTTAATCATCTTGCATGCTCTTACTGTATTGTAAAAGACAGCAGAGATTTAAATAAAACTTCAGCATGCTCAAGTTAAGCTCGGCAGGGTGCCTGATGATTGCTTCATATACCAGCTAATAACATCTGAGTTTTTTAGTTAGCCTTTCAGCATGTCAATGAACTTCAGTATGCATTTATTATTTGTTTACTCTATCAGCCAATAAACTAATTCTTTGCTAAATATGTCAGTATGTTAACAAACTAAGGATAGCACACCTGCCCCAAACCCTAACCTTGCAATTTATCTTGCAAAAAAAAATAAAACTTCCTGCGACACTATCACTATTCCGACAAATCAAAGGGTAGTGCTATGGATGGGTTTTACTACAAAAACTGCAAAAGGAAATCACTTTCTTTTTTGCAATCTTTAGTATATTTGGTGTTTCGAGGGTTCAGTTGTATGACTGCCATGTTTGCTGGAAGCATTTGACACTGTGACACTGCAATCAATCACACAAATCATTGTGTGTGTGTGTGTGTGTGTGTGTGTGTCTATATAACTATGTCTTTCTGCATGTGTATATGCATGTGGGTCTATATCATTTGAGTTCTACTAACATCAAACAATGATCTATCAAACCACAATACTTCAAATGTGCAGCAGGGGCATATTTAAGCTGTGGTGCAGGTAAATGCACCCTCCCACCCTTTTTTGCTATTGCAACCCAATGTTGTCCAGCTGCAACCACTACTTCATTATCTTATAGCCCAACCTCTCTTCTCTCTTCCTGAAAAATCTTCTTTTTTTCCATGATCGGTTGACCGTGAGTAGCGGTTCTGTAGTACTGTGTTCAAAATACTATTAATCTGTTTTTCACACACCCTCTCCAGCTGTTCCTCCCACATTTTCTGCCAATTTCTTTCATATAACTACTCACACACACACACACACTAACACACTCAAATGATTGACACTCTAATATGGAGCATGCCTAAGACAGCTAAATTGTCTGCCACATTTATACAAACATTTCCCATCCAAAAACCATATATTGCAACAGCTGAGCAGCCCATTTACCTGTAAATTAGAAGAATAGGTGCTACCCCTAATATAACAGACCTGATCTATGTCGCTCAATTGTACTACTTTTTGCAATATACATCGATCCACCACACTGTCAAAAATACTCATCTGTGATTCCCAAGGCTGCGCCACTCCAAAGTTTTTTTTTTCTTATTGCCTGTAACATTGCAGACTACATGTTATAGTCAATTAGGTACCATGGTGGGAGGGATGAGACAAAGAGAGAAGACACAGGAAACTGAAAAGTGCAGCATTAAAACTGGAATGTTCGATGTATCATTTTCCTAGCCTCCTGCCCTGTACATTCAGTGAGTGCAGTAGATTAAGGCTCTAAGCTGTTAACATACTGCTTCCTGAGGATAGAGTGACTCTGAGAAAGTCACTTAAGCAGAAGACTATGATCGCAGGTCATCCCTCAAAAGATGCACTCTGTCCACTGGGCTTAACTGGTTAAAAAAAAGATAATTTTAAAAAAAGTATCATGGTCTATAGAGAATTTTATTGACACGTGGCAGAGATTGAAAGCATCAAACTGTTGTGGTAAGCAGATGACAACTAAGGATTGAAGCCAGCAGTGACAGCAGTGAATAGAACCCTGCCTTGGGGGTGGGCGGACTCTGGACAGCCACGTTTGGAGTTTAGTTTAGATCAGCACTCTTCATCAAAGTTCATTCTAGAACTTAGGAGGCATGTAAGTAAGGTAAAGGGGATTTGTGGGTAAAAATGGTTGTAAAGACTAACTTCATTGATGAGTTTGCCAGTGCAAAAGGTGATGTTCTGTCTAAATATACGGTCAGATTTCTGACTTTTGCAAGCTGTATATTACATATCTGCTATTTTATGTAATTTATCTCCTTGTACCTTTATTTAGACATTCAATTTTTTCAAACAAAAATTTTCTGGATGCTGCAGAGCTATATTTTGTTAGTGTTTCAGTTTTTTATGAAATGTTGAACTGCAGTATGTATTTATTCCACCACTGATTTCTTACATGCTGAGCTTTGATTAACGAAGAGGTATTTTTGTTTTTAACATGACTAGCTTGGGAGTGTTTTTTAAGACTAATGGTGCATGCAACCTGATACCCTGCTACTTAAAAATAACTGTATGCATGCAAAACTATGTCAAAGAAGGAAGAACTATAACTACAGCTCATTCTAGCTTGATGAATGCATGGTGATTTGGGCTGAACAGTTTGATAGTTTTTTTTTTTTTTTTACTGCTGGACTGCATTCAGTTTTTAAATAAAAAAAAAATGAGTTCATTGGTATTTCCGTATATGTATATAGGTCCATATGTGTTTTTCCAGGCTGGGACAGCATATCCAACTATCAGTTTATTTCATCTCAAATTTTTCAAAGCCTGTAAGCTGAGAATGGCAAGGAAAAGTATACAAAATAGTTTAAATATGTGGTCACTAATAAGTGAAGAATTACCATGAGTCATGTTTCTACCAAGCAAACACCCATTAACACTGTCTAGTGCAAAGGAACATAATTCGCTGTATCTACATAGAAAATGGGGAAATTAGAAGTCATAAGCAGGTGTGATAGATCCACTTTACAATGAAATTCTAAAGGAATGTAGCTTCACTTTTAATATTGTTGTTCAGTCTACTCGGTAGTATCTGCAGGTATACTGATCACACTCAGATAGTAACAAAATGAATCAAAGTGAGGCAAGGGGCTCAGCAGTGCACCAAGATTAGAGAGCACCCACACATAACAGGGGGACAAAGAAAAGGATGAGGGGCATAGAATCTGAAGCAATGACTTAAACTGCAGAGATATTCTTTTTAAGTTAAATTTATTGCAGGAAACCATAAAGAACTGTATGTAGTGATAACAGTAGATACTACCTATGGCAAAATGGGAGTTTATTTATTTTATTTTATTTTTTTTTTGCATTCACCATGATCAATTTGGGGAATTGATCCCTTGTAGCAGTTGCTGCAGACCTGCACTTTAACTTGACATACATTCTTGTGGCCATTTTTTTATCACTTCCATAGATCACCATCAGTTATTTGTTTGGAGACAGTCAGTGGATAGAAGCAAAAGCAGGTGGGATGCCTATAATAAAGGGATAATTTCTTTGGCTTCGTTTGGGATTGGATACAATATATATTGTCTACAAACTTGATGTTGAAACAGATTTGCTGTAACTGATTTTTTCAGCCTTTCCTATAGGAAACCAGATGGATTCCTGGGTAGTGTTAACAGAATCTACTGTCTACAGTACCATACACTTGAATTTATTATTTTTTTATTTAATCTTTATGCCAATTGATGTATATAGCAGCAATTGGAAATACATTAATGTGACTGTTATGTCTCCACTGTTAACAATCATAGATAAGTCCCCGAGTTTCATATTGCAAACTTCATTCAGTGCCAGATATATGGATTCTTATATGCAGCTAGTAAATCTGGCATTTCAAAGGGTTTGGTTGTCACAGTCTTACATTTTGCTTGGTTTCTGACTGGGGCAGTCTGACCTTTACACAAACTGACTAGGTAAAATTAATGTCCAAAATATGTGTGTACTACTCTCTACTTTTGTCATTCGTAAAAATCTTTAATACTTATTTATTTATTTTTTCATATTTGTTAACTGGGTAGGTCCAACTGAGCTAATTGCCCATTTTCAGTGGATACCCGAGGAGAAAAGCTCCAATAAAGTAATTATTTACATATTAACACAGATGTGTTAATAGCATACTATACAGTATACAAAAATACAGTAGATGATTCCATATACAGAGATGACATTGAAATATTTAGTAATACATGTAGTACAAGAAGGATTATGCAATTATCAGTCAGGAATTTTAGAGGTTAGGTAAGTTTGACAGAGATAGAAGAATTATAGAGCAAGAGAGTGGTCAGGTAGGATCCTGGCATGGGCAGATCCATTTTTTCTGGAAAAATTGTTTCAGTTCTTTTCTGAAGCTTGTTGTTTGAGTGATGTTTTGCAGGTTAGAGGGTAGGTATTTCATAAGAAACAATTTATTTTTCAGTTGTAACATGTAGCCTGGTTACAACAATATGCTTTCAGATGGCTAAAGCTGTGGAGTCCTATTCAGATGTGTACTGCAATGGAAGCGCTGTGGATATAATTTCAGTCTTATACAAGTTTTGACTGACTTCTGTTACATGAAAGTTTGTAATGATATCACAAAGAGGGACAGAAGGACAGCCTTTCAAAGAATGGCTTCAATGGCGTTAGTTCATGTTCCTAGGTTGTCACTGCCATTCTGACAATTTGCAGTATACTGCAGGTGATATGCTAAATTTCTTTTCAGTATGCTAAGTAGAATAACGGCCTAGAATACACCTTTACTGAGTTGTCACTACACCAGAAGTAAAAATCTTTTGTATGTCACCAGAAGTTTTTTCAGTTATAACTTGCAGTGGCTACAAAACCAGTCATTCATGTAGCTAAAGCTGTAGCGTAAAACTCAGAAGTGTGCTACTAGAAAATCTTAAGTCAGAATTAAAGCCTTAGTTGTGTTGCCAATACAGCATTGTGGTTTTATTACCTGAAAGTTTCATAATAAAATATTTTGTATAACCTTTCAAAGACAGACCCCAGTGGCTTTAGTTTATGTGCATTTGTTACAACTGTTTGGGATTTAGAATTATACTTGGCTTTCATTTTAGATGATGTAGTACACTTCTGCTAAGAATGTTAAATACAGTAATTGCCAAAAATGTTTCTTTAATGAGTTGTCAGTACAGTGACAGTAAACTCATACTGACAGTGAAATCCTATTTTTCTCAGATATAAAAGCTTTTTCTCACTGGACTTGTGACACCCATTTCTCCAGTTTAGACATGCATGCAAAAAAACATGGTAAATTCCATTAAAAGAAGATTAATTTGTACAATTGTCTTTACAACTGGAAACATCACTGAAACACATTGTACGTCTGAATTGTATATCTGAATTTTATGGTATATTATCCTGAAACATTTGTTATCATATTTCTGATGGTTACAGATAAGTGTTCCATCACTGTTAAGTAGCACCACTAGTCTTATATTGGCATTTGGCTATTTTAATTTTCCCATTTGTTTCACTAAATTTATATATATATTTTGAATTATTCAAACTAATAAACTTATCATGCATCAGAATTGTTTACGGCTGTGTCCTTATGACATTAGAATAAAAATACTTTTGTCTAGGAGAAAAAGTGATAATTTTCTCTCAGTTTTCTTTGTATAGTGAAGCAAAATCTGCATTATGTCTGAGTCATACCCATATTTCAGATTTTTCATCTATTTTTCCTAAAAGAAATTGTAGGCTGTGGGGTCTTGTCCATTAAATATGTTGAAGTAACAGAGACATGTTAAAAATTGATGTTAGAGTGGAATTTAGGCAAGAATGTTATGTGTAAATTGACAGAGTATAATGTTTACAAACCATGAAAACAGTTGTATAACTTTCTGAATTCTTCAGAGTAAAATAAAGACAAAACAAAAACTGTATATAAGGGGGTGATGTAAGAGAAAAAAAGTTGTATGTGTTTTTATAGTTGTATGTGTTTTTATAAACTGATTTTTCATTCTTGTTGAAGTATGAAGATTAACATCAAAAATGATTTTTTTTTAATTTAATTTGTGACTATTCCTTTGTCTTTAAGCTTAAAAGCAATGAATGCAATAAAAACTGTAAGACATTTGTTTAGATTGTATATTCTTTTGAGGAAAGTTTTGTTTAGTCATCATTTTCCATAAATTAAAGGGATGCTTTGGGGATTCATCCAAAATTCTGTGCCTCCAGTTTAAATTTAAAGACCTGTTGCACGACAGTAAGTGGACTTTTGAGTTCATTTCCCCTTTGAAATGCTACAGTGATTATAGTTGTTTTCATAATATGCATACAACTCATTATTTACTTTTTGCAACTATTTCATTTTGTAGGAGTCGCTTAACTGCCTGTGTTGGTTTCAATTAACTGAAGTGTTTCTGTGTTTTCACACAGATTATTTACTTATAAAAATAACTTACATTTGTTGTGGGTTTTGCTGTTGTTATTTCATATTCAGTAATGATACTTGCTAGATTAGTGTAATGCATACAAAAGCTATGACACTGCTGACATGAAATGATTAATACTGTCTGTAAATCTGCAATGTGTTTGGATAGGAGTAAAGTACGTCCAGTACCAGATCAACATAACAGTGATGTGAAACTGACTATATATTGCTTTATTTTCACAAGTGCTGTTAGAGTAGCCCCTAGACAGTCTACTTTTCCACTGCCCCTACCTCATTTATCTACTTTTCAAAAGCCCCACTGTTCACATCTTTTGGAAATTCCTGGATGTGCTACTGCCCAGAGTTCATCGAATTCATTGCAACCAGCAAAACAAAAATAGTCAAGACTGTGTTTTTGCAAGTGGGAGTCAACCCCTCCTTGCACCCCAGTATCCCTGCAATCCAACTCTAAGATCACACAACAGCGGGAAAAAGAAGAATTTCCCTTTTCACACTGAATTTCAGTATATGCAAAAATATATATGACATGGAAAAACAAAGTGTATGTGATTGGAGAACCGATCACTCTCCAGATAGTACAACACTTTGCAGCCTCTGACCAAATATTTTTTTAAGTAATGCTGCAGTGTGAACTTGATCATTGTAACAGACGTAATCCTATATATATATATATATATATATATATATATATATATATATATATATATATATATATATATATATATATATATATAGTGGATATAAAAAGTGTGCACACCCCTGTTATTGTGATATAAAAGAATGAGACCACAAAAAATAATTTCAAAACGTTTCCCACCTTAAATGTGAGCTATAACCTATACAACTCAATTGAAAAACAAACAAATCTGTTAGGAGAAAAAATATAAAAAATAAAAATGTACAATAAGATGGTTGCATAAGTGTGCACACCCTTAAACTAATACTTTGTTGAAACACCTTTTGATTTAATTACAGCATTCAGTCTTCTTGGGTAGGAGTCTATCAGCGTGGCACATCTTGACTTGGCAATATTTGCCCACTCTTCCTTTCAAACGTGATCCAAATCTGTCAGAATGCAAGGGGATCTCTTGTGCATAGCCCTCTTCAGGTCATCCCACAGATTTCCTGTTGGATATAGGTCTGGGCTCTGGCTGGGCCATTCTAAAACTTTAATTTTCTTCTGGTGAAAGGATTCTTTTGTTGATTTGGATGTATCTTTGGGGTCATTGACATGTTGAAAGGTGAAATTCCTCTTCATCTTCAGCTTTCTAGCAGATGCCTGAAGGTTTTGGGCCAAAAGTGACTGGTATCTGGAACTGTTCATAATTCCCTCCACCTTGACTAAAGCCCCAGTTCTAGCTGAAGAAAAGCAACCTCAAAGCATGATACTGCCACCACCATGCTTCACAGTGGGGATGGTGTTCTTCTGGTGATATGAAGTATTGTTTTTGTGCCAAATGTACCTTTTGGAATTGTGGCCAGAATGTTCAACCTTGGTCTCATCAGACCAAAACACATTTTCCCACATGCTTTTAGGAGACACTGTACTGTTTTGTAAATTTTAGCTGGGCCTGGATGTTTTTGTGTGTAAGAAAAGGCTTTTGTCTTGCAACCCTACCCCGTAGCCCAGACATATGGAAAATATGGGAAATTGTTGTCACATGTAGTACACAACCAGTAGTTTCCAGAAATTCCTGCAGCTCCTTCAGTGTTGATGTAGGTCTCTTGGCAGCCTCCATGACCAGTTTTCATCTTGTCTTTTCATTAATTTTGGAGAGACATCCAGTTCGTTGCAATGTCACTGTTGTCCCATATTTTCTCCACTTTTTGATGACTGTCTTCACTGTGCTCCATAGTATTTCTAATGCTGTGGAATTTTTTTTGTACCCTTTTCCTGAATGATACCTTTCAATAATGAGATCCCTTTGATGCTTAGTAGGTTCTCTGTGAATGATAGCTTTTGCTGTAGCAGGCAACTGAGTAAATGTCAGGAAAATACTACTACAACAGCTGAGCTTTATTTGGAGTTAATCAGAGTCTCTTTAATTGATGACAGGTGTGTTTCCAAGAAGACTGAATGCTGTAATTAAATCAAAAGGTGCTTCAGCAAAGTATTAGTTTAAGGGTGTGCACACTTATGCAACCAGCTTATTGTACGCTTTTTATTTTTTATATTTTTCCCCTAACAGATTTGTTTGTTTTTCAATTAAATTGTACAAGTTGTAGGTCACATTAAAGGTGGGAAAAGTTTTGAAATGATTTATTGTGGTCTCATTTTTTTTATAACACAAAAACCTGGCATTTTAAAAGGGGTGTGTAAACTTTTTATATACACTGTGTATCTATATATATATATATATATATATATATATAGAGAGAGAGAGAGAGAGAGAGAGAAATATATGGATTCCATTCACAAGCTCAAAAGTTTCAAACTATGAAGTGCAGATGGTTGACACCATAAGATGAAAGTTTTGAAACTTGAACGTGTTGAATGGAGATCACCATACAGTGTGGAACGAGTAATTTACCATTTTCCTCACTGTAGTGCAATCTCAGAGTTGGTACATTTATTTATCAGAGAGTGTGTGGGTGCAGGAGGGCTTGCTCCCCTGCAAAAATGTAAAAAGAAATGTTTTGCTTTTATTAAAATTTTGAAGTTTCAAAACTTCGATCTTATGATCTCGACCATTTGTAGTTCAAAGTTTTGAAACTTCATGCTTGTAAATTATATATTTTTAAAATTTATTTGCATGTGTGTATGTGTGTCAGTGAGTGCGCACGTGCACTCGTGTGGGTGGGTGTGTGTGCATGTGGCTGTGTGTGTGTGTGTGTGTGTGTGTGTGTGTGTGTGTGTGTGTGTGTGTGTGTGTGTGTGTGTGTGTGTGGTGTGTCTGTGTGTTTGTATGAGTTTGTGTGTGCATGTCTATGTATGTATATGTGCTTTAAATTTCATGCGCATAATATAATCCACATACCAAATGATGTCTCTATTGTTTCCATAGGTGGTATTAATAAAGAAGAATGCATACCTAACTACTACTAGAATAAATAGCAGGAATAGAAAAAAGGGAACCTCAAGCATAAATTCCAAAAAAATAACATGAAGGATAAAATAATAAAAATCCTCAGTGGTTCTGTTGAGCAGAAGGCCAATGACTTAATGTGTAACAGATGTCTGATGTTCAACTAGCAGCATGGGTAATTGAGTGACCCCAGGGGGATGTTAGATATGAATGGCATATATAGTCTCACCCATGGATGAAAAGGATAGCATAGGCTTCCTACCTTAAAGCGGTGCATGAGTTTAGCATGGTCTATGTTGCATAAGTAGTAAACTCCTTATTCAGAAGGTTATGTATATATGGAAGCACTCATGCATCTCCTGAGGGCAGGGATTGTATAGCTAACACGGCTGTTGTGGGGTGGTAGGAGTTAGGGCACACTCACTGGAAGCTGGTTTGATGCTGCATCAGCATCCTTGATCTCTCCAGTGGTCCAGAACATTGGGTCAGGTTGTTCTTTGGGCAGGTTAAGATGGTCAAGTAGACTTAGTGAGCAACAAGGAAAGCTGGTACCATCTGATGGTTAGCTATGAGTAGGGGAATAATATTCCTCATCAATTCTTTTTCTGAAACAATCATGATGTGTTCATAGGACCATGTGACTGATTTCAACAAACAGGAGCTGCATATTGTAGGCAATATTCTGAAATGAAATGTGGACTGTGGACAAAAGGCACAGCTTTGTCATATGTCCTCAAGGTGCAAAAACTTGAAAATATTGATTTTTCAAATTTGCTGTGATCTGTTTTAGGTAATTTCTCGTTTTGCTAATGTTGTGTTTAATGCAGTTCACTGGGTGGGAAGGAATGACTACTACATAGGGGGATGGAGATGTCTTGCCACCCTGCAAAAACACTAAAACAGTTTTAAAAAATGGGTAGTTTTTAATAATTTGCAGTCAATATATTGTAACCCAACTGAAAAGGTTTCATACTTCCATGGTAAAAGCACAAAGTATTAACATATACTTATAATAAGTAAAAAAGGAGGATTCAAAATGTGACCTATTCACTTCCTTAAGAAATGCGTGCAGAGGAGAAAAGAAGGAAGAACTCATGGGCACTTCCAAGCCTATACTCAACTCCACATGAATTGCATGAATCACTGACTGAAACTCTAAGCAAATATAAACTGGTGGAACAGAGCTGAAATGTCAGGCTTACCATGCCTTGATTAAAATGTAAGCTATTTTATGCTGGTCACCACAATGTAAAATAATTATGTGGGGTTAGGGAAGCTGCAGTGAGCGGACTCCAACTTTGAGAACTATACATTATTATGTAGCATGGCACAGAAGTATAGACTGGAATGTTCTGTATAAGTATTCATTTTAAGTATTCATTTTCAGTAAAGACTCCTTGGCCACAATATAAAAGTTTGTATTGTTTTATTTATGCTTTTGTTGACTGGGTTAGTTCCACTAAGCAATTTGACTTTTTTCAGGGGAGACCCAAAGTGATATTTATACTATTAGGGGAAATTTGACCAGGGCATGAGAGAACTTCCCGTACTTGTTAGTATATGAGAACTCTACTTATGGTGATACATCCTACATCCTGTCTCCATTCTAGGTGCATAGCTAGCCCAGAAAAACAGGAGGAAATATGGTAAGTGCAAGTGACCAAAATCTAAGTATGGAGAAGGAGAAAATGAATATGGAGATGGCTGAGCCTTTACATGAAAGGCAGCTAAAATATAATGGAAGAAATTGAGATATCGTTGTTAGAGAATGGAGTATTAAATAAAATTGGTGGAATAGTTCCAGATTCGGTAGTCTTATTTCAGGAAAAGCTATTTGAGGGAGAAAAAGTTAGCCAGCAGGAATTTTATTTTTACAACCCTTCAATCTGGAGGATTGTGGGATGTTTACTTAAAAGAACTCATCAACCAAAATGAACCAGAGAGCAAAGTGGTGGTGTCATGGTCCAAAATTATGGAGAAAATACAAGAAGACGAGGTTGTAGAACACACAACAAAAAGGAAGTCATATGCACAGGCAGTAAAAGAGGGAGAAAGAAGAAGTGAATAGATGAAGGAAATGAAGAAGAAATATGTAATAAAAATAAGCAATAAGAAAGAAACAGGACCAAACAGGTATGAAGTATGCAACACTATAGTTGCACCACTGGGTATTTCACCTGAGAAGTTAAGAGCTTTTATCCTTATCAACAAAGAAATGTACTGTGATATATTTTTTTAATTAGGACAATAAATAGAAACTTGTTTATAAAAACATGAAAAAATAAGAAATGTAATCCTTGGACTGAATATGTATTACAGGCATTTCATAGAGAGAGAAAAAAAGAGTTATGATACAATTTAGAATGGACATTGAAAAAGATGAACTGAAAGAAAATTAAAAAAACAATAGGCAAAGATATTTTGTACACAACAGAAATATATCATGAAAAAGGTTTATGGACTGGGGGTTGGCAATGTCGGATTACTTTGAAAATGCAATGCAATAATGTTGTGCATATTCCTAGTGTGATTAATTTGAATGGTAATAGAGGATTTGTTGAATACAGAGGCACCCTAAAACATGTTTTTTATGGAAATAAATCACTTGATTAACGAATGTGATAAACAAAAATGTTTTATTTGTGACAAAGCAGGACATGAAGCAAAAAAAAATGTGATATGAAATGTAAAAATGTTAAAAATGTTAAAAATGAACATTCATGGGTAGATTGTGAAGAAAATATAGAAATTGTAGAAAACAAAGGTATACAGAATTCAGTACATGATACAAATATAGAAAAGGACCAAAAAAAAAACAGGAAAAAACAAAGAAATAATAATGGAGGCAAAACATGGGGAAAGAGCAGGGGAAGAAGAGGTCTTCAGTATAAGTGAAGAATATGTAAACTGGTAAGTAGTGAGAGAAGGAAATTCCATAGGGAAAAGGGTAAAAGTGAAGAAAAGAAAATTTAAAAGTGCAATTGTGAAAGAAAATTAAAAAGTAAAGAATGAGATAGGAACAACATTAATATTATTTAAAAGCTAAATATTTTAGCTTTAAATGTGAATAGTATGAAGAATATCTGAAGAAAGAATAAGTATTTTAAAATGGCGTGCTTCACTGGACATGCATACCATTATATTAGAAGATACCAGGACAGAAGAAGAAAGATTACAAACTGAAGTTCTATGGGGAGGAATGATTATTTGGAATTTGTGAAAAGACTTAGGTATATTATGTAAAGAAAATATCAAAATATTAGACTTTACAATAGTCAAATTAGGAAGAATAATGATATAATGATATTACACCCAAGGTGGAAAACTAAGGTTTAGAGAATGATTGCATTATATGCGTATGGTACAAAGAAAGAAAGAGAATGTTAAAAACATTGTAAATGATATAGGTCTTAATATGGATATAATATTAGTGGGAGATTTTAATTGCAATTTAAGAATAGGAAAGAAAATAGCAATGACATTAAAACGATACATGAAATAATGAAAAGCTGAAAGTTATCCATACGGGATAACAAACATTCGACTTATAGCAGAGGAGAAATTAAAGTGGAAATTGACTATTATTAGTGTCAGGTAGCTCAAAAATATTGCAAAAAGGGATTAAAAAGACATAGTTTTCAGCCCATATAATGGTATGGATAGACATATATGAGAAACAAGGATACATAAAAATAGGCAAAGGTGTTAAAAAGCTTAATGAAAAAAACTTAAATAAAGATGAAACGATAGGAATAAATTATGGAAAGATCATACAGGTATGAGAATATTTTATGGAAATTGGACAAGTTGGTGGATAACTTTTAATGAAACATAAAACAAGTGTTTTTTTTTTGGAATGTTAAGATAAAAAGAGAAGAATAGAGAAATTAAGATATAAATAAATGAGTAAAGAAGTGTTTAACAAAATAATAAGAGATAAGATAATCTTCTTTGAGAAAGAAAAAGAAATATATGGTATAAACCAACACAAGATTAAAAGACTGTTATATAAACAAAGGTATTGTGTACAACAAAGAAAATGAAAAGTAGCACCTTAGTTGAATATTTGAATAAATTAGTAAAACAGAACAAAAGAATACTAAAAGAATTAAAGAATAATGAAGAAGAAAATATAATAGTACAAGATGGAATATTTGAGGTGATTAAAAAGCATATAGAACAGCGTTTTGTAAAAGAGGAAATACAAATCAAGCAGAAATGGATAATTAAAAACTAAGTGAGGAAGATAATGAGAATCTAGAAAAAATATAAATAAGAAACAGCTAAATGAAACATTAAGAGATATTAATATGGATACCGCTACAGGACTGTGTGGTATCGAATACCATATGTACAATGACGTGGAAAATTGGGAAAAAAACTAATGAATGGTTAAGCAAAGGTATAGTAGATAAACATGTGCATGGGAATCATGAAATTTATATGGAAAAGGAGATAAAGATGATATAAAAAATGGAGACCAATACTATTGAATAATACAAATTATAAGATATTTATGAGAATAACACCTAAAAGACTAACTAATAAAGGTTGCTTGAGAAAACAATCTTTGGTTGAAAAGGGAAAGGAAGTTAAGAATTACTATGGATAGTAAAATAAGTAATAGATGATATTGTTAATTAAAGGTAGAAGCATTAATTATGGTAGGAGACCTAAGTAAGGCACTTGATAAAATACAATATGAAGCTTTATGGAAAATACAATATGAAGCTTTATGGCATATACTAGGGGCTTATAACATAAGCAATAGAATAATTAAAGTAATTAAGTCTGTGTATGAAAAAATAATATAAAAATAATTTTAAATGGATGGCTAAGTGAAGAAATCAAAATAGGATGCGGAATAAAACAAGGATGTTCAGCAATCAGTATCATAAATAGAACATTAAATATAGCAGGGCATATGGCAGATGAAATATGATTGCCAATAACACTTACATATGCAGATGACACAGTATTCATCGCTAAAGAAGGGATGGATGAGACCATCAAAAGTTAATGAAAGAGTTAATGACAATTAGCATATGTATAAATAAGGATAAAAGTAAAGGCTTTGGATTCATGGGAAATAAAGAAGATATACAGTTTTATAGCGATATTATAGATATATTAAGAATAGTATTTGGAAAAATTCAATATATTATATAACAACATGAGAAAATTATTCAGAAAATAAGAGACTTATGCATATTTTAGAAGTAATATAAGCTGCCATACAAGAAAAAAGTATATCTGATAAATTATATTTTACTAGGCAAGTTAGCATATGTAGCAAGTACATATATGATACCAACTAATTATGAAAAATATATAATTTCTATGATATTTTCATTCATAGGGGGATTTAGACTGAATCCGCTGAAAAGGTTAATTGTCTATGTAAAAGAAGAAGAAGGAGGAGGATTGGGGTTAATAAACCCAATTGTTCTCACAGTTTTATTAAACCTGTACAAAGCCTTAATACGTTATTAAAAAGAGAATAAGAATTTGACAGAATACATTTTGTATGATAAGTATAAATCTTTTGGGGAAAAATGGAACTAGGGAAAAGAACAAAAAAATTATATGAATGAAGATATAAAGGAATATCAAAATAAAATATTCTTATGGAAGATAAAATTGAATATAGTTGAAAAAATAAGAAAGAATGGTGTTTAAACATTATGAAAGAACACTATTTTATATTTCCTTGGAAACATTTACAGATGAAAAGCTATTAACATGAGATTAATGTGATGCAAAATATATATGAATGCAAATATTTTTCTGTGGAGATTAACAATAGATAAATTACCTGTAAAGGCTAACTATGCCCAATAAAAGAAAACAAAAAAAGGATATGCATTTATTGCAGAGAACCTGAAACAACAGAACATGTTTTCTTTTTTAATGTGCTAGAGTAAAGAAGTTATGAGAAGAAATAAGTAAAAGTAAAATGTTGAAAGGTTTGGAAAAGGTAGAACATATAAACATGAATATGTTGGAATATGGGTATTATAAGATAAGACAAAAAGCAGTGAAGAAACTTGATAGAATAATATTTTATATTTTATGAATATTATGGATGGGCAGACAAAGTTAAATTTAATGGAAAATGAATATTAGCAAAAATTCTAAAGAAAATACATAATTGGCTTTGGAAAAAAATGGTGGTGGGAGTGCTTAATAACATAAAATTGTGTTATACTGTATAAAGGTGTAAATGATTGTAAATAGTGTAAATAATGAATACAATACCAATTATGTAAATAATTTATATAAGTAATGTTTATCAATAAAGACCCCAACTCTTTCCGATAGGTGCATTGGGATATTTTATATCCACCTGAGCTAACATGAAATCAGACAGATGTGGCACTGTTTTAATGTCTCATCTAAATGATGATATGAAAAATGAGTTTATATATGTCTGTGCTGGCTCTGTGTGGGCCTCTGTCTCTTTTAATCTATCTTTTTTTCCAATGTATTTGCCTGAGCCATTTTTGTGTGTTTGTTCTTTATTTCTCACATAGAATATTATTCACACAGACCTCCTCAAGTACTTTACCAATATGGATGCCCACAATTGCCATCTCCCATGTCCCCTTTACATACCATATTGTCAATATGCCAGTGAAAGGAAAATCAGTAATATGCTTATGGTGAAGACCACCACTCACATTAGTACAGTCAGACAATATTGAAACAAGTATAGAGTCTTCACTCTGCGGACATTACCAACATCTCTTACCATTAGTCAACAGGATTTTTTTTACCATCCTTCCAATATCTATACAGTACGTTCTTGACTACATCCCCTCTATAATCACTCCATATCTTCAGATAGGATGGGGGAATGTGAACAGTCATAGAGCTTTTGCCACTGTGCACTACTTTTGTATGTATATGATACTTTATATATATATATATATATATATATATATATATATATATATATATATATATATATATAGACAAACCACACACACACACACACACACACACACACACACACACTGGCATAATCCTGCTTGCCATTTACTGGAACTCTACCCCGTAGCTACTGGATTGTAAGTAAAAACACGTACAATGGGGCCATGAGGAATGAATCTTAAAAGTGATTTTTTTTTCGCATATTGAGACACTGTATAATAATCGTACACTTCCCTTTGCTTTGGTGGTACTGTATCTATTTTGTTTCATACACTTACATGGTGATAGATAACCTCTGATGCATTTGAGATACTCAGTGATTATACACTGTAATTCGAGGGTATTTGGCATCTGTTATTATGGATGTTATTTGCACTGTGTTACTCTATCTTTACTCACTTTCTTCATCTGTATTTAGAAGTGTAGATATCTACAGGGAAAAGGCATCAGCTTTATCAAAGAAGGTCTACATATCATGCTACAAACCTTTTTTGTAATCAAGACCTATATGTCCTGTCAATCGTATAGTACGTTGAAGACTTTCAAACTGTCCCCTGTTTTTAATGATGTGACAGCCACGGTGGTGTAGCAGTAGCATTGTTGCCTCACAGCAAGAGGTTCTCCCATTCGATTCTCGGCTGGAGTGCCTTCTGTGTGGAGTCTGCATGTCCTACCCGTGGTTGGGTGGTGTTCAAAAGACATGCGTAAATGGGTGCCTTCGTTGAAGGTTGGACATTGAGCTGGCACCTCAGCGTTCATGAAAATCTACTGCCAATCATTAGCAGACTGGAGTTCTGCTGTGGCAACCCCTAACCGGGAAAAGCCGAAAGACAAACAACAACAACTGTTGTGATTATTTTAATCATTGTTGCTGTTCTTATGGTACTCTTACAAGGCAAGTTAAAACATGGCATTTAAAGGTTTAACACATTAAATATAGCCCGAAATCAGCTTGGAAAATTATAGGGTTATATGCTGCCTGACTCCTTGAAAGCCAGTGATCAAAACATTTTTTTCCAGTTTTGGCCTAGAGTACACTTCACTGCTCTGGTATTAATTATTATTTACAATACAGACATTTAAAGTTTCCTTTTTTTCTTTTAACTTTCACTAGCTTTCAGTAGAACACAATGAGTAAAATATATAATTAAAACATTAAGTTTACATTACATATAATTATTTGCTAGAAAGACTAGATAATGAAAAATATACATTCTTCATGAAGTGGTGCATTCAGTGTTTTAAACATCATTACTTCTAAAATGTTTCCTGTACCACAAATCTAAACTCTCTAAAGAAAACACTCATGTGATGTCATTTTTTAAATCAAACTCTGAACTTTGTTTTTATTCTTAAATTAAATGAATACTGGAGAATTATAAGAATATCAGTTACTTAAAGAGTTCATTTCCTCCCTTCCTCTTATGAGACACCACCTAGCCTCTAGAGAATGCTTTATTTTCTTTCCAAATTGCTGCAGTGAGTACAGATTTAATTATGATCTGTCTATCTTTCAAAGTAATATATTCATAGTTCTATGCAAGGTTATTTTACTCCATCAATAAAACCTTGCATTAGTTAGTTAAACCTATTGTGTGAAAACAGGCTCATTAATCCACCACTAGATTTTCAGACAAAAATATATACACCTGTAAAATAACCTATTTTGATAAACATGAACATTATTATCTATAAAATCAGCAGTTCAGACTAAAGAAAAATGTTTGTAGGAAAGACTCTACAAATCATATTGTATATTGTATTGATATTAACTACAGTAGCAATGGTTTTACTGCAGCCCAGCATCTTGCATGTAGTTCCCAAAAGTTTTATTATTTAGTTTTATAAACATGCAAATGTGTTGTATAAAATGAAGGTTGTACTCAAAGGTAGCTGGTAAACAAACATTAATATGTGACAGAGCGTGATGTTACATTCATATAACAGCAGATCCATATGAATTCTAAGGCATAAGGTATTTGTGAGTATTGTCTTTTTGCACCGGGGAATGGTTAGGATAGGCCTTGTTACTTTGCTTCTAAAATAGTTATAATAACAAAATGAAAATAACATAGAATATGTTGTTGTTATGATACAACTGTTTCAATGACATTCCAAAAAAACTGTGTGTGTGTGTGTGTGTGTGTGTGTGTGTGTGTGTGTGTGTGTGTGTGTGTGTGTGTGTGTGTGTGTAGACGTGTATGGGTGGGCACATCCTGCAAAGGACTGGCTTTCCATTCAGGGTAAGTATCTATGCCTTGTGTCAACTGAGTACTGCAAGGCACCCCACAGAGATGTACTGGATTAAGCAGGTAATCAGAGAATTAATCAAAAAATGAATGAATGAGTTAAGTCATTCTGTTTAATTTTAAAAAAATGTTATGAATTTAACCTTCCCTGTGTAGCAGTTCTGAATAAGATAGGAGGTACTGTTTAACTTTTGTGACTGACATTTTCTAGGAAAAACAGTTATGGGTCTGTAGAATGAAAACAACATGTTTTATCTGTCCCTACCATGCAATGCTGACACACCATCTACATGTGGTGGTGGTAACTCAAATTGATAAAAAATATCCCAGAGAAAAAGGGCTCTTTATTCTCAAACTTTAAGACATAAAACCACAATAGTTTCTCAGAAACCTCTCAGCAAATCATCTCATATAATAAATAAATAATTAAGTAAATAAGTAAACTAATACTCACATGAATAAATAAATACAACAGTAATTGGTAATTTACTAATATATTGTGCCATTTACCAAATAAATTCTGCCTTAACTAAACCTTACCTTCCTTATAATCTCATCTGAATTCCAAATTGTATTAATCAATAACTCTTTTGTTCTTGCTTTTCAAACATAGGCGGTGGAAGCATAGAGCAAGGGAGAAGGAGCACCCCCCCCACTTTTTCAGCTGCAAGACCTGTTTTAGGACCCGACAGTGGACTCATGTGTGTGTCACATGAATTTTAAACACAAATGTAACGTGAGCGGGAATCGCCAGGGTCACCCACAGTACGCACTACTGTTTATTTATGTTTTAAGTTATGCTGATGGGCTCCATGGTGTGTGTGTGTGTGTGTGTGTGTGTGTGTGTGTGTGTGTGTGTGTGTGTGTGTGTGTGTGTGTGTGTGTGTGTGTGTGTGTGTGTGTGTGTGTCTGTGTGTGTGTGTCTGTGTGTGTGTGTCTGTGTGTGTGTCTGTGTGTGTCTGTGTGTGTGTGTGAATCACGTCATTGCTGCCAGAAGTAAGCACTGCCATTTAGTTTTTTGCTGAATCTTCTGGGCTCTGTTTGTAAGTTATATGCTGAAACTGCTGGGCTACGTTCGTAAGTTGTATGCTGAAACTGCTGGGCACCGTTCGTAAGTTATATGCTGAAACCGCTGGGCTCCATTCATAAGTTATATGCTGAAACTACTGGGCTCCGTTCCTAAGTTATATGCTGAAACTGCTGGGCTGTGTTCGTAAGTTATATGCTGAAAATGCTGGGCTCAGTCCCTAAGTTATATGCTGAAACACTGTGTGTGTGTGTGTGTCTGTGTCTGTGTCTGTGTCTGTGTCTGTGTGTGTGTGTGTGTGTGTGTGTGTGTGTCTGTGTCTGTGTGTGTGTGTGTGTGTGTGTGTGTGTGTGTAAAATGCCCCAGTTACTTATCTCTATGTACAGCAGCCTGCATTCTCTACCCTCATCTGAGTCAGGGAGCTGAGTCCATAGCTCTCAGCCATCTAGATTAATCAGTGAGAACAGAATTCACTAAATAATGATAGTGCTTTAAATTTCAGTCTTCATATCTTTTTTGGAAATACATGGTAACACAAAATACTGTTTTAGAAACTTTCTAAGACTATACAAGCAATATTTCAAATGTGTCCTTGGTTTTCAACCCTTGTCCCCCTCAAAATAAATGTTGGCTTTTTCCAGATTTCTTCTGCTGTGAAATTGACAGCTTTAGCTGTGTAAAGGGGATAGTGCAGTGGTAGTGTTGTTGCCTCACAGTGAGAGGTTCTCTGGTTTAATTCTTGGCTGGGGTACTTTCTGTGTGGAGTCTGTATGTCCTCTCTGTCTTTGTGTGGGTTCCCTTCTGCCTCCCATGTTACAAGGACATCCATCTGGAGCATTTTTCCCTGGACCTCTGCTGAAAATTGGCTTTACTCCAAGTCAGACTTTCCTGGTAAACAAATGTTAAATAAATAAAATATTTTACAAGGAGCTGAGAGCTTCAGGGGAAGAGATGTTTAGTGCTGCTTATTCCAAGTCTGCTTGTATTCTTAGTACCACAACAGGTAGTAGCCCTACTTTTGATGAAGAAGGCTGTGGGTTCTACTCCCATAGTATGCAGATGGATCGCTGATACTCTACTGTGTTGTACTTTAAAGGGAGTGGATGCTTCAGTCCTGTGAATGTCCTTCTTTGGAGGTGTTACCTAGTAACTATGAACCTGTTATCAGTTTGCCATCCATTCCCTATTGCAATATTATTAGCTTATCATTGTTTAATGTAACATAGGCAATTTATTCTTCAAAGGCAACAGCCACTTTATTTGTAGATGAAACAATGACATATAAAGTTGTTTCTTGGCAGCAACCTCTTCATTAGTTACAGATCCCTTTAATGTGGAATTATTTAGATGACTGACTTCTACAGACATTTTGAATATTTACTGATATTGGTGGATTGTAATGACAGAAGTTTGAGTGGCCTTTTATGGTTGAAATTTTCTGAAATGGGTAGTTTTGTCATTATTGGTTCATGCATTTTGTTTCATTGCTTACTAGAAGGCTGTTCAAAACTACAAATTTAAAACACCTTCTAACAACTGGTGCTGTAGTATACAAGGAATATAATTTAATACAATCAGGAAGGTGAATCAAAGTATGTGTGCATGGATCTAAAAATGTGTTTGAAAACAGCATAGAGGAAATTTTAAGCTTTACTCTTGTTACCAAAGCAATTGATGATGGTAAAACAGTTCATACCACATTACCTTGACCTGGCCAAGCCTTCTGACACAATCCCCTACTCAGGTTTAGTACAAAAGATGAATAATATAGGACCAAACACTTGCATCACTTGTTGGATTGCCAACTTGCTCACAGGATGCAAGAGGTCAAAATACGGGAAGAGACCAGTCAACAGTGGAGTCCCCAGGGTTCAGTGCTGAGACTTTTTCTGTTTGGCATATACATCTCAAAAGTAAAAGGAAATACCAAATGGCTTTGGCCGGCTAAGTTTGAGATGACTGCAAGTTAGGAGCAGTTATTGAATCCCTGAATGACTTAACCATCATGCAGGTAGGTTTCTCCCAAATAATAACTGGTGTCAAAATCATGACAATGCCATCTGAGAACTGACCCAGTGGTTTGGCATTTAGGAAGTTGTGTGTATAGTGACCTAACTTTTGACCAACATGCGCCTAGAGTCATAAGAAAGCCTTTCTATATTGCACAGCTTATAAACAAATTGATTGTGACTAGATCTAGAGATGTTGTTGCCCCCCTTTACAAAGGTCTCATTAGGTCAATCATTTTGTATAATGCCCACCTTGGCATGTATCTGTCCAGCCCATGCAACAATTGGAATACCTTTAGAGATACCTTACTTAAAAGAAACAAGTTCTAACCCTCCTGACCCAGAGACTCCCCAGACTCAGGAATAGATTGCCCATACATGTCAAGCAGAGTGCCTCTTTGGCCCTCTTCAAAAGGAACCTTGATGATTGGATGGGAGAAAGGAAATTCACCCCAGGGATCACGTCAGTCGCCCTGCTAGACAGGAGTCCAGGGAAGTAAATAGTGTTGGAAGAAATAGCCAGGGTATTGTTATGGCTAGGCTTGTATAGGCCCTAGGGCTGATAGCCTAGTACCAACCTATGAACCTATAAACAATAGGTCTTGCATGGACCACCTCAAAGATTTATTACTATCTTCAGTATCCTACAGAGTGCTTAGAGGTGACATGTCTGGCATACAAGGCATCCTCCGACCTAACACAGATGGACCTACTGAACATCAGCAAGTCAAATGGCATCAGAAATACTCAGTCCAGGTATCTAAACTAAATGTTGTGGAGAAATGGATACATATCACATATTCCAGAACAGACTATCCATAAAAATAAAACAAAGCTCATCCGTTCATATTCAAATGCAACTTGGATATAAGGATGGGTAATAGAAAATGTACTCCAAGACTGCCCCTCATGCCACTAATGGATAGAGGCAGTTCCTAAATGCTGCATCCCTTACATGCGTCCCCTCAAATTATTTATGGTATGATCACAGTTATTCTCACTAGGGCTAATATACAATTATCAGCCATGGGATAGGTAAGATCAATCAGAAAATGTTAATTCAAGAACCAAAAGGGAATTGGCTAAGTTTAAAATGTCCTCCAAGTGAACCTATATTGTGGTACTAAATAGTTATAAAAAATTGCCCTTTTTAGATCACAGTGTCCCTCTCATCCTCCACCCTCCCATTTCAACAGCTTCCTGCACCTATGTTTTCAAATACTAATATCTTTTTTATCTTTGCTCACTGCCTTCATCACTACCTTAAACCATATAAGCTGTCTACATATTAATTTCTCTTAATCTTTCTACCCACTCATTTTTTTTTTTATTTCTCCCATAGGACATTCAAAAGACATATGTTATATAACAATGATTTAGAGTAGATTATGTTTCAGTCAATGTAATGACAGTTCCATTAATTTTTGCAGATAGTATAGCAATTAAAAGTGCTGCGGTAGCGTTGTCGCCTCACAGTAAGACGTTGTCCTGTTCGATTCTCAGCTAGAGCGTCTTCTGTGTGGAGACATGCGTGAATGGGCGTACCTTCATTGAAGGTTGTGCGTCAGGCCCGGCAAGTCGGCATGTAAAAATCTACTGCCAATCATTACCGGACCGGAGTTCCGCTGTGGCGACCCCTAACCGGGAAAACCTGAAAGACACAACAACATAGCAATTAAAAAGCTCAAAATAAGAAGTATATTTATTAGCGCACATAGGCATTGCTACTGTAATTGGAGTTCATTACAGTGTCCCAGAAAGTATAACAATAATGAATCCATTAGTAGGGAGACATAAACAAAGCATTCCACAGGATACTAAATCTAAGAATTTGCACTTGGTTACCACTGTGAGTGTTCTGACTTTAGGAATCTGTCACAAGACAGTGTTATTTATGTCTCACACATACCTGAGTCAAACAGAAATCAATCTTTTTCCATCTGCAATTACTGCTATTTTTATGTCTGCATTAGAAAACTAAATTTATTAACGTTAACACAGGGGATTGGACTTAGATGGCGCTTGATTGGTTACACTTATGCAGCAGGTAACTGTTAAACAAATGCACTATTCTCTCTCTCTTTCTCTCTCTAAATAGGTCTACTTCGAAATTTCAAAGTTTGAAAACTTTGAATTTCTTATGGTCGGGACTATAAGATCAAAGTTTTAAATTTTGAAATGTGAATAAAAACTATATATATATATATATATATATATATATATATATATATATAGAGAGAGAGAGAGAGAGAGAGAGATTCACTTTAGAAGCTCGAAATACTGAAATATCAAATTTCAGTATTTCGAGCCCATAAAGTGGAAACCTGAAAAGAACGAAAACTCAGAAGCGTGAAATTCAAAATCTCGCATACCGGAGATTTTGAATTAGAGCTTCTGGTGTTTCTCTGTGGTTATTGATTCAGGTAAGTATTTATGTGTTAAGGGTTTTGGGTAAAGGCTGCAGTGTATGTTGATGTGTTTTCTTACTGTCATGTGTGTGTTCGAGGAGAATGTAGCTTGTGTGGTGGTGTTTTGTGTGTTTTTGTATATATGTATATATAGATATTTTTTTTTATATACATACAGAGAGACATAGATACACACACACACACACACACCTTATAAAGATGCAGAGAAGTCTAGATACATTGAATATATATATGTATGTATATATATATATATATATATATATATATATATATATATATATACACACATACATTTTTGATATACATTTTTCCTTGCCCATTTTAATCAACATTACCAACACTAATGAAGACAGTTATATTTTGCTTACTTAATAACTTACTAATAGTTCTGCTTTGTCACACTGCTTCTTGCAGAAATGAATGCATTATGCAGTCTGGTTTGTTGTTTCACATGTGTGATTGGTTATTACTTGAAAGGCTCACTAACCTGTCTTCTTGTATCATAAAATATTTAGTAACTTTATCAAACAATGTTAACCAGTGCCTACTGGTATTATGCAATTAGAAATCTACTGCTCAGGATGTGTCCTAGACAAACAGAAGCAACTCCTTTAGCCATTTTATAAAATAATCTATTGTACAGAACAGCAAACAAATGCACAAACATTTTCAGTACCATAACTGAAGCGCTGACATTCTGGAGGCCATTTTGAATCAATCCTAGCAAGGTGTGTTCCTTGCAATGTATTTGGGTAAATATCTATACAAGTATTACAAAAGGAGATAACATGGCTTGTTATTTTGCAGTTTCATCATTCACACAGCATTGTCAGAAAAGCCGAGGAAATTGCCCATTAATCAAACCATGGCATTGGCTTTAAAGGCATTACGAATTAACTGGCATTTAATATCATGGCTCTTTAAGCATTTAAACAGAAGTTTTATGTTTGAAGCAAAAAAAAATGGTTGTTGTTTTTATCTGGAAAAATCTGGTCATGCAGGGCTGATAAAGATGAAAATAATAATAATCTTGTTGGCATTTTGGATCAGAACGTAAGTCTAGAAGGGAATGTAAACAATAACTGAATGTCTGCCTTAGGGTTGTTTGATTATGTTTCCCCAAACAGAAACAAAAGCTCTTTATCAAAGAATGCAAGCCTAAATAACACAAGGGCTACTGGTTGGACTTAAGTGTTAGAAACATGGGTATCGAATATGAAGGTACAAAGCATATTTTCATTTCTAACAGTCAGAAAAGCAGGTGTAGCTGCAACAGTCATTATAAAGCAAAAGTAAGTAGTCAGATAATCTGAAATAATAGAGAGATAAAGGATTAACAAGTATTGTGTTAAGGCCATATCCATAAGATAATTCTAGACCTCTGATCCTCAGATGTTATGCTCAGCTCATTTGATAACTTAGCATCTGAAGAATGTTGACACACCAAATTAAAGCAGTAGAGCAAACTATAAGTATATCTAAACCCATTTCCAGTGTTCTGTTGATAAGGCACTCTAGGTAAGCTATGTCAAATAAAGTCTGTTTATTAGGTCATGTTATTCAGGATATTGTTTGCTAAACTTTTTTTCAGTGGTGTTTGAAACAATGAAGTGGAAACCCCAGGTGAAGGCTTTTCTATTGATGGCTTACATCGGAGGACCAATTATGGCATCACAACAGTTTATTACTTATTAATTACCCTTATCTAATGTCTATTGTTGAGATTATGGCCTGAATATGGCAATCAGCTGATGAGCACGATGATGATTGATGCTGAGACATTTAAATATACTTAGAGATAGATATTGACAATATCTACAGGCAGGCTAATGAAGGGAGCTTTCTGTTCTGAAAAAAAAACTGTTCTGTTTCAGGAATATACCACCTACTTTTTATGTATTGCTTCCCTTCAATATCAGAGTGGCATTTATCACAACAGACACTACCAACTCTCTTAAGAAGCTGAAGATAGATAATTGTCATTTGTCCACTTTCTGATAACCTGATTTATCCTTTAAAGGGCTGTAGGAATGAATAATTCTATCCCGACAGTCATTTGCTACAAGGCACTGATATCCATTCTGGACAGGACACCAGTTTGTCTCAGAACACATGCTCTTACTCACTCTCACATTACACACACTTACAAGCAGCCTGGACAATGCAAATTCACAACCTCCTTAGATTAATAGATTCATGATAGACTCCTGATTAGATAGATCATTTGTAACCTAGTCTTAGGATTCTATTTCATCTGCACCATGTCACATAAAATAACTACAGTGATCTAATGTAATCCAGTTTCAATAAGGATTTGAGGGGGCCAAATCAGGTATAAATTTATGGTTTCCTCATCTATTCCTGAAGGATGCTCATGCAGAGGGAAGTTTAACACCATAAGAGAGGGGTTCTTTGTGATAGATATCCTTCTAACCAGCAGGTCCTGGTTATGCTATGGTGGAAGTTTAGTTTCTTTGAGTGAGTGTTTAGGGTATTTTTTGTTTCATAGATCTGCATGAGATTGAAAAGGCCTGGATCCTTCAAAACTTTGTAGGGAAGTAAAGGTTCCCCTTCAAAAGTCTGTAGGAAATAAAGAAGTCAGAACATGTTTTAAGCAGTCTATGTAGCACAAGTAAGACATGATTTTGATTCTCATTGTAAGGAAATACTACAGTCTTTCAAGAGGAATCATACATTTAGACAAGTACACACCAAAACAGACATTATGTTCTATTATGGGTTTGATGAGAGAGGAGTAGAAATGAGTGGTAATTTCCCTCTCTAGAAGATACATCCCTGGAGATCAGTCTGGATAAATTCAAGGGTTTCCTAATGAAAGCGGGTATGTGTTAATTAAAGAATAGTCTATGAAGGTCCCTAACAACTGTGCCAGTTTTAAAAGGGATGCTATGTATGCCATAAGTAAATGCTGACCACGTATGGCAAAGGACACAATGATTTATTTCTTGGATTTATTTCTTAAGGCTGTGATCTAGTATCACTCAGCTAGAGAGTTTATGACAGATCTGAGTTTGCAGTCGACCACAAACTTGATCAGCCTAAGTGACATCAGTGCTGACATCAGTGAAATGAATACCAAAGGAAAAGAAGTGGCCTTAGGACAGATCCCTGTGTAGCACCACTAGTAACACTTCTTTTTTGATAACAGTGTGTCATCTACTTTAATAGATGGGGTTCTATCAGCAAAATAGTTTGATGTCCAGTGGTTCACATTTAATTTGCTTAGCTTGTTGATAATGTCAGAATGTGGAAATGTGTCAAAAGCCTTCTCCAGGTTGAGGTAAACAGAGTGTATTAAGTATGCATCCATCGCATCGGTGGCTTGTTCAAAAAAGTCCACTACATTTAAGAGGCAGCATCTACCTTTAACAAAACCCAAGCTAGTTTGGATCAGGGTAGCTTTAGAATGTGAATGTCCTTCTTATTAAGCTCCATAATGATGTGGACCAGTGCTCAACATATAAGGATGGTTAGGCTTATAGCTCCATAGTTCTCAGGGTTATTGGTGGGTCCTCCCATGTGGTTAAGGTGAGCACAACAGGTTTCCACACCTCACCATAAATCCAGTGAAGATACTGAGACTGAATAAGTTTAGCAGTGATAACTGCCCTTGTAACATGGCATCGATGTCCTCAACATATCAGATATCAGGAGAACTTGGCTATTTTCAGAATTATTCTACTGATCTAACTTTACTTCAGTTTACAAATGTCAATATTTAAGGAACAATGTGAGGAGTCAGCCTAAGTATTCACATGTTTCTTTAAACTGCTTTTACTATACACTCATATTTGCCATCTTCTCAGTGAAGGACCGGATGCATCCATAATTGTTAGATGATCTTTGCCTTAGTATATCTTTTTGCATTATCTGGCTCTGGACTATCAAATGCTACTGCTTAGGTCTGTGGATCTGCTATTAACTTTGGAAGTACTTTTCTTAATTTCTGTGACTGTTTTGACTAGGTATTGTGATCTATCTGGTGGTTTATGTTAGATTAATATGCATTTGTCATCAGTTTTAAGTAGATAATCCACACATAACTATTCACTTAGTTGACTAAATGTTTTCCTATTGCATTACATATTTTGTAATTACTGGAGAACATTTTTCTGTTACTGTGCTTCCCTCATTGTCTTACGTAGTACATGTTTGTATTCAGTGACAGCTTTGACTATGGACTCAGATCCATATGATATGTTATTATACTGACATATACTTATAATATTGATTTATTTTTTTTATTAGCACAGTGGTGCAGCGGTTAACGTTGTTGCCTCACAGCAAGAGGTTCACTGGTTCGATTCTCCAGGGCCTTCTGTGTCTGTTTGTGTTCTCCTCTCTCTGTGTTGTGGTGGCCCTCCTCCGGGTACGTTTCCTCCCACATTCCAAAGACATGTCAACAAATGTTAAATAAATAAATAAATAAATAAATAAATAAAATAAAATTAAAGATAGATAAGATGAGGGGAAAAGAAGGAAATCAGACAGACATTTCAACGAGAATCATAAACTGAATCATAATATTTTATGAAGAGTTATAAACTGATTACAACATATTATCCCAACAATTCAAAAATGTGTCTCCTGACATGCTTTGGCAATTATCAACATAATTTTCAACCACTTTAAGTTTTGCAGTGTGCAATAGGTAAGATAACATAAAAAAAAAATCATCATGATATAATGGTTAATGTGTTTACCTCACAGGCAAGAGCAACAGGGTTTGATCTTCACCAAAGGAAATCGGCTGAGTTTAAAATGGTCTACAAGGGTAGCTAGCCTAGTACTTACCTATGAAAGGAATTTTCATCAGCATCTAAAAGACAAATCACAAACATCCAAGGAGGCTCATCTATACCAACTAAATAATTTTTATGCAAATTCAAGGCAGCATGGTTTATTCCTATAACCAAAAAATATAGTTGTGTACACTTACCATAAATGTAGATGTTTGAGTGTATTCACTGTTGCAGTCATTACATTTGGGTTATCCCTGCCAGGATAGCCCTCGGCTGGCCCGAATACCAGAGGCTTTGTATTTCTGCATCAGTTGCTGTCACTTCAGGACTGACGTCAAGTCGTCAGTAGTATAAAGCAAGGCAGCCAACACCATTACATCATTTTTTCTTGCCCTAACCTGTCAAGAGCCCCCAAGTGGGAGCCAGGTTCTGATGGGAAGAACCCCACCAGTAGAAAGTAAATACCAATATGTCCCTTGTAAGGAAAGAGAAGAAAGAAGAGGGGGATGGATAGAGGGAAACCAGGACTGCAAAAGTGAATACACTCGAACATCTACATTTATGGTAAGTGTACACAGCTGTACTATGTTCTTCATGTTTCACTGTTGCAGTCATCACATTTGGGTTGATTCCTAAACCTGAGGAAATGGGTGGAGGAAGTCAAAGAAACTAGGGGCTGGCTAGGATGCGCTGCAAGACTGCAGAGGCAAACCCTGCCCTGGATTTGGAGAAGATAGGCAGGTGGAAATGTTTGGTAAAGGTGTGAACAGATGTCCAGGTGGCAACCTCCAGTATGTCCCTGGTGGGGACTCCTCTGAGGAAAGCAACAGAGGTGGAGGCTGCTCTGGTGGAGTGAGTCCTGACCCCCTTGGGGGAAGGCTTTCCATGTTGTTTGTTGCAAAATGGCTGCAGTGTGCTATCCATTTGGAAATGGTTTGTTTGAAGATGGCTTTGTCCTCTGCTCCTGCAGCAAAGCTAACCAACAATTGATCAGACTTTCTGAAGGATTTAGTCCTGTCTAAATAGAATCTGAGATGTCTGTGCACATCTAGAGAGTGCAGGAACCTTTCCCCCTTGTTCTGGGGATTAGGAAAGAAGGTGGGCAAATGAATGGCTTGGTTGAGAGAGACACTGGACATCATCTTGGGCATGAAGGATGGGTTAATCCTGAGGGATACCCTGTCAGCATGGAAGATGATGAAGGGTTCTACAGCCATGAGTGCTTGCAGCTTGGAGACCCTTCTAGCTGAAGTGATGGCCAGAAGGAAAGCTGTCTTCCAGGAGAGAAATCTTAGCTCTGCCCAAGAGACTGGTTTGAAGGGGGGCAGGGTGAGCTTTTCCAACAAAAAGTTAAGGTCCCAAGCTGGGGTTGTTGATCTTCTGGGTGGCCTCAAGTTGCTAGCCCCTCTTTGATCAAAGGGTGTGGGAAAAGGGGCTGTTCAGTGGGAAAAGGAACAGAGATCGCAGAGGCATGAATTTTAATAGAGGAAAAAGAGAGGCCCTTGTGTAGCAAGTCAGCTAAGTAATCCAGGATGAGAAGGAGGGAGGAAGGGCTGTGCCACATTGGCTCCCTTAGCCTGAATCCAGGTACAGAACCTTTTCCATTTGTCAGCATGAGATTTTCTAGTGCTAGGGCATCTGGCCTCATGTATAGCATCTAGAACCTGTTTACTGAGGTTGGCATATTGATCGGGGGTTAGGGAATAAGCCAAGCTGCCAAACTGAGTGTCTGCCAATGGGGATGCATGAATTCCCCTTCCCTCTGGGTCAGGAGGTTTGGAATCTGAGGAAGATGCCATGGTGTCAGTGGGGACAGGCTGCACAACAAGGGGTACCAGTTCTGGTGAGACCAGTCTGGAGCTATAAGAATTGTCCTTTGTTTTTCTTCCTTTATTTTGAGCAGTACCCTGGGGATGAGAGGTAGTGGAGGAAAGGCATAGACTGATAGATTGACCCAGGGAAAGGACAGGGCATCCACTTTCTAAGCCCTGCAGTGATGCTTCCTGGTGCTGAACTTGCTGAGCTGATGGTTGGTGTGGTAGGCAAAGAGATCAACCTTCGAGGTGCCCAATTTCTGAGTTATTAGGGTGAAGGTTCTTCTGCTGAGCTACCACTCATGTAGGTCCAGAAGATTTCTGCTTAAGTGGTCTGCCAGAGAGTTGATAGAACCTGGTAGGAATTGTGCTGACAGGTTTAGTTGCATGGCAGAGGCTGTGTGCCAAAGGGTCATGGCCAGCCTGCATAGAGGGTATGAGAGTCCCCCACTGCTTGCTGATATACCACATCACAGTGGTGTTGTTTGTTTTGAACAGGAGAGCCCCTGGGGGAGAGAAGGGGCTTGAAAGCTATCAAGGTGTGCTGGACAGCCATCATCTCTTTTTGGTTGGTGTGCAGATTTTGATGTGGGGTCCATTGGCCTTGTATGCACCTGCTATCCAGGTGTGCACCTTAGGCATAGTCTGATGCATCTGTGGTGAGGGTCTGGGTGGCTGGGGGTGGTGAGAAAGGTAGTCCCTTGTTGTGGGAGCATGCTGTTGCCCACCAAAGAAAATCTTTTCTGAGGCAAGGTATTATAGGTATGAGAGTCTCCAGGTCTTAAGAGTGTTGACACCAAAGGCTTTTAGGTACCATTGAAGTTTCCTCATATGCAGTCTGTCATATGGAATAAGTAGAATGCAAAATTCCATGAACTCCAGAGCTTGCAGGATTTTCCTTGCAGATAGCTGGGGTCTGGTGGCTAGTTGAGAGAAGTAGGGTGTCAGGAAAGTTTGCTTTTCTGGTGCAGGAATGCCATCTGGGATCCTATGTCCAGGCTGGCTCCCAGGAATATAATCCTTTAGGTGGGTACCTGTTTGGATTTATTTTCATTGATTGTGTACCCTATGGAGGTTAGTAGGAACTTTACAAAGGCCAGGTGCTTGAGCAGCATTTCCTGGCTATCTGTCTGAATTAGGCAGTCGTCTAAGTATGGGTAAATCTGGATATTCCTTTGTCTGCAAAAGGCAATGGCCAGAGCCAGACATTTTGTGAAAACTCTGGGAGCAGTAGATAAGCCAAAGAGAAGTGCAGAGAACTGAAAGTACTGAGATCTGGCACTGAAACAGAGATATTTCCTGCATGATTCCCTGATAGCAATGTGGAGGTAGGCCTCTTTTAGGTCTAGAGTGGCTAGCCAAGCATCCTTGAAAAGCATAGGTAGCAGCTGCAGGCGGGTGAGCATTTTGAATTTTGGGATCACTAGGAAGGTGTTTACAATGGATAGATCAAGGATGGGGCACCAGGTGCTCTTTTCTGGGTACCAAAAAAAGTCTGGAGTAGAAACCTTGGCCTTTCTCTTCTGCAGGAACATGCTCTACTGCCCTCATAGAGAGCAGGGAAAGGACTTGCTTTTGCACATCTGCCCACTGGTTTGGAGGTAGACCTGGGAACCCTTTTGGAGTTGGAAGGGTGTGGAAAGAAAATTTGTATCTCTGGGACACTATATTGAGAGCCCAGTGATTGTTTGTAATGGTGGCCCAGGTGCTTGCGTGAAAGGAGAGTTTTCCTCCTGGGGTAAGTGAAGGTGGGCAGAGGGAGGGGGTGGGAGAGGTGAGTCAATGTGAATTTTTACCATAAGGTGGTGGCTTAGAACTCCCTGGTTTTGAAGTGGCGGTAGTGCACTACTTAGATCTCTGCATTCCCTGTGGCTGCTGTCTGAGGGGGGGGGGTCTTGTTCTCTGGGGTCTGGCCTGAACTGGCCTGGTGGGAGCAGGAAAGGACCAGTGCTTGGTGGGATAATACCTGCTGAACCTAGGTGGCTGGACCTGTAAGAAATCCTTAACTGTCTGCATAGATTTTGCTTTTTCTTCCATCTTTTTAAGACCTCTTCTGCCTTAGTGCCAAATAAGTTGTCGTTGTGCAAGGGGGCATCCAACAATTTAGGGGTGGGATTCTTAGCAGAGGTTGCTTTAATTCCTTTAGGCCCTTGAGAAATTACATCAGGGTTAGCAGTAGGATTTTTAAAAGAAATGTATGTGAGTCAGGGACTCTGTAGTACTTGTCTGGTTTTCTGGGTGCAGGAGGGAGGGTGTCAGGAGTCAAACTGGTTTCTAGAAAAACATCCTCCACAACAAACAGGACTGGGGGATGGCCAAGGGTTTCTGCTGTGGAAGATTTAAGAATTCCCTGAGTCTCTTTTTAGACTGAGGGTAGTCCTGACTCTCCCATTGGAAATGCTCCCTTAAGGTATGAAGGGTTCCCCAAAGAAAAAATCCTCTGGAGGAGAGACTGAAGAAATTAAATCCTCTGCATCAAAATCCTCATAAGTAGAGAGGGGCTGCATGTCTTCATATTCAGATGCATCAGAGTCATCTGACTCTTGTTCAAACAAAACTACAGGGGACAGATCTCTTTTCCTTTTGGAGGGGGTAGCTTGGCTTCCCCTGATCAGCAATGATAAGATCTTCCACTATTTTAAGCATTTGATTCTGAGGCAAGGAAGCAGGTGCTTGAGTTGGCTTCTTGGTTGTGGTTCATACCCTGGGCCTAAGAAACTTGGTCATTTTCGAAAGAATGGTAGTCACGAAAGAAGATGTCGATTTGTGTCGAGAATCGGTAGTGCAAAGGACTTCCTCAGAAGCCAGTGCCTCCTCAGTGGCTCCGGACCCATCCAAGGTAGAGACGACCACAGGATCCTTAGTCGAAGAAGAGTTTTGCGGCATACTGGACTCCGAAAGGGTCTTGATAGCGGCCTGCGAATACACAGATTTGGGCATCAGGGGCTGCGAAAATGCCTCACTGAGGACCAGAAAACTGACAACAAGTTTAAAGGGAGCGTCATCAGTACGTTTGGACCTGTGCGGTCTGTCTCTTTCTTTATTTTTATATTTTTTTTCAGAAGATCTGCTGTTGGATGGGTTACCAAAGCCATATTGGAGTTCAAGGACTGTAAGCAAAAATATCCAGCTACAATAAGGGCCTGAGGGACGTCATGGTCTGGGCCTAAACAAGTGATGAAGTAAGAATGAACGTTTCAGAGTGGTATTTGCTTTCCACAGGTGAGACAATTGTTAACTTTTTCTGACATTGGTTAGTGCAAGAAAAAAGGATCCCCAATGGGGTACTTAGCTTTAGAAGCCTTCAGCTTCAGTTCGGTAGATGAAACTCAGGTAGCGGCCAACTGGCACTCCTGCAAACTGCTTCTGCTTCAGGCTCCATGGCAAGAAACACTGATGCAATGACATCGGATGCCTTACTTTATACTACTGATGACCTGACGTCAGTTATGAAGCGACAGTAACCAACGCAGAAATACAAAGCCTCTGGTATTCGGGACGGCTGTGGGCTACCCTGGCACATATTCAAACACAACTTGGATCTATGGATGGAAGACAGAAAATTTACTGCAGGACTGCCCCTGTACTACTAATGGACAGTTACTGCAGGACTGCCCCTGTACTAATAATGGACAGTTACTGCAGGACTGCCCCTGTACTACTAATGGACAGTTACTGCAGGACTGCCCCAGTACTACTAATGGACAGTTACTGCAGGACTGCCCCAGTACTACTAATGGACAGTTACTGCAGGACTGCCCCTGTACTACTAATGGACAGTTACTGCAGGACTGCCCCTGTACTACTAATGGACAGTTACTGCAGGACTGCCCCTGTACTAATAATGGACAGTTACTGCAGGACTGCCCCTGTACTAATAAAAGACAATTACTGCAGGACTTCCCCTGTACTACTAATGGACAGTTACTGTAGGACTGCCCCTGTACTACTAATGGACAGTTACTGCAGGACTGCCCCTGTACTACTAATGGACAGTTACTGCAGGACTGCCCCTGTACTAATAATGGACAGTTACTGCAGGACTTCCCCTGTACTACTAATGGACAGTTACTGCAGGACTGCCCCTGTACTACTAATGGACAGTTACTGCAGGACTGCCCCTGTACTACTAATGGACAGTTACTGCAGGACTTCCCCTGTATTACTAATAGACAGTTACTGCAGGACTGCCCCTGTACTACTAATGGACAGTTACTGCAGGACTGCCCCTGTACTACTAATGGACAGTTACTGCAGGACTGCCCCAGTACTACTAATGGACAGTTACTGCAGGACTGCCCCTGTACCACTAATGGACAGTTACTGCAGGACTTCCCCTGTATTACTAATAGACAGTTACTGCAGGACTGCCCCTGCACTAATAATGGACAGTTACTGCAGGACTTCCCCTGTATTACTAATAGACAGTTACTGCAGGACTGCCCCTGTACTACTAATGGACAGTTACTGCAGGACTTCCCCTGTATTACTAATAGACAGTTACTGCAGGACTGCCCCAGTACTACTAATGGACAGTTACTGCAGGACTGCCCCAGTACTACTAATGGATAGTTACTGCAGGACTGCCCCTGTACTAATAATGGACAGTTACTGCAGGACTGCCCCTGTACTACTAATGGACAGTTACTGCAGGACTGCCCCTGTACTACTAATGGACAGTTACTGCAGGACTGCCCCTGTACTAATAATGGACAGTTACTGTAGGACTTCCCCTGTACTACTAATGGACAGTTACTGCAGGACTTCCCCTGTATTACTAATAGACAGTTACTGCAGGACTGCCCCTGTACTACTAATGGACAGTTACTGCAGGACTGCCCCTGTACTACTAATGGACAGTTACTGCAGGACTGCCCCTGTACTAATAATGGACAGTTACTGCAGGACTGCCCCTGTACTACTAATGGACAGTTACTGCAGGACTGCCCCTGTACTACTAATGGACAGTTACTGCAGGACTGCCCCTGTACTACTAATAGACAGTTACTGCAGGACTGCCCCAGTACTACTAATGGACAGTTACTGCAGGACTGCCCCTGTACTACTAATGGACAGTTACTGCAGGACTGCCCCTGCACTAATAATGGACAGTTACTGCAGGACTGCCCCTGTACTACTAATGGACAGTTACTGCAGGACTGCCCCTGTACTAATAATGGACAGTTACTGCAGGACTTCCCCTGTACTAATAATGGACAGTTACTGCAGGACTTCCCCTGTATTACTAATGGACAGTTACGGCAGGACTTCCCCTGTATTACTAATAGACAGTTACTGCAGGACTGTCCCAGTACTACTAATGGACAGTTACTGCAGGACTGCCCCTGTACTACTAATGGACAGTTACTGCAGGACTGCCCCTGTACTAATAATGGACAGTTACTGCAGGACTGCCCCTGTACTAATAATGGACAGTTACTGCAGGACTTCCCCTGTATTACTAATGGACAGTTACGGCAGGACTTCCCCTGTATTACTAATAGACAGTTACTGCAGGACTGCCCCTGTACTACTAATGGACAGTTACTGCAGGACTGCCCCTGTATTACTAATAGACAGTTACTGCAGGACTGCCCCTGTACTACTAATAGACAGTTACTGCAGGACTGCCCCTGTACTACTAATGGACAGTTACTGCAGGACTGCCCCTGTACTACTAATGGACAGTTACTGCAGGACTTCCCCTGTACTACTAATGGACAGTTACTGCAGGACTGCCCCTGTACTACTAATAGACAGTTACTGCAGGACTGCCCCTGTACTACTAATGGACAGTTACTGCAGGACTGCCCCTGTACTACTAATGGACAGTTACTGCAGGACTTCCCCTGTATTACTAATAGACAGTTACTGCAGGACTGCCCCTGTACTACTAATAGACAGTTACTGCAGGACTGCCCCTGTACTACTAATGGACAGTTACTGCAGGACTGCCCCTGTACTACTAATGGACAGTTACTGCAGGACTGCCGTGTACTACTAATAGACAGTTACTGCAGGACTGCCCCTGTACTACTAATGGACAGTTACTGCAGGACTGCCCCTGTACTACTAATGGACAGTTACTGCAGGACTGCCCCTGTACTACTAATGGACAGTTACTGCAGGACTGCCCCAGTACTACTAATGGACAGTTACTGCAGGACTGCCCCTGTACTACTAATGGACAGTTACTGCAGGACTGCCCCTGTACTACTAATGGACAGTTACTGCAGGACTGCCCCTGTACTAATAATGGACAGTTACTGCAGGACTTCCCCTGTACTACTAATAGACAGAGGCAGATCCTAAATGCTTTATCCCATGTATGGATCCCCTCAAATAATCTACAGTATGATCCCAGTGATCCTAACTAGGGGTAATATATATTGATTTTGAGATGGTTAAGGTCAATCTGTCACCAAATGGGGTAGGTTAATTCAAGCACAAAAAGGGAAACTGATTAGGCTTAAAATGGCCCTCAAGGGCAGCTAGTCTATTACTTACCTATGAACCTTTGAACCTATGTGATCTAGATCATACTTCCTTTAATGTCGGTCAGTTCTATTCCATATGGTAGGAACCCTGCATCTAGTTCCACATACCTCTATTTTTAATTTCTCCAAGTCTTTCCGATTTCTAATACCATGACGGGAATAGACCCCATTCCTAAGTCAAGGTACGATTACAATTCATGAAATTAGTATTGTTTCAATATCTGATGTTAGCCAAAAGTACTCTCTGCAGCACCCGCAATGTTCCCAGCTGTTTCCAATTCAGTTTGACAAAACCTACATTTGTGTGTTTCTCCCACATGTTTAATGGACTTTGTTAACCAACATGTACATTGCTCACTATCCTGTGCCGCCAACATTAACCTTTTAGCTTTTGGTTTGAACTTGTCTCTCCCTAACCATTCCTGTGTTAGATCCTGATCAACATGAGGTTCTTCCAGGAGTTTTCTATACATGCCGCTATATTTATGCATTTTCCACATTTCTTTCTTTCTCATCTGATCCTTTACCTTATAATCTTTCTCTTGTTTTTTTTTTTTTGGCACATTCACTTGCTGCCTGATTTTTATCTACTTCTGGTTTGATTTCCATTCCTGCTTGATGCTGATATGCTTCTGTTAGACTAAGAAGGGAAGTCATCTTAGATTTATTCTCCTTGTGTTTGAAAACTTTCACTACATTTGCATCTTGTGAGGTCAGTAGATATGTGTGCAGTCCCCCAGATCTATGCATGTAATCAATTTCAAGGAGGTCCATACCTCCTGCGAAACAGGGAATATATCATTTTGGTATGCACTGAACTTTATAAATCATTTGGTGAGCATGAAGCATCCTTCTGTTTTCTTGCCCAATCTATCCAACATCTTTTGGGGACAGTCAATCACTCCAAAACTGTATGTTAGGACAGGAAGAACAAATTGGTTTACACCTTACATACTTCTATGGATGTTGCGATGTCTTGAAAAACCTCTGAGATGAAAACTGCCACATATGCAGTCTACTGAATTGTGGTGATACCTGTGACAAACTGCTTTGATTACTGACACTCATGAACATTGTTGCCCACCTAATGCTACACTGACCAAATAAAGAGTCCGTTACTTTTTCTGACACCCTATAGATAACAGTGGTCAGTTTAGGATTGAAGGTTCTTTGCAGTTCAGTTCCATAGACAAAAAACCCATGGCCCCCATGGGAGGGACCTTTAATTCCTTACCTAAAATTTGTGGTTGCATACATTGTCCCTATGAAATAAATAAATAAATAAATGAGAGTAGTGTAATTTTCATTCCAGAACTTTCTCCAAAAGAATATCACTGCATTAATCAACTGCAGGCACAAACAAGAGAGAGCTGTCAGTTTTGTATAATGGGTTATCCCAAATTTTATTCCACAGACTGATTTTAAGAAGAATTAGGGGACATTTCTGTACCAGTATAAATATTCCCATACTGTCGACTGCACACTTTTGGTGGATGTTTCTTTGTTTTTTGTCATTACTGTTAATTCTGGTAATAACTACAAAAATCAAAGTAAGGATCTGTCTAGAAAGCACTTAATTTCAGCAGCAGTACAGATACATCTGCATGGATCAGTGACACAATCTACCAAAGTGATAGGATGCCATCAAATTCTTTTGAGATGTTCAAGGGTGTTGTCCTTCCCATAAAAATGTCAAGCATATGTTTTTATAACTTGGCTATGGTCTTATATCAACCTAGGAGTCAGATGGGTTTGGCAAGATGCAAAAATATAGATAGTAAGAATGTTTTAGCCACATAAGTCTTTGTTAAGAGAGGAAGAGAGAGTATTTCCAAGTATTAATCTTGCTGTGGAGATCTGCAACAACCAGTTTCATACTGAGAATAACTACATTCCAAATATCTCTTTGTATCAAAATACCCAAATATTTATGAATAATTTCATACCTTAAGGTCTACTAAAGTAACCTCTAAAGAAAAAACATTGATTTTCCCTAGTTAATTAATAGTCAAGAAGGTTACAAACTACCCCACTATTTTCACCAATTCTACTTATTGTACTATGAGATTTGAATGCCAAGATGTAAAATAATCAGTAAACAACAGATCTATTAAAAGGCTGTCTCCAACTGATATTATGCCCAAATATCAGTGATTTTATTTTACATACATGATTCACATCTCAACAGCTAAGAAAAAAAAAAGAGGCTAGACAGGACACTTCTGGGAAGCATGTCTTTGCAGTTCAAATGGACATGATAAACGGATTTGTGATGACTTGTAGAGTGGAGACTATATAATGAGAATTTTACATCACTCCAAAAAATTGCAACATAATCCAAATCTTCCAAATAAAGAACCATGATAGTGAGTCAAAGGCCTTTTTAAAATCAATAAAGGCTGCTGTCACAGGCAGCTTTGACTACTTATATTTGCAGACTGTAAATATTTGTAAGTAATTCGTAATGTTTAACAAACCCTTCTTGAGATTCACTAACATTGAACATATTTTTACAGTTTGCCAGCAAGTATACAAGTCAATATTTTGGATTCACTGGATAGGAGAGAGATCCTGTAATTTCCAAATAGTATAACATTATGCCCCTCATTAGAAAAAAAAAAACAGTTTATTGATGTTGTCATCATAAAATGGGCATTCACTTTTTTTTCTGAGCTACCCTGAAGCAAGTCATAGAATCCATCCCTAACTCCTTCTTCAAGAAAAAATTCCGTTAGTATCTGACACTACATTTAAGTGCCCAAAAAGCTTGGTACATTTCTTAAAAAAAAAAAAAAAAAAAAGTTGTGGTTCTGACTTTTTTTATCCCACAATATGGGATAGTTTATCATATAAAAAAGGTTTATAGTGGGTTGGCCCTCAAGCTTTGGGGCTATGTAATGTCATTTGTAAAAAAAAAAGCACTTATGGTGTCATTAATTTCACAATGGATATTGCAATTATGGTTGCATGCATCAGAGAACATGGTGATGATAGGATCACATCTCCTTTCTTTTATGTTTGCCAGAAATTTTGGGGTCTTTTGGTATCAATCTCTTTATAGTTGTTTAACTTTTACTCACCTGTGTTGAATCTTGGAATACTGTAGTTCTTTACATTAAATTTTTACATGCTTGTAGTTGTGCTGACCTACTTATCTCAATACTGTACCTCTTATAAGTCCTTATCTAAAGATGCAACTTCCATTTCAACATTTGCAATTCTTTCTTTTAATAATGCATTATCATTTTTACTTTTCTGAATATCTGTTTCTTTGTATGCCCATTTGAATACCTTCCACTGATATGGTACTGATTCATTACCAGCTCTGTGATCTTCCCTTAAAGATATTACCGAAGTTTTGAAAAATCTATCTGGGCAGGCTTCTTGCATCATAATAGATCCAGTCCCCAACATCTATAAGATTTTAAATTATTTAAGGCACTATGGTCCATTACAGCAAATGAGCAGTAATACAATAAAATGAAAAAAAAATAATATTCATTGTAGACCACTGTAGTATGGTGCAACCTGTTTAAATAAGTTGAGCAAACAGAAAAAGGTCAATACACATATGGCAATTCCCATGCTTGGTGTCATACAGCTTTACTCTTTTGCCCCTGCTTTAAGGTGCACCATCAATCTAATAATTAAAATTTCATTTTACTCCCCCATTCCTCTTCCTTTGTCCAACAAACCTAGAGATCCCTGCAGGAAGTGTGAATGTCCAAATCCTAATGTCATTGAAGTCCTCCATGTTATTACATTAGTAAATCTGCCACCTAGTTCCTCCAAAGTCTTAGCAAAGCAGCCTGACACCTTTGACTGACTGTGATTTCTTCTATAAAAACTTGGAATCAGAAGTTTACTTCAATAAATCAATATTTATTCTATAGCCAACCAGCTTTCTTTAGCAACCCTACTTGTAAAGCTCTTGTCAGCCTAATTTATATTTTCTCAAAAGTCAACACCCCAGGATGATTAACGGCAGCTATATTCTCATATTCCTTCCTGTCTCCAGATCAGTAAGCACACACACACACACACACACACACACACACACACACACACACACACACACACACACACACACATCCCGCACACACATCCCGCACACCTATGCATACACAAAAAATACATGCATGAACACATGTACACACACACACACACAAACATGCACGCATGCACACACACACACACACACACATACAAACAGTCATATGTATTTCAATATGATAATTTTACATTCATATCTAAACTTCTATAAAGAATTAAAAAAAAACAAAATATATTTTGTATTTGAGCAGTGCATCCACCAAATGCATTAAATAAACTGGTTTACTTTTACATCGCCGATCCCAATATGGGCGAAATGGCTTCTGTGAATACCGAAGTGCGAACGTCTCCAATGTCAAATTCCACATAAGCGAACGGCAAAACCTCGCCCCTTTTTGACCCATGGTAGCACTGGTGTGGAGGTGTGGCACGGCCGAAAATGTCAAAATTTTTTCGACATTTGAGAAGTTTTGCGGTTTTGGTTTTGTGGAAACGGTTCGATTAACTGCCCAGTCGATCATGTGTGATCGACGATATGAAGGTAAACCAAATAAACTATCTCACAGGTTGTAACTCAAGTAAATAATTGCTTCATCTATCAAAACTATGTATTTAACTTCAAGGCAGTGAAGTCTTGAATACAATATGAGGTACGGGCATATAACCCACATTTTACATTTTTATACAATGAACCTTGAAAAGGTGCACAAATCCATCAGTGGATTTGAACCTTTGGAATATATATAAAATAAAACATATTCCTCTGGAAAATATATACGATAAAACATATTTGCATTAAGAAACAAAATGCCCCAGTATGAGTCAGCAATAAAGTATTGCCTGCATCAACTTACTTGTTTAAATGTCTGTTAAGCAAGACTTTTTCATAAATGAAGAAATGACAAAGAAAAAGAAAGAAGAAAGTTACATAAATACGCTGGTGAGCCATATGGATGCAGTATGTTTTGTGCTCTTACAACTTGCCTAGTTTGTTTAATTTAAAATGTTACCATTCTCATGGCCCTGTGGGACAGATATCAAACAGATTATTGCTGTACAAAGCAAGGTGCCTCTACATTTTCCATCTGTTAAACAAAGTGTTAGGAAATATGTGTCATAGTTTAGATGGTGACCACATGTGCATAAAGCTTGAGGTATAGGTGTCACGACACTTGAAAGACAGCTTATTGTAGTGGTTAACACGTCAGCCATATCACATGCATTACTTTTAGTTCCAACTGTAGATTTCAAAGTCAGGAAAGTCAGCTACACTTTTAGTTTTGATCTAAATAAGTTGTCTGCAAACAAATAGACCAGAAAGTAAAGCATATTCACACATTCCCTGCATACAGTGCTTAAATGCTTCCTGGCAGACCAGGGTTGCCATATTAGCTCATCTGCCAAAGAACCATCCCCCTCACTGACACACACCTCTCCTAGTAATGACATGTTAAGAATTATGGCTGATGATGGAAAGTTGTTTTGACTCCAGCTCACATTGCACTAAGAACAATTGTCATAAATATGTTTCGATACAGTTTCCAAAGATAGAGCTGATTGGAGAGTCTGTAAGTTGCCCATAGCAGTATACATGTGTGTGCATCTTGTGACAAAGTGGTGATATTCCCAGTATTGGTTGATCTGCCATGAACCCAAGTGCTAAGGTTGGCTCTGGCTCCATCATTACCCCTGAAGTGGGTAAACGTAGGTTAAGCAGAATGAAAGACTAGAGTCTGCATCACATGTTAATGTTAGCCAAACTGCTATTTTATACATTATTTTATTTATTTAACATTTGTTGACCAGGAAAGTCCAACTAGGTTCCACAGATCCTGTTTTCAGCGGAGGCCCGGGGAGAAATGCTCCACAATATATATATATATATATATATATATATATATATATATATATATATATATATATAAATATTGCAGCTGTTTCCCCAGACATTAATATTTTTCAAATACATTTGAATGAATTCCATAGTATTCATGCATAACATCTTAAATAACTATGTACACTATTTACATTAGCCTGACACTATAACAGATCTTAATATATACAGTTACTTTATAGGTATGTCCAATCCATTATCAGAGTGTCTGATCAATTATTGTATAGGGTCAATCAATGATAAGACTTTTTCCAAAGGGTTGTTGATAAATGGCTTTGGATAAATTCTTAGTTCTTTAATTTTTATTACCAATAATGCTGTGGTCTTCATTAGGCTGTAGTAATCTCCCAAAGTTGGTATTGTGTTTGTATTCTATCGTCTTGTTATTCACTTCCTTGAAATTGCAAGTATGGTCCATACTAGATACATATTTGACCTATTCAAATGAGGACCTTTGTTCACATTTAATAATACAAGAGCTTTAGTTAAATAAAATGATTCATTAAATAAAGCTTGTAGAAAGTTATTAATACCATTCCAAAATGGCATTATTTTAACACAATCAAAGAAAATGTGATTCCAATCTGCATTGTGTACTTGCTGACATCTCCAGCATATCCCTTTTATGGAAGAACTAATTTTACTGATTCTGTCTGGGGTTAAGACTGCTCTGTGCAAGCATTTCCAATTAAAAACTTTCCAGTATTGTGTAAAGGATGTATATTTTATTGATAATAAGAAATTTGTTTTAATACCTTCAGTTAACTGTATTGAGTGTCCTTTTATTATATATTTCCAATATGAGGTTTTGGGTGTTGTTTTATAGTTTATCAATATTTTGTAAATTTTTGAAATACTGTTTCCCATGTCAAAGTCATTATATATGATTTCATATATGTATTTCATAAATTTAGGTATTTCTTAAAATGAAGAATTGTTAATTATGCTACATAAATCTTGTGAATATGACAGAATACTTTGTAAAGTTAGCCAGTCCTGTTGAGGAATTTTGTATGTTGTTTTTATTACTTGCATATATAAAAGTTTTAGTTCTTTGATACATTGGAGTCAACAAACAAATCCTTTCTGTTCCCAGGTATTAATCATTTCTCTATATATTTTACATGGAAAGTTTTTTGTGACTATAAATGGTGTTAAAAGATTAAACCAGATTTTTAAATCAATATTTGTATTAATAATTTTCCTAAATGAGTCAATTTAATAATTAATTATATGAGTTTTAGTGGGTTTAGTTATGTTATATTGCATACTAATACATATGTGCCATGGCAAATTGTTTTTATCTATTTGAATTTTTTTTTTTTTTTGCAAATCAAATTCATTTATTGATATTACAGTTAGTAAATCTTTCCAATTTGCAGACTAGTTTGGACTTCTGTAATCTGAGATTGTTTTGGATACTGATGCTTTTATATGTGTTTCTATAACAGGAAAGTTTAATCCTCCCTGTTTCCATGGTCTGATATGATGTATTAAAGCTATTCTGTTTCTTTTGGGAAGCCATAAACATTTTATTAGGCATGAATTTATTTCATTAAGTATATTCCTTTCTGGTAACTGTTGTATTGACAAGGCTATATAGGATATTGGGCAGTAAAACCATTTTTGTTAATTGTAGTCTATCTTCAAATGTTAATATTATTTTGTTCCATTTTTCCACAGAGATTTTAATTGCATTCATTATATTATTGTAGTTAGATAATGTAGTAATATGTCATCAGCAAATAGCAGTACTTTAGAATTGTATTGTTCATAAACATCTATTCCTTTGATTTTTATATTGTCATGAAGTGAATCTGCCAATATTTCAATAGCCAGAGCAAATAGAATTGGTGACATGGGACATCCATGTTTAGTGCCTTTTGTTACATGTATAGATTCAGGGGTAAAAGGACCTAACTTGAAATACACTAAATTATTTGTACATATATTCTTTAGGCGATGAACAAAGGATGCAGGAAATTCAAATATCATCAGGATTTTGAATAATTAGTCCCAATTTAGGGAATCAATGGCGTTTTCTATATCTAAGCCAATTATGAGTGTTTCCTTATTTTCTTTAGTAACATAATCTATAAGAGAAAGTATCCTTTTAATATTGTCGTGTGTGTCTATGATATATAAATCCAGTCTGACCATTATTTATTGTTTTGGATAGTGGTATTTTCATTCTGTTCATGGAAGATACTTTTAATGTTATTAGCTTTTGATTGTATTTTGATTCTTGTGGATATATTATGCAGATATTTGGTAGAAGTGGCCAGGGTATTTATTTTTAGTTTTTCTATAGCTAAACTAGATCTATGTGTTAGAATTTCATTGTATTTATTGTTTAATACCTCTGCTTTCTTTTTCATCTCCAAATGATTTTGATTTTTTTCAGCTTTTACTGAAAAAAGTTTGGATTGCAGATCTAATAATTCAAAATCCCATTCTCTGATTTTTTTATACCAAGTTAGGGTTTTACCACATATGTAAGCTTTTAATGAGTCCCATATAATTATTTTATTTATCTCTGTGGTATAATTAGTATCTAAAAAAACTATAATCCAGTTATTAACCAGGGTTTAAACTCTTTAATTCTAGTTATATATGCTGGAATTCTGGAGTTAAAGATTAATGGTCTCTACCCATTTTGAAGTTTTCGTATCAATGCATTGTGGTCTGAAAAGGGGCAGGGAGTGATTGAGAAATGAATCATTTTAGAGTGTAAGTCATGGGCATAAAATATTTTATCTATTCTAGTTTGGGTAACAAATCTGTGATCTTGATGGGAAAAGACAAGGATTTATCTTCTTAAAATTTGAAAGTATCTACAAGATGAAATGATTCTACCCACTTTTTTAAAGCTTTTGATACAGCAGATGTATGCAGTGGTCTTTTATTTGTAGTTTTAGAAATATCAAATATACAGTTAAAATCTCCTAATATTAAGTTGGCTTTATAATTATTGGAAATGAAATCCAAGTGTTTTTAACAGTTCCTGTTCCAATGCCTAAGAATCAGTATAGATTGGCAGGGGTCCATATTCTGTTATTATATTTATCTAATACTAATGCCATAAGGACTTCCTTATCTTCATACTTATGATTTCTGGGTTAATCACATTTGTTTTCCATAAAATTGTTACCCATTTTGTCTTTGTCTTATAAGTGGATTGCACCAATATCATACATTCCTTAGGATTCCATTTGCAATTGTCATTTGTTTTGAAATGAGTTTCTTGAAGGAAGACAATCTGTGCTTTGTTCAGTTTTAAATATTTCAGTAGATTTGATCTCTTGCTAGGATTGTTTAAGCCATTGGTATTTAAAGATAATAAAGTTAAATCCATCTTAGGTTATTTAGACTATGTATTTTTTATTTTATTGTGACTATTAAACATTTTCCTCTGATAACTATAAAGTATATGATTGAGTTTTTAAAGGAAATTATCAGTTTTATACTTTCAGTGTTTACCAAAACTAAGATCCGCACTAGCCATGAAAAGAAAATCATTCCTAATCTGATGGATAAACCTAAGTCCATCAGACTATCACTCATACCTTGAAAATCAAGAACATCTGACCTCTGTAAATTGAAATATCATATGGAGAATATTTGTAATAGGAATAAGCAATATTTATATTATTTTGAACAGATATAGTACTATGTAGATTAGACAGAATTCTAATACAATATAAATGTCTACTTATTGTATAAGCAATTAATATTTACATGAAAGATTGATGACAAGCAATTCAATCATAGTAAACTAGGATATATCATATATAAAACCGCAGTAAAAGATTATAACACACAGTTATTTAACATATTCACCCTTATTGATGAAATCTTTCAAAACGTATTACTTAATATAAATAGATGGTAATATAAGATATTTATACCTAATGTTTACAATACAATGTATTTTACTGGATATATCAGAAGTTATATTTCATTGTTTACCAGCATTTAACTAATCACTTTGCTTGTTGCTAACTTACTTAAAGCATCAAGTTTGTTTTATGTGAACATTGATGAAAGTTGGTGCATTTTAATTATCAGTGCATCCCTCTTCCCCCCAATTCCTACACATAAGGATTTTCATATCTGTCATTTCTTATTACATAATGAGTGAAATTATAGGTTAAAATAACAAATTCACTTATTGTGATTAATGATTTCAAGTTCCCTTTCCATATTCATAAATTGCCATTTCATGGCATATACTGAAAGTTTTTAGATTTAAATGGCAACATTCTATTTTCTATAATCAGCAAAGGTTACACTGAGTGATATTGTCAATTTAATACTATTTGTTCAGAATATGATTGTTACATTCTGTGACATTTCAAGTTCAGGCTTCTATTGTTTCTCTTGAACAACTTTGTCAGTTTGATGTCATGTATAAAACATTAGTTAACATGGTAACTGCTTAAGAATTATATATGGTCAAGATGTGTTACAAAAACTACAATTCAAGTTAAAGCAGTTACATGACTTGTTATGCATATTTACTTATATAAAAAAATCATCATGCTTCCCCTTGTTGTTCAGTGTAGTGTATGTCATGTATGACAAGTTAAGACAGTAGTGTTATTATGCACAACCCCATGTTATTAAATCTTGTCTTGAATATCTAAATTCAGCAGACTGCTTCATCTTATATGACGATTATATATGTTATGGCTAGATTTATTAAAATCATACATTACATAACTGTTGTGTGTGTGTTTTTGCTGTTGTTATTTGAGACACCACAAGCTGTAATACTTATTCTTATTATTAGCTCCTTTAAAGTATGTTTATACAGTCTATAGACTTTAAATTATGAGATCCTTCTAGTTTCTTATTTGTTATAAGTATATTTCCATCCTTACATACACACATATCAGTACTTCAAGCACAGGCAACAATGCCCATCCAGTTTTGTCAGAATACCATTCACTAGTTCATGTGGTATGTTTCTAGGCTGTTCTTAAAATATCCAAACCAATGTTTGTCCTGTTCCATTTTACCAGCCTGTTGCATGCAGTGGCCACTCTGTCAGTGAACCACTCAACAAATCTTCCATTCTCACAGATATTTCCACAAAGGAAATCTGATGACTCTCTAGCAAGTCCCAGCAACCCCAAACACCCCTAGAAACAGCTATCCATATATGTCCAACACGTACGAGCAAGCTCACCTCCCAGACCACTGCAAATGGTAATGCACAAGACCAAGTGTGCTTAGTCTTTCAAAATAACTCAGACTTCCACTCTTATATAGGTCCTTAATGTGTTTGGACCGAATAACATTTTGAATATAAAATTGTGCTTATTATTATTATTTATTTATTTATTTTTTATCAAGAATCAACTTAATGAACTAAACAAAGTGTTGGGAGGCCATCAATTTGTGTACATGTGGTTTAAAACATCCCTTTTATTATCTATATATATATATATATATATATATATATATATATATATATATATATATATTTTTTTTTAGACCAAAAACTTCATTACCAAGAAACATCTCAGAGGCTCCTCAGAGCCATTAAGCATTATTGTCACTTTGTCTCCATTACCATAGCAACCTGGGAGCATCTGTTTCTGTTAGTGTATCTGTGTACTGCATACCAGAGGCTCGTGATGCACCCGAAGCAAAGCTTCTCTTCACTGCAATTTCTAGCCTAAATTCCTTCCCTTTCAGCGAGACAGCAGCCAGGAAAAGAATGCAAAGTAAACACATAAAAAAAAAAAAAAAAAAAAAAAAAAAAAACCTCTCAACAAGCTGCCACAACAGATAACACATTCTTCCAGCCTTCCTACCTCTCACTCAGCAGATGTATAAACAAATTATTCTCTGCCAAAATATCTCAAATCACAGTTTTATCCACCCCCTTCACCTGGGATCCAGGCTAAAACATCAAATGTCTGTTCCTAATGCACAAGCATTAGTAAACCTTGATCACAAGCTGCAACCCACAGCTTCCTGGAGATTTAAACGGCGACATACAACAGCTGCCAGACACAGCTGCATCCACACACACTACGTCAGGCTTAATCAAACAGCCCTCAAAGCTATGATACCTGCCATAATTGATATTAACTATGTTTAGATAGAATAATAATGACATATGTACTAGCTGCCAGACACCGCTGCATCCACGTACACCATATCTGGATTGATCAAACAGCACTCAAAGCTATGATACCTGCCATAATTGATATTAACTATGTTTAGATAGAATAATAATGACATTTGTACTAGCTGCCAGACACAGCTGCATTCATGCACACCATATCAGGATTGATCAAACAGCACTCCTAGCTGTGATACCAACCATAAGTGATATTAACTATATTTAGACAGAATAATGATGACATCTGTACTAAGAGCTTGCTACTATTATTTAACCGGGATATAGATGACATTTCTAAATCATACTTTAACTGAAGAAGGCATTAGTCTCCATGACAGCATTTTTTGCAATACACTCTACTGTTACTGCTATTATATGTGATGTTAATTTGTTACATTTGAGTCTTAACTCTGATGAATGGTACCTTGTTGAATTAGTTAATTAATTACTTAAATTATTATAAGTAAAAACAATGAAAAATGAAGAAGATAAGTATTTATTGAGTTCAAGTAGGGGAATAGAAACTTCTATGTTTGTATTATATGTTGCTTTGCCTTATATATAATGTAAATAGTAACCCATCTTGACCTACCTTTGTTTGTGAAGAATTACTGGACTCTTTGAACAGTCTGAATAAATTATTACTGTTTTTCAGTTGTTTAAGAAACCCTCCTTTTTTAAATAAAAACAGATGACAAGTGACGTACCATATCAGTTGATACTTGAGAGATGTAGTTGTAAGAGTTATTTATTTATTTATTTATTTTTTTTGTGACAGCTATCTTGGAATCATTTTTTTTTTGTTTGTTTCTTCTTTCTAGCATCAGTCCAAGGATTTGTTTCTTTTATTCTTTTAAGAGTAGGGGCCATCCATTCCATTTCTTCTGGGATAGACACTATGTTGTTGTTTTTGATGTATATAGTAGCTTCTTCTAAGTCATAGAATGTTCTCATCTCATTGGCAAAAAGACTTTTTATCCTGGCTGGAAAGGCCAGCTGTGCTTTAATGTTTTGTGTTAACAGTTTTATTATTGGCCAGACTTTTTCCCTTTGTTCTAGTAATCTGGAAGAATAATCATTGTCAAACCTTATCAGGCTTTGCTTGTATTTTATTTTTATTTTACATTTGTTTGACTGGCTAGTCCAGTCAACTGGATACATGTTTTTTTTGGTGGAGGGGAGGGAAAAACCAGTTAAAAAAAACAGATTGTATTTTAAGGGTGATTTTCTCCAAGCAGATTTTAATATTAGTTCCTTGTCCAGAAATTAAAGAGCTTTTATAACTATGGATCTAGGTGGAGTATTTGTTGAGTCAGAAACAGATTTCCTCAGTCCTATATGTACCCTTTCAATTCCAAATGTAAGCCCCCTTTTCAAGTCTAAAAATTCAGGAATCCAGGTTATTATGAATAAAATAATGTATTTTCTTCAGTGTTTTCAGGCAGACCAAAGACCCTTATGTTGTTTCTCCTTTCCCTGTTTTCTAAGTCATCTATTTTGTTAAGCAGCCATTTATTCTGTTTAAGCAGAAATTCTTTTTGGAATTCTTCTTCTTTGAGTCTCCCTTCAAAGTCATTTAGAGAAGTTTCTATATTTGTTATTTTTGTACAGTGTTGCTGTAATACTTCCTTAAGAGTATCAGTCTGTTTTTGAGAATTTAATTTGAGGTTTTCCAATTAATTTTTAAAGCCATCCATTTTCAAAGCTAGTTCCTGTAAGGTAGATGTCATCAATTGCAGTTCTTTTTTCAAAGCAGCATCTGGATGAGAATTCCTTAAGTTGTTCATATTCAGTGACTCAATTTATCTCCAAGTTACTTGACAGGAAAATGTTTGTATATCTCCATCAAAATTGATATTTATGTAGTTTAGTAGTTTATCTATAGATTTCTGATGTTTTAAACTTGAGAATAATAAAATTTCCTATATTATTATGCTATTTTATGGAGCTCTCAAAATGCACTGCTCTCAGTTGGCCATCTAGGCTCCACCACTTACTTATGTATTTTTTGTTTGTTTATTTATTTACTGTCTGTTTATTTACTGTACTATGGTTAAGTGGATTGCTATATGGGCCCTTTTTAGCTATGAGCTGAATGCAAAGTTACAAATAAAGTAGTTACTTCTTTTAAAATATATATGGATTTCATCTGAACACAAACATGCTTGTACAAGACACATTTGTACAACTTGTTGCATCTACTTTGCTGCTTGCTACAGGAGTTTTTGCATACATTGAGACTGTCTGTCTTCCAACTTAAGTGTAGAAGAGGTACAACAGTGAAGATAAATATAATCAGTTCAAAGGGCATATTAAACACATCGCCAAACTGCATCATGATGAGGATATTACAAAAGATAAAAAAAGCCATTTACAGGCACCAAAAATGATTTATGGAATTAGTTAGCTTATACATTGCCAGCTAAGATGAGATGTTAATGTGTTGAAGTAAAACAAGAACAAAACATTATTATTAGTTCATTACAATGACTCTGAATCAACAACTGTTAGACTTAACCTTGCTAGTGTTCGGCCTAGAGGCCTATACATTACATTAGCACAGAATGCCCTCTATGCACACTGACTCACTCACACCCCCCCACACACATATGCACACACATTTAGATACCACTGAGTATGCACATATATACACACACTCCCAGACATCCCCCAGTATTACCTCACATACAACCAAATAGACTCATTCACAAACAAGCGCCGTTTGCTCACAGAAACAGGCCTCCATTCATCTTCCATCTTCCTGTATGCTCCAACACACACATATGCACACACACACAAACACACACACACACACACACACACACACACACACACACACACACACACACACACACACACACACACACACATCGCTATTTGTCAAACCCAATTCAGCAAAAGCTCAATTAAGCGAACAATCATTTAAGTAAAATGTTTCCTAGGGGGAAAAAATATCAGACCAGCAAATGACTTAACAAACCCAATAAAATTTAAAACTTTGTAAAGGGGGGGGGGGTTTCACCCCAATACACCCCCAACTAAATATACCAACTCTGAGATTGCACTACAGTGGGAAGAAGGGCAAATTTCCAATGATGGTCAACCATATCCTTGCCCCAGGAAATGTTTTGCTTAAATTATTGTTTGCTTAATTGAGCAACTTCATATACACCAACTCACCTTCATCCTGGGAGACCTTAGCTACTCATCAATAAACTGGGAGACATACGTCAAATGTAGGCTATACCTACAAAATCCTCAGTTTTATCAACAAGTATTCCCTGGATCAATTAGTCAAAGATCCACTAGAGGTCAAAATATACCTGACCTTGTTCTTGCAAATGTGGCATCAATAAGTACAATCCCACAGCTATACCCTTCCACAGTCAAGTCTGATCACAAATGGGTAACCTTCTTTTTCAAAATCTTTAAACCAGATGAGGAAAGTAATACAATATTCAAAGATACCAAATGTACAAATTTCTTATAATTCTGTGATGAAATCTCTAAGTTCAAATTTAACTGTACTCCCAAAATGGTGACACAGCTAGTAGTATATAAATAAATAATATGCTCACCTTGAAAATCGTATCAATCCATTGGCACCTACTAAAGCAAACAAAAAGGAAAAGGAAAAAGAAAACCAGCCTGTTGGTCACCATACATAAACAAACAATGCAAAAGGAAAAAAAAAAACTCATTAGAATGTACAACAAAACTGAAGATCCACAAATCAAGGTTAACATCAAAACATTATCAAACGTCTTGAAAAAATCCGGAAAGTTAAGGCTTTCCATGAACATAGGTTAACATCAGAATGCAAGTTTAATTACAAATCCTCCTTTACTAATGCTAGGTTGTTAAGAAATAACACCTAACATTGCTTTGAACTCATTCAAAATGGCACTACCAGTGGATATTGCAAATATAATGGCAATCAAATTCAGTCATAACTTCACTCATATACTTAAACCGCTATCATCATGAAAGGATGCTTGTTAAAAGTACTTTCCAATACAAAAAAACTACACCCTGTAGGGTACGTGATAACTTACAAGGCTGCCTGCTGAACAGCACTAAACATGAGTTGGTGGACCTGCTCCTAAAACTATTCAAAATGGCGTTGTAGTGCTTGTTTCACTTGTTGTTCTCTGCCCCACTTTTGCTGACGTCTGTCTGCATTTGATTTTTGGATTGAAGTTATTAATTTAAGGTTTGATTGCTTCCATTTTTTTATATTTTTCTTATATTGCATTTTGTTCTTTTTGTAGTTTTAACTGAGCTTGGCTAGGGTTAGTTAGTAAAGAAATATTTGCAGACAGTAAATAACATTCAGCTAGTTATGGATTATTTATGTAAAAGATTGCCAATTTTAATTTTGGACCTATAATTTTGAAGAAGGAAGTTGTTAGCATTGTGTAAAGGACGGGAAGGGGTATATTAGGTGACTAGAATAGACAGAGAGGGACTTATTGAGAAGGAAGTGGGTTATATGGAGTTAAGATCATTTGAGATGATGTGGGAATACAATCCAGTTTAACTTATTGAGAGCAAGACAGTGGTGGGTGTAATTAGGCAGGTTAGCAGCAAAGTTTGCAATTTTATTGCAAGTGTCTTTTAGTTTGGAGAGAAGGCTGGATTGAAGGTTAGTAAAAACCTGGGACTCCATAGAGGAGGCTAGTAAGTAGATAGGCTTTGGCTAGGAAGAGTCTAAGGTCAGAGGATAGAATTTCTTATTGTGATATAGGACACCAAGTTTTTGATTAGTATTCCTAATCGATTGCTGGATGTGTAAGCCAAATTTTAGCCAGCCATCAACTGTCCTTCCTAGTAATTGTATGTGAGTTTCAACATTAATTATGGTTTTATTTAGGGAGGAGATAGAAAAGGAGAGCTTAAGGTGATGAATGGCTTTTGGGGGGGGGGGGTGTTGTTTCTCTTTTGGATTCAAAATAAGTTGATTTTTATCCAGGCAGCTTTCAACTGAAAGAAAAAAATGTTGTGTATGTGTCTGGAGTTGTGAGACTGAGTTTGCAGATGTGATCAGGGTAGACTCATCTGTGTATTGTATGAGAATAGACTAAGTAGTGGAAGAATGGAGGTCATTGGTAAAGATGTTAAATAGAAGAGGTCCCAGGATAGAGCCCTGGGGTACGCCAATGTGTACAGGTAGGAAAGCAGAGCAAGAAGACTGCCATTTGACTGATTGTAGTCTTGTCTGTGACCTAGCTGGAGAACCAAGAGAGAGTGGAGGTGGCTCAATTTAAGTCAGCTAGTTTGTTTAGTAGCTTAGACTGCAATACCATGCCAAATGCTTTTGAAAAATCTAAGAATAGACATGAGACCATTGTGTTATCATCTCTAGCTTCAACAACAGTGTGAGTAAAAGATAGAATGGCTGTAGACATACTGTGGTAGGGTCAAAATCCATGTTGGGTAGGAGTCAGTAGGTTATTGTGGCTGAGGAGTTTCAGTATCTGGTTATGTATGCACTTTGTCTCCAAATCAGTTATCTTACATTAGGAAGCTTTGTGATCTACACTCTTGAGGCAGGAGAGGATAGCCTACACCCTTCTAAGCTTGGAATTTCTGGTTCAAGGCTTAATATGTCTGTTATTCTAAGAGTGTCTTAGTTCTGGTTAAAGCACTTGGGCTCCAAACCAGTTATTTTGCATTAAGAAGGTTTGCAGTCTGCACTCTTATGGCAGGAGAGGATAGCCTACAACCTTCTCAGCTGGGGGCTGCTGGCTGAAGGCTTAGTGTATCTGTTATTCTAAGTCTCTTTGTTTTCTGGTTTAAGCACTTGGGCTCCAAACCAGTTATTTTGCATTAAGAAGGTTTGTGGTCTACACTCTTATGGCATTACTATACAGACAGATTTCTTTTAATCACTAGATCATCTAAGTTGCACATAGCTGAGCATTTCCCATCTAGCTCCTTGTCTTTCTGATCTATTCAATATTTAAATTTGTATCTATTTATTTTTTTTGTTTTTTTTATTTGACATTTATTTACCGAGAAAGTTTGACTGGGATCCAGGGAGCCCATTTTCATCAGAGGCCTGGGGATAAAAGCTCCAAAAATAAATAATTAGTAACAGAAGTCATAGACAAGGTATAATAATGAATATGTATGCCAGATAGTTGAAATTATCAGAGGAAGAAGAACAAGAAATGTCAGTTGATTACTAAGGTTGCAGTAAGGAAATATTATAACAACATTCATTATTTAAAGGAAAGGAAAAGTAAGATAATACAGTTATAGTTTAGTGATATCACAGAGAGACTAGAATGTGAAATTTAAAACACGTGATCTGGAGTGGGTAGCAAATAAGTAGTTACCATGTTAGAGGAAAGGATGATGTTACGGGGTGCAAAATGTCCCTCACTACTCCCTAGTAGATCAGTAGTCAAGGATATGCACTTTCCTACTCTATATCTGTGGTCAGTCTGGTTTTAATGGGTATGGATATTCTGAGGCTTTGTAGCAATGGCCTCGTGTACACTGACAACTTACTTATTCTTAATAAAACAGATAATGCATGCAAAAGGTGTAAATACACTAACACTGGACTCTCATACAACCAAAATTAATCCTATAGAGGTTGTCAGAGACACTTGAACCACACCATGCACAGGGTAAAGACCCTGTACATAAAACAACTTATGCTAAGGCACTTAAAGATAATCTTCCTAAAACACTAAGAACTCCTGAACAGTACAATCAAAGAAATGGTCCTCAACTATTACATAAGCTTTCCATTAAAACACCATCCACAGCTATACACAAATGCCTCCACTGCTAAGCCCTTAAGGCAAACCAGAGCACAGCCAAATTTCCTGGTCAGTGGTCATTCTATAGTGAGGCACACTGATGTCTCCCTCACCAGACTGAGTAAGGAGAAAGTTGCACATAGGTTCATAGAATGATACTAGGCTATTGGCCATGAGGCCCTTATAAGCCTAGCCATGAATTTTGCCCATAATCCCTCAAAGTCAGCACCTGTTTCCCCTGTCCAGCAGGGACACATGTGGGATCCCAGGGGTATATGTTCTGTTTCCCATCCAGTCATCCGGGTTTCTCTTAAAGAGGGCTAGAGAGGTACTCTGCTTGATATTGAGATGGAGTCTATTCCACAGATGGGGGAGTCTTTGGGACACAAATCTATCCCACCAACAAATTCTATTAATGTCACAAACCAGGTTAAGGCCTTGCATGTGGGTTGCATGAATGGAGTTTGTCTTAGGGATATGCAGCAACTCCATCAAGGCTGGGCCTGAAATGGCCTTCTATGCCAGACACAGGTCACCTCTGAGCAGTCTGTATGAGACTGAGTAGAGGTACAGGACTTTTAGCCTATCTGTATAGGATAGGTTTTTGAGACCCTGGATTTTCCTGGTCAGGAACCTCTATGGTCTCTCCAACTGCTGTATGTGCTTGGCAAGGTACATGCCGAAGGGGGCATTGCTCTTCATAATGGGTCTGATAAGGGAGGAGTACAAGTATGTTATGACCTCCTTGTTCCTGGATGAAATACCCTTATTTATGAGGTGGGCCATGTAGAAAGCCTTCCATACAATGGAGGCAACGTGGTGGTCAAAAGTCAGGTTGCTATAAACCTGGATGTCCAAGTCCCTCACAACTGATTGCATGTACATTGTTATTAATGTGATAATTAGTGGGGATGACGTTTTCCCCAAAGGGGATAATGATGCATTTCTTGCATTCAGTTTGAGGCCATGCTTCTGGCACCAGTCATTAGTTTGTGTAAGGTCCTCTTGAAGGATGTTCACATCACTAGGGGAATTTAAGACAGCACCCAGCTTGCAGTCATCTGCAAACCTGGTCAGCCACAGACTACTGGTTTTGGCTTGCACCTCAGAAAAGTATATCCCAAACAGTAGAGGCCCCAAGACCGATCCTTGGGGTACACTGCTTATTACAGATCTACTACTAGATGTGGATTCCCCTAGTTTGACTGAGTGGGTTCTATCATTGTGCCAGTTAACTACTCATCTGGTAACATATGGGTTGATGCTTAGCTGGGAGAGTTTATCTATTATGCCCGAGTGGGAAATAGTGTCAAAGGCTTTGGCTAGGTCAAGGTAGTCGGTGTGCACAGTCTTCCCCTTGCCCATGGCTTTGGTGACTGTTTCAAAGAAGTCGACCAAGTTTAACAGGCATGATCTCCCTTTGACAAAACCAAACTGTGTGGGGTCAAGAGTTTGGAGGTTGCCAATATCCTTGTTTATAAGGTCCATGACGATGCATTCCATGGCCTTCCAGATCAGGCTAGTTAGGCTGATGGGCCTATAATTGCCTGGTTTAGTGGACGCCTTTGTGTAGAGGGATGACAGTGTCTGTCCTCCATTCAGCTGGGATGAATCCGGTGCTCAGGCTTTGGTTGAATAGGGTGTCTAATGGAGCTGAGAACTCATGTCTGAGTTTATGCAGGATACAGCCAGGGATGCTATTGGGTCCCATGGAGACTGTATTTTTTGCCTTTGAGAGGGCATTAAGGACCTGCTTCCTGGTGATAAGGGGAGGGGGCCAAGTGCTGGGGATATCCTGGCTTACAGATAGGGGAATGGGGGGGTGAAGTTTTCACTGAACCTGTCTGTCAGCAGGTTGGCTATATCTATGGCATTTGTGTATGTGGTTTATTGACCACCAGTTCAGAGCAGATTTGGGTGTTGCCTTTGAGATTGGGGACATATGTGAAGATGGCCTTCTGATTGTCCTTGGTGGATGAGGCCAATTTGGACTCAAAGTCAGTCTTAGAGGATTTCACCAGTGACCTTATTTGCTTGTTCAGACAAAGGAGAGATTGCTTCCAACTTGGCACCTGCTCCTTCTTGGACCTGGACAGCATTTTTTCCTTCTATTATAGAGTTTGTTTATTGCTGCTGTCCATCAGACAGGTTTACTCTTCTCTGAGGAAAAGGATCTGGTCCTGTCAGATATTGCTGTGTCCATACAGCTATGTAGATTCTCATATAATTTTTTGGTGTAGGCTTGAGCATTAGTGCTAGTTACAACTGAGGGGACAGTGGCTGTGAAGCTGCTTATACCTGCTCTGAGGAGACTGTAGTCAGCTGTGGAAAAGCTTTTTCGTTTGACTCTGACAAAGGTGGGGGTCAGGGAAGGTGGTGACTTCAATAGTAATCGCTTTATGGTCAGATCTTACCAAGGAGGATGACACTGTAGGAGTGCTACAGTGGCTACTCAAGTTGGTTAGGACCAGGTCCAGGATATTTTTACCTCTCAAGTCATTAAACCACAGATACCAGTATGACTGTCATGGTCCATGTGTGTGTTAATGACCTGAGACATTCCTCCCTTGACTATATGAAGTGAGACATGATCAAGCTTGCTGACTATGTGTCTCAGGCAGGTATGAGCCTAGCACTGAGCAGCATACTACCTTCACCAAGGATAATACCACATTACCAACAGAAAATGATTGATTTTAACAATTGGCTTATCTTCTGGTGTCACTCCAAGAGGGCACAATATTTGACGGCCTGGGAGGACATGGTTGACAGACCTTGTTGCTCTGCCTTCCTCTCCCTGGAGGCAGTAAACATCTGTGTAGTAACAGAAACATGGTTTAAAGCCAAAAAGAGTACCCCAGCAATGCAAGGTTATACTGCCTTTTATACTTTTAGACCAGCTACTCCACAGGAGGGAACTAAAGGTGGAGGAGTCTCAGTGTATATTAAAACCAACCTCCTTTGGAGGACCTTTTTGAGAGGGCTACCAAAGCACTGGATGATGGTAAGAGTGTGCACACTGCTTACCTCAACCTGGCTAAGGCTTTTGATACAATACCCTACTCAGGCAATATAGATAAGCTCACTACATTAGGTATAAGCCCTTTTATCACTCAGTGGCTAGCCAACTGGCTCAATGATGGAACACAGGAGGTCAAAATAGGTAAGATCACCTCCACCAATAGGCCGGTCACTAGAGGAGTCCCACAAGGCCCAGTACTGGGCCCTTTCCTTTCTGGCATCTATTTCTCTTGAATGGAAGGTTTATGGCTGACTAAGTTTGCAGATGATTTCAAGCTGTGGGTTATCACCGACTCCCATGTAGACACTAGTATTCTTCAAGGATGACTATCTCTGACTAACATATGGTGCCATAGCCATGGTCTTAAACTCAGTTCTAAAAATGCACAAATCCAAAACTCAGAGCTGCTGTTAGTTGAGGTAGGATACTCACGCTAAAACACTAGTAAAACTCAGTCCAAAAGATGTGACTTTCCAATGAGCAATAAAATGAAAGTAGAAATTCAAACAAATAAATCCATGTAAGTTAGCAAATTGTTTATTCCAAACGAGTAAGCGCTTTCGCCAAAGGCTTCTTCAGACTCTTTACACAAACTAAAACTTTGAACATCACTTTTAAAACCAACAAAAGCTTGTGATAGGATCTCTATAATCACATGTTTCCTTCATTTAAAAATACAGTAACCCATTAAACTCAGTTCCATGAATGTTACCTTGTTCAGCTAAGAAAAATACTGGTATATTAAAAGTAAGAACTGAATAGTTCAAAATAAACATACATAAAAACATACATAAAAACATACATAAAAATGCATCGGTGCCCAAACATACATTATATTATATTAAACAATTGAGTATATCTCAGAGCCTTGTCATATTTACTTATCATCTCATGGTGCTTTAGGAAAATCTCGTACTGAACTTTCAGGCAGTATATATCAAAAAGCCATTTCAGACTTGGTTAGTATAACCCAAACTGCTTGTAATGCACATATTTACAAAGTGTGACTTTAGATATTTCCGTGTTTTACTGGAAGTTCATACTATCCAGAGTAGACTCGTAAAACAGTCAACAATTACAGGTGGTTAAAAACTTGTATCACATTAGTTAGGCTATTCTCGTATAAATCAAAAGTTAAAAACAGTTTTTCAAAATTACTTATTTTCTGCAGACTCTGAAACGCTTTTAAAAATCACAGCACAACAAAGTATTCCTTGCGTATGTGCCTGGTTAATTCTTGAATGCAAAACAAAGAACGCTACTGTACTTACGTACCATAGCGTTCATAAAAATAAACATTGTGTCTATTTAAAAAAGCCGATTAGGCTTACAACAGGCATAAGTACATGACGAGCTTTTCAATAGCTGTCCATTAGTTCATGCCTTAGTCTCTTCAATCTCCGTTAATAAACAGGGACATTTGACATTTCAGGATGTGAACGTAACTTACAAAATGTGGGTGGAAGAATGCTTCAACAATAAACGAAGCAACAAAACGTCTATATGGAAACAGAGCAATATCTTAATAATTAACTTGACTCTCGTACAGATCCACAATGGTGGAAATAAGCACACTGACTTAAGCAACCATTAATTGCACTTTATAATTGTTACATCCTTGATACCCAAATTTAAAATATAGACATTGTGAAATGTTAAAACTCTTATGTGGTGAAGCGGAAAATATAGGGAAGGAATACATGAGGGGAAAGGGAAAATGGGAAGTATTTTGGCACATATATTCTGTTAATCGAATGGCATCCTGAGGTGTCTTACATTAGTTTTATAAACAGTACTTTTCAATACTAAATATATGTGTGCAAAGATTCATTTCTTATGACAAATGATGAAAGTATATGAAATGCCTACAATATGTCTGAGTATATAGATAGGTCATCTACACCATGGTCATAATGTTGTGAGGAAAATGTACCTAACTAATGTGGAATTTAGAACAGTTAGTGGGAGATCTCTTTACCTCGTAATCTTCTACTTTTCAAAATGGCTTTATTTGGATTTTATCGTTAAGGCCTGGTGGTTTATCGGACCTTAATCTTATGATCCATCTTGTTTCTTGTTCTAAAGTTCTGTTAATTAGATCACCACCTCTGAATCCTTCATACACACATTGAATGGCACAGAACTTAAAGGAATGACTGGTACCAGTTGAACTTTTATGTCTAGCCAATGCATTGGTTTCTGTACCTACTCTAAGGTGGTACGTGTGTTCCCTAATCCTGTCCTTAAATGATCTATTTGTTTTCCCTATGTAGTAACTATTACATCCTAAACATTTAGCCATATATATGACATTTTACTTTCACAGTTGGTGTTAGTGTTAAAATTGTAAATCGTCCTGTAGTAGGGTGCTCAAAACTAGTTTCTTTATTAATATAAATACATTGATTGCAATGACCACAGGGTACTGTGTTTCTATTCACTGTCAACCTGTTAACTAGTGGATGTCTTGGTCTACATAGGATACTCTTCAGATTGGGAAGGTTTTTATAAGCTATAATGAGGTGTGGGGCCAGCAATCTCACTAACTTCTATATCTGAATTCAAAATACCCCAGTGTTTCTTCATAATGCTTTTCACTTGCAGGCTCATTTTACTAAAAGTAAGGTTAGCTCTAACTTCATTCCTAGGGAACCTGAGCTAGTGGTCATTGCTTCATGTGCCATAAAATATGGTTTCGCAGTACTTGTTCTTAAGGTCTCCACTGTGTTAATAGTGTCTAATATTTCTTTTTCTTTGTAACCTCTCTCCAGAAATCTCTCCTTCATGTCCTCTATTCCTGAAACATAAGTTTCTTGTTGTGGATTCAATCTAGATACCCTCATAAATTGTCCTTTAAGGGCGTTTTGAAATACATGGCGGGATGCATACTTTGTCTATGTAATATATTGTTTCTTTGGCAATCTTTCCTATAAATAGTTGTGTTGATCATACCATTGGTCATTCTAAATACTTCCACGTCCAAAATGGAAGATTGCTAACTGAGAAGTTTGCAGTAAATTTTAAGAAGTCCGTGGTATTGTCCAAGTAAGAAACAAAGTTTAATAGGGAGGGTTCATCTCCAAGCCATATAAAAAGAGGTCCACAAAACGACAGTACATTGCAGCATGTTCTATAAATGATAGATTATTGAAGAGAAAAATATCTTCCCATCTGGCCATGACTAGGTTGGTAGCTATTTGCACATGATGTGCCCATAGCCACGCCATCCTTCTGTAAGTAAATGACTTCTTCAAATGCAAAGACATTATTAGTTAATATAGTCTCTAATAGCAGGGTCACAAGGTCAATCTTTCTATCAGTGAAGTCTGAATGTGCTTTCAAATATTCAGTGATCAGTCTTATTCCTACGTCATTGGGGATCACTGTGAATAAGCTAACCACATCAAGTGTCACAAAGAAAAATGTTGGTTCAGTATCCAATGAGTGAGTTTGAGAATATAGGTCTAAAAGAAATTGCTTACTATCTTTCAGGATCTTCTTATTACCATTAACTAACGGTCTAAGTACACTCTCTAGATAAATAGATAGAGGTTCTGTTACCCACCCTTGACCTGCAACAATAGGTCTAAATGGTGGGTCTCTGCTGTTCTTATGGACTTTAGGAAGTCCCTGTATGATCGGTATAGTGGGATTGTTCACCTTTAGGTATCCATACAGCTCTTGTGTTATGTCATGCGATAGTACCAGGTCATCTAGGGTATTGTAAACACTAAAGACCATGTTATTTAAATTAGCCTTAGTTACTTTTGTATATGTAGTTGTATCTTCAAGCATCTGAAACATTTTATTTGCATAGTAAGTATAGTCCATAATGACAACCGGTCCTCCTTTATCTGCTGGTCTTATTACAATAGACCTGTCATTTCTCAATGAATTCAAAGCTTGCCTTTGTTTATAGTTTAAATTACGTCCATGTTTGGATGGTTTATTCTCTTGATGACTTCTATATATTTCATCTTCCACTACATTCCCAAATACCTCTATAGTCGGGTTCAGTTGTGGAACATATGTACTATTTGGACGATGCTTACTCATAACTTGGCTACTATCTGAGTTGCCAAAATCCAACCTTAATTGTAAATTCCGAACATACATTTTTGTTTCTATAATAGTATCTACTAGATCGTTAGGTTTTGTAACAACTGGCTTATCTTCTGGTGTCACTCCAAGAGGGCACAATATTTGACGTCCTGGGAGGACATGGTTGACAGACCATGTTGCTCTGCCTTCCTCTCCCTGGAGGCAGTAAACATCTGTGTAGTAACAGAAACATGGTTTAAAGCCAAAAAGAGTACCCCAGCAATGCAAGGTTATACTGCCTTTTATACTTTTAGACCAGCTACTCCACAGGAGGGAACTAAAGGTGGAGGAGTCTCAGTGTATATTAAAACCAACCTCCTTTGGAGGACCTTTTTGAGAGGGCTACCAAAGCACTGGATGATGGTAAGAGTGTGCACACTGCTTACCTCAACCTGGCTAAGGCTTTTGATACAATACCCTACTCAGGCAATATAGATAAGCTCACTACATTAGGTATAAGCCCTTTTATCACTCAGTGGCTATCCAACTGGCTCAATGATAGAACACAGGAGGTCAAAATAGGTAAGATCACCTCCACCAATAGGCCGGTCACTAGAGGAGTCCCACAAGGCTCAGTACTGGGCCCTTTCCTTTCTGGCATCTATTTCTCTTGAATGGAAGGTTTATGGATGACTAAGTTTGCAGATGATTTCAAGCTGCGGGTTATCACTGACTCCCCTGTAGACACTAGTATTCTTCAAGGATGACTATCTCTGACTAACATATGGTGCCATAGCTATGGTCTTAAACTCAGTTCTAAAAATGCATAATTTTACTTTTTGGGAAGTCAGCCAATCTGACTAATTAACATGTTGATAATACTCCCATAATAGTTGACCCAGTGGTCAGGGATCTGGGTACACACATAGACAGTAGCCTTATAATTGATCACCATGTGGCCACAGTGGTGAGGAAATACTTTTATGTTACACAACTTCTAAGTAAGAGTATGGCATCTAAGTCTGAAAAAATCATTATCCTTCTATATTCTGCTGTTATCAGACCAATCATAGAGTACAATGCTCCCTTTGTTGTATACCTGACCAGGTACATGCAACAACTAAAGTGATTTCAGAGGTTCCTTACAAAAAGAATACAAGGCATAACAAACCTGCTTTATGCAGAGCACCTTAAACCTCCCTTTCCCTCTGCTCATTCTCCTTTAGCTTGCTGAGGGGTGATGTATGCCTGGCTTACAAGGCATCCACAAACCCCACACTAATGAATCTCCTACATATTCATAAGCCAAAAAGTACCAGAAATACAAGTTCTAGTAAATTGAATTTTAACGTGACTTAAACAGAACGTGCTGGAGAGACAGATATGTCTCCCAGAGTCTACCCCTCCTATGGAACAGACTTCCCGCCCATGTGAAGCTGATTTTGTCTATTTCCCAGTTTAATCACAACCAAGACCAGTGGCTGGGGAATTAACTTCACACTGGCCCTGGCACCCATGTCCCTTCTGGACAGAGGTAGCTTGAAAATGCCTGGCCCTCAATGTCCTACTTGGATACAGGACATCACTATTGTTTTCGGAAAACTTGGCTAAGCTAAGAAAGCCCCCCCCCCCCAGGTCATTAGCCTAGTAACAATTCATGAATGTATGAATGTTCATGCAAGGGCAGTCCCACCACAGACTCCAGCAATTACAGACTATTCAACCTCATCTACAAGGCCATGGAATGGGTCATAAAAGACCTAATAAATATCAATATAAAAAATCTTGTAAGACTTGATCCCCCACAGTTTGGCTTTGTTAAAGGTAAATCCTATGCAATGCATCTATATGCAAGGCATGGACAGTTGTCACAGTGCTCACACACCATACATTTATAAGCATTTGATATTATACTACATAGCAACATTATCAACAAGTTTAATACACTTCAAGTTGATCTTTTTGTAATTAGATGGATAGCAAATTGGCTGAGGGACAGAACCTACACTGTGATGATGGCAGGCATGTCTTCAGAGAGCATGATAGACCAGTGAGGTACCACATAGTTCTGTACTGACCCTCTGCTATTCAGCATATCCTACTCTGATCTCCAAATAAAAAATCAGGAACTCTGGTTCACCAAGTTTGCCATGAATTTAAATTGGGTGCTACACTTGAATTTCATTCTGAAGTGCAGAAGCTACATAAAAGGAATTTATACATGTTAATAGGTATTGTATTGAAAACAGGCAAAAATGAAATGCCCAAAAATATAACATTGTGTTTGGCAAATAGACCCTCTACCTAGCTTATAGTATGGAAAACACCCCACTCTAAAATGTGAGAGACCTTGAAACATTCCTTTGACTATCATGTTGCAGTAGTGGTCAGAAAATTCTTTTGATGGGCATAGTTGATCAAAACGGGTACTTCATCTAGAAACTGTAGTTTTATTGGCCATTTTGGGTCAATTCCAAACTCCTTGATATCTCTCTGTCTTAAAACCCTGCAGTTGCATGGTTTTGGTGTCTTTCCAGACTTGATAGTTGTTGCTGAAGCACCTACCAAGAGGAGAAAACGCTGAGAGAAGAAAGGAGCCACTTTTGAGATTTTAAGTATTTTCTTCTGATTTATCTCTTAGAAAAACTGCATTGCCGCCTACTTTTTGACATTTTCTTGCTTGCAAAAGTTGATATCTGTGTTAGAAACAGTATTTAGTACATACCTAGAGCCTGTTTATTGCATTTTTTTGTGTTGCACTTAATTTAAAATCGTTTTTTCTTAAAATTGCATTTTACCTGCCTCTGACCTAGCACACACATGTTGGTGACATTTATTGCACTGTTCTGACTAGTTTGCTACTTGTGTGTCTCTGCTATCCTTAAACAAAAACAAAAAAACAAAGACATCTTGCTATTTTCCCACTTTCTATAATTTAAAAAAAAGTTCAGTTACAGAGTTGCTGTTCTGAGCTGTTTGTAAGTTTCTTGGAGGCCAGTGCTTACTTGGGCTAAAGGGAAGTCTCTGTGTTCACCAGTGGCAGTGGTTAACACTGAGCAGCCTGCCTGTCCCTGTAGGAGATGTTACTGCCTAGAAACTGTAGTTTTATTGGCCATTTTGGGTCAATTCCAAATTCCTTGATCTCTCTCTCTCTTAAAACCCTGCAACTGCATGATTTTGGCATCTTTCCAGGCTTGATAGTTGTTGCTGAAGCACCTACCAAGAGGAGAAAACGCTGAGAGAAGAAAGGAGCCACTTTTGAGATTTTAAGTATTTTCTTCTGATTTATCTCTTAGAAAAACTGAATTGCCGCCTACTTTTCAGCATTTTCTTGCTTGCAAATGTTGATGTCTGTGTTAGAAACAGTATTTAGAACATACCTAGAGCCTGTTTATTGCATTTTTTGTGTTGCACTTAATTTAAAATCGTTTTTTCTTAAAATTGCATTTTACCTGCCTCTGACCTAGCAGACACGTGTTGGGGTCATTTATTGCACTGTTCTGTTTGTTTGCTACTTGTGTGTCTCTGCTATCCTTAAACAAAAACAAAAAAACAAAAAAATCTTGCTATTTTCCCACTTTCTATAATTAAAAAAAAAGTTCAGTTACAGAGTTGATGTTCGGAACTGTGTGTAAGTTTCTTGGAGGCCAGTGCTTACTTGGGCTAAAGGGTAGTCTCTGTGTTCACCAATGGCAGTGGTTAACACTGAGCAGCCTGCCTGTCCCTGTAGGAGTGCTTACTGCCTAGAAACTGCAGTTTTATTGGCCATTTTGGGTCAATTCCAAACTCCTTGATCTCTCTCTCTTAAAACCCTGCAACTCTCTTTTTGCACGGTCTTGCGCACAGAGCAGTGTTGGGCAGCGCCGGTTAGCTGGGGTATACTATTCCTGGCTCCACAAAGTCTGTGCTGCAAATTTTACCTTAGAACTAGACAAGCCTCAACTCAAGTGCTTCAGATCAACTGCTCTTATTGCAGCACTTGCATAACCCAAATCAGCACTTGTCCAAATCTCCTAGACAACACTATTATTTTCCAAATCTCCTAGACAGCACTATTATAATACAGCATAAGACCCTAGATTGTCTGCTAGACAAGTGAAATTCATTTTTCCAAGCATGTCCAGAGGTCAGCTTCAGGTGTACTCTCCAGTTCCTCTGGTGGAATTGAGCATCCTGAGGCAATGTCACAACTGCCTCATGTATACAGGCAACCCTCTCCTCTTACCTCTAGACACAAACACTTGTGAGAGATGCAAATACACATCCAGACTGGAGGCTAAGTGCTCTCAACCCATGACTGTAACAGACAGTCAAGAGGAGAAGAGACACACGAGCATCACACCACCAGTCACACATGGATCTACAAAACAAGCACCGGCAAAATATACACATAAATACAAAAAAACGTATTCGGAGGCACTAGATACCAATCTGGAAAATAAACAGGGCCCTCCAAAACAGACAAGCAAGCAACCTGCACCTCCAAACGCAAGCCAGAAAACACACAATTCACCTGAGCAGTGTGTCTCACAACAGCCCCTAAGGCAAAACACCATACCCAACACGCTAGTAATAGGAGACTCTATAGTAAGCCACACAGATGTTCCACTCACCAGACTGAACAAGGAGAAGGTTACTGTCAGGTGCCTGTCGGGTGCTAGGATCTGCCACATAACACAGGCACTTAGGTCACTCCAGAACAAGTACAAGTATGACGCTGTCATTGTACATGTTGGTGTGAATGATCTAAGACGTACCTCCCTGGACTACATGAAAAGAGACATCGAGGAGCTCTCTGATCATGTAGCCCAAGCTGGTATGACCCTGACCTTGAGTAGCATACTACCTTCATCTAGAATGATACCATGTGCCCTAACTCACCTAACCTGCCCTAACCCTCACGTCCACACAATGGCACACTTACCTAACCCGCACCCTAACCCTAACTAACCTAACCCATGCTCAATCGCTCACTTACCTGAACCCGACCCATAACTTTCCACCACAGCACTGAAAATATCGAAGCAACAGAAACAGACAACTGAATTCTTTCCCTAGGAAAGCATTCGGTTTTCTGTAGCTTCGATATTTTCAGCATTCGCTGAATACGGGTCGATATTAGAACATTCGAAGTTTTGAAACTTCAATGTTCTAATATTGACCTGTGCTGAGCTGGTTGTGGATGGCATGACCCATACTCAGCTGGAGGTAATAATCAACCTGCTAGCTGACAAATATGGAGCAAACTCCAAAAGTATACCTGCCACCATTCCTCAGCCTATTCTCTCAGGACACCAAGTCATCACAGCACTCTGCAAGGACAAAAATATTGTATCAATGAGACCAAATAACATCCCAGGCTGCCTTTAAACAGCTTATAACATGACCTAGCAGACCCATTTGGATCCCTGTTTAACCACAGACTATGGATTGGCTATCTTCCAACAGAATGGAGGACAGCAACAGTAATCCCTCTGCACAAAGGGGGACCATCAACTGACCCTGGGAATTATAGGTCCATAAGCTTGACTAGCCTCATCTGTAAGGCCATGTTAATAATCATTACTGACCTTATTAACAAGGGTATAGGTAATCTTCAAACTCTGGACCTGACCAAGTTTGTATTCTTTAAAGGTAGATCATGCCTGTTAAACTTGGTTGACTTCTTTGAGAAAGTCACCAAGGCCCTGGACATGGGAAAGACAGTGCATATTGCCTATCTTGACCTAGCCAAGGCATTTGATACAGTCCTTCACTCTAGTATTATATAGAAACTTTCCCAATTGGGAATTAACCCCTATATTACCAGATGGGTAGCCAACTGGTTCACAGACAGGACATATACTGTCAAAGTGGGTGATTTCACCTCTAGCAAAAGACCAGTCACCAGAGGCACACCCTAGGGTTCTGTGCTGGGCGCCTTACTGTTTAGAATTTATTTCTCAGTAGTCCAGGCAAACTTGGACAGCCTGTGGCTGACCAAGTTCACTAATGATTGCAAATTGAGAGCAACTGTGTTCCACAACAATGTTAATATACTGCAGACAGGGCTAACACAGACAAATGATTGGTGCCAAAGCCACGGATTAAAGCTAAATGCAAAAAAGAAAAAAATGCATAATTATTCCCTTTGGAAAAGCTGACATCCCTGCTAATTACATTATAGACAGCACCCCACTAAGTGTAGACCAGTGGTGTGTGTTCTGAACGTTGCCCACCACATATCCACAATAGTAAGGAAATCCTTCTGTGTGACACATCTTATAAGTAAAGGCATCACATCTATATCTAAGGATGCTATAATTCCATTATATGCAGCCCTCATTAGACCAGCAATTTAGTACGATGCTCCATTTTGCATGTACCTCACCAGACACCTTCACCAACTGGAGAGAATATAGAGGTTTCTCACCAAGATATTACAGGGTACACAAAACAAGTCTCGCACAGAAAGACTGAAAGCTCTATCACTGCATTCTGCCTCTTAGAGGTTGTTAAGGGGTGACCTGTGCTTGGCTTACAGAGCAGTCTTTGATCTGGCTGTGATGGAAATGCTACACATTCGTACATCAAACTGCACGAGAGCCACTCGCTCCGGGGATCTTGTCATAGCCTCTGACATGAACAGGTCATGCTGGACAGATAGACACATCTCCCAGAGACTGCCACTTCACTAAAACAAGCTTCCAAATCATATGAAACAGAGCTGCTTCCTGATCCTCTTCAAATGCAGCCAAGATCAATGGATGGGTGACCACAAATTCAATCCTGGGGAGGTGCTCATGTCTCTCATGGACAGACAAACTCATTATTAACTATTAACTACCATAGACCCTTGCCTCTGCAAATTTCACTCAACTAACCACTGACAATTGTGGCAACTTGAGATACATTTGGCTAGGCTTTTAAGGGCTCTAGGGCCATTAGCCTAGTAACCTTCTATGAAGCTATGAACCTATGAAGACTATAACATCAAAACGTATTCACCAAATGTAGATTATAAATCTCCTTCATGGCAATTCCCTTTCCTTAGTGAGATGAGTAATTGTTCAGTTGTTAAGATCTCAGTGTCACATATTCAGTGTCTAAGAAATTTAATATATCAGTAGATTATACATGGTGTCCCCTTGTTTAAGTGGGTTTTCTTTGACTACTCCACATTTTTCTCACCTTCTAAAAATGATCTGTTGACTACCTGCTCCAAGTTGTCTACATACATCACATTTACCTTAGGCCTTGAGGCCAGGGTTAATTGTGTTTTTTAAATCATCTTAGTCAGACAGGCATGTTTATTAATTTTAAAATGTTTCAGTTATTCATACCTGGTACCACTGTTGCATTAGCTTCTACCTGTGTCATTGGTGAAACATTAATGTCTGGGAGGATTTTTGGTACCGCAAACATTGTTATGTTAGGAAAACCAGAGCACTTAGGTTGAGAATTTATGAACACTTGTATGCCATTCCTAATACAGATATACTTCATGCATGATTTAGGCATATGATAGACTGTTCTAAGTATAAGAAAGTATTGTTCTTTGTCACTGATTATTAAGACAAAGATTTTACAAATGGAGATTGAGAAAACAGACTACAGATGAGAGAATTTAGGTGGAAAATTATTTTAAATGCAACAGAGGAACCAGGTATTAATTATGCACTAAATTGTAAATGTATTTTAAAATGGGGAAGTGTAAAAATTAATATATATAAATTTTCTAAAACATGTATGAGTGAGAACTATTGTTATTGGTGAAATTGTTATGTGATCAGTGGTTGCATTTACATTGAATTGTTATATCCAAGAGATGAAAACACTTAATGTTGGGTTTTATTTTTTATTTTATTAATAGTGCTGTGACTACATCAGTGTTTTTTTATATGACTGTTATATCTTAATCTACACATCTTTGGTTATCCTTTGGCCAAGTCAAAATGCCATAGTCTTCCCCAAAATGAGTACGTAACTGCAATAAGCCTCACACAATGTATGGCAGGCTGAAAACATTCAATGCAATCCAAGTTTGTTATCTGCCATGCAAAAATTCTAATACTAAATATAACCCCAATCATCACAATAATTAATCACAACCCTAACTCAGCCCTGAGTATATTTTTTCTAAAAACAATGCTGTTATTTTGAGTATGGCACACTATGTTTTTACTCTAAGGGTGGTGTCAGACATAGTAATGTAGAATGAGGAAAGATTAGGACTCTAATAAAGTATAATCTTCTGTTATGACATTAGAATAATGATTTTAATTGGTCGGGCTAGGCTCAGAGATTAAGCAAATGTAAGTTAACCTGTTATGGGGCACTAGCCTTCTTAAGGATTCAGATAAGTTTGAAACAAAGGCCAAAAACTCTGAAACATGTTTGTTTTTTTTAATCAAGGAGACACTGAGTGAATATCACAGCCTAAACCAAGTATTTCATAACTTCTTAAGGCTGAAGGCTTGGTTTCCTTTACTTAGAAGTTTGGATTGGCCTCAAGGAGTCTATGTGAATGAAAGTCAGGGATTAGCTCATGACTGACTTTACTACAGTCAGATACTGATGCTGTTAACACCATAGTTATGGCTATGAATAGATTAATGCAGTGAAAGCCATATCTAAAACAATTCATCTTACTAACGTTAACCTGCTGCCTAATCACAGTCTTGTTACTAAAAGCATGCAGTCTGTGATTAACGTTGCACTCAGTAAATGGTTTAGAGTCACCAACACAGTATAAGTGAAACTCATGGCTTAAATTATGTTTAGTACAACCATTTGCTAAATTCTAAATCTATGAAGATTAGGTTCAGGTTACCTTTAATCAAGAGTTTATTTATATTCTTTCAAAAATTATATGTGGCACTCAAAGTTTTAAAACAAAGATACACCTAAACCCTAACTAATCACTGTCATGTAAAGATTAGAGTTAACAATGATACTGAGTGTAGGGTTGCCTTATTTTTAATTACTGGTGTCATAAACATGCAAAGTTAAAGCAATTAACAGATATAAAATGTTATTTTGGAGAAAATAGTGATGAGAAATCCAAGTATCACTGATCAGGATTTTACTTTCACTTTACCAAGATCAGTATGCTCAACCAATCAAGTAGTTGGAAATATAAATTTTGCAGTAGTATAAAATATACAGCTACCCCTCAGGAAAAATTGCTTGCCATTAACACAGAGGCTGATTAACTGTACCTTGAGTCGTGGGTTGTTTTCAGTCAGTGCCCCCTACACATACTTAATTTTAGGACAATGCATAAATACCCAAGTTCTTTGGATTTACCTTCCTTATTGTTTAAAATAAAAAATTAATTTCAGCACTTACTTTAAATTTGAAGGATTTTGAACATTTTACAGCAAAAGTGAATCAAAATGTATAAAGCAGTAATAACAAAATTGCCTACTTCAGAACATTTCAACCATAAAAGGTCACTGGAATTTTGATTACAATCCATAAATGTAGACAGGGGTTGGACAAGAGATATGGGACAATAATTACTGATGCTGGCCAGTCTGATTTTAAGGTTACTGTTTTAAAGACATTTTGCCTACAGTGATTTATGGATTGAATGGCAAATTCCAGAAGCTTCCAGATAGCAACTTGATAAATAGGTATTTTAACGTTTCGTATTAAGTACAGAACTGATAAGCAGTTTGAATTATTTTTCTTTCTTTTGTAACCTTGGTAGTGTGGTTTATTTTTTTCCATGGAGTCCTGAGTTACTTCTTACTTCCGCAAACAAGTACAAGAACAGTTTGAATCTCTGGAGTAAGTAGTGGGGTACTTTAAATTTTCCAGTATGTGCTTGTCAAGAACAGGTGTTTGTGTGTTTTTTGTCCTATCATAAGACATATTTGGAGCTTTTAAAGTCCATTCACATGAACGGGTATGACTGGAGTACACACATCTGCATGTCTGGTGTCAACACAATGATGCAAAGATGTGTTTTATGTATCTTTGTGTGTTAAGCATGTCAGGAGTGGTAGGGTTTTGTAAACGCTTTCTAAATAATACAGTAGGAAATGGAAGAAATTTATACTTTTTGCTTGGAAGATTCACTGGATAATTTCTTTTACATATATCTTCGCTTGTAAGACACTGGATTGACCAACTGAGGGATGCGATGCTGTTGCTGGTATTTATAGTAAGTGTAGTAATTTAGGTTTGGGATATTGGAAGGTAAAGAAACAGTGTGGAAAGTCAGGCTGAGGATGGGAGTGCTCAAAGTCATTTTTTCCATTAGTTAAAGTCTTAAAAAAGGGAAACACAAACATGTGAGCTGAGTAGCAGTGACTTAGTGTATAGTTTTAGTAGGGCTGATGTTGGCACCCAATTGCATTCAGACAAGGATACCGGTAATGGATAACCAAACTGGGATATTGGGTAAGGACAGAGGTAATGACTCTAATGCTGTCTCTCCTGGCTCAGTGATTTCCATAACTAATTATATAAATAATGATTATGTTCATATGGTGCATAGAGAACAAAAGATGGAGTTTGTGTAAGAGAAAATTGAAAAAGTAACATTAGAAGAAGAGGATATAAACAGGAAGAAGAGAAGGGGGGCTAATGGGTGGTTTTTGTAGGTTGTCTGAAGGGGATTTGAGGAACAATAGTTTTGTTAATAAAAGGCAAGTTCTGGTGACTGGAAATTGTATGCTAAGGTGCATTAAGAGCCTCTTGCTTGGGAAAAATAAGGATTGTATTATGGTTTCTTGCCTGGGGGAAATAAACTGCATGATATCTTTATTGCTCTAAAAAGGATCTTTTCGACTGATGATAAGTATGATGCAGTGGAAGTTGTGGCAAACTAATATGGGAATTTTGAATAACTATATTGAACAGATGATAGAAAAGACTCAAGAAAATGTTTCCATTTTTTTTTTTTTTGTGAAGTTATTCAAGTCGTTGGTTTTAATGCTATATTCGCTAAGAAGGCTAGTGGTTTTACAAATATTATTAGACTAATTTGCTGACAGCAAGGCATTCAATGTGTTTATGTTTGGGAAGAAATTTATATGTGTAGGAAATTATTTCATTCTGATTACAGACACCTTAGGCACATAGGAAATAGACTTTTATTAGATAAGTTATTGAAAATAAATGAATTTTTTTTACACTTTAGGCTTCTGTAGGACTACTTTTAGAATAGGTTGGAAAACAAGTGCAAAATTACTTTAATGTAATGCCAGAAGTTTAAATAATACATTTCAGTCCTTAGAAGATAAGGTGGTGGATGACAATAAGTTGTTATGGTCTATGAGATTTGGTTCTCAGGAAGTAACTTACCATTGAATTTGTTGTGGTACAAAGTTTATCACAGGACAAGGCAGAATGTCAGAATTGTTGGAGATTGTATTTATGTTCAAGGTGGCTTGATGTCCAGTTTACATAATACTGATGATAATTATGAAATAATATCAGTTAGTTGGGTTGTGAGAAGAAAACTTTAAAAATTGAACTTTCTTATTTGCGTCTTAATCAACTTTGGAATGAATGTAAAAACATTTTGTACATCGATAATGTCTGTCAGGTTTTGATACTTTGGGTGATGATTTAAATGCCCCCAGTACTGACTGGTCCTATATGGATACCAATAAGGATTTGTTTTTTGAGTTAGATGGAATTAGTAAAGGAATGGATTATTCTCAAGTAGTGACATTTCTAACCAGAGGTGTTAATATACTGGATATAGTTTGGGTAAAAAAGCACGATTTAAATGGTGACTGTGAAGTTTGTGAAGAGCTAATGAGTTATGACCATTCTTGTATCACTTAGTCATATGTGCTACCAATGCCTATTAATAGATCAGAAGACTAGGAATGCTTTTTATAGTGTAGATTATGGTAAGATAAGACAGGAAATATCCAACTGGTATTAGAGAGAAGCACTTTCTCTAGTCAGTATTATGGAAGGCCGGGATAGGTTTTTTTGGTTTCTTGCATAAGCTGATTGACATCTTTGTGCCATACATTTCAAAAAAATCTAGAGGGTATAAATCTCAATGGTGGAATGGTTCCCTACAAAAGTTATACAGTTGGACCTGATATTTGTGGAAAAGACTGAAGAGGCAGGCTTAGGGGTATATTCAAACAGAATGATGAAGAAAAAATAAGGAACCTAAGAAAGTCAAGTGGGAAATACTGAGAGAAAAGGCTGGCTGTTAATGTGGTTCAAAATGGAAAGGCTTTTTTAGCCATTTGAAGTGATACAAAAAGGTGTATATATTTGGGTTTAGAGATTTCTGTTGGAAATGATCTGATTATTGATAATGGTTAATTATCTAATATTTATGTGAACCATTTTGTAGGTCCTGATAAAGATTTAAAAGAATGGCAATTTTTTTGTTGAAATATCCGGTGATTGCCTACTTCTTTTTTGATAAGGTCAGATGATTTCTCAGGAATGGACAAATGTATTTGAACTGTGGGTCTGATGTAATTAATGGTATTTTTCCATCAGCTATTATTAAAGAAATTTCTCCACGTTTATGTTTTCTATTTCAATGAACAGTTGAAGCCAGTTACATTCCTGCAATTTGTAAAATGCCCCATACTGTACAAGTTTAAAAAGGTAGTAATCATTGTATGGTTGGAAATTTTAGATCAATTAGCATTGTGAAAAAACACTGTGACTGAGTTCTAAGTATATTATTAGTTTTTTTGGATGATAGGCTTGATTTGACACAACATAGTATTGCACCTGGTAGGTCTTGGGGTACAAATTTACATTCCTTTTACAGTCATTTACAGAAAGCAATGCATGACTGAGTAGTTCCAGACATTATATATTTGTAAATGTCAAAAGCTTTTGATGCTATGACACATTACAGAAACATTTCTTTGATGTATGAATATAGTATAAATGTATATGTGATCAGATATATTTCTAATTGGTTGACTAGCAGAAGCTGTGGAGAAAAAATTAGTCAAAGTCTGTCAGAAGAGAGAGAGTTTATGGCTGGCATTCCACATGGCTCAGTTTTATTTGGCATTTTTGTCCCTTTTTCCATGTGATAATAAATGCTGGATGAGTAAATGCATGGATGATGTAAAAGTTAGCACTATAATTTCTGGGATATCAGACCTGTTTTCCTTTCAATCATATCTGGAAACCTTATTTAATTGGATTACTATACATGATATGAAGTTTAATGTCAGAAAAACATGTATTATGCATATTTAGGTTTGGAATTCTATTTATGCCCATATCTTGGATACTTTTTATACACATGAGGTTAATGTTACTAGAGATTTGGGCATAAACATTGATGACTCCTTAAGTTTCTGATGGATATTATTAAAAGATGCTACTGTGAAATAAATAATATTTTCTTCAGTATTGTAAGTGGAGACAAGAGGTTTTACTTCCCATATAAAAGACTATAATTAGACCCATTATAGAACATTGTAGGTCTATCTACGCATGCAATAAGGTACAGGTAGATAGACTGGAAAGAATATAAAGGCATTTTACTAGGAAGATACATGGAATGATGGATATGATTTATTCTAAGAGGCTTGAGGTATTATCACATTTCGCAATTAAATATAGGTGACATTATTATTATTTATAAATGTGTTAAAGACTTTTGACTTGGGAATACTGTTGGTATATATAAGAAAACTATTCTTATTGAATACCACAAATAATCACTCAGTAAATAATGTATTGGGTAAAATTACAGTTTGGAATAACTCTCCTCATGAGACATCTTGTCTGTAGTGAAATAGTAATCTATTATAGATGAGAAAAGCATGATCCATTATCCATTTTAAATCCAATTTGGATTTAAGGTTATGACTGAGTGAAATTTACCCTGCACTTTACGATGGCAAACTCTTTGAAGGGCCTTTCCAGGCACTGAGCTTGATTTTTTTGAACATTGAAGATTGTACTGTTACATGATACATTTCCACTACCTGCCACTCCATTCAATGCTACAGAGAATGCAATGCAAATGGCATACAGGAACCTCATTTGGCATTATTATTGATATGGTACAACTGCAATCCAAGCTTGCTTACTTTTCCCACAATACTTCCTAAAGTACCTCAGTCACACCTAATATCTGGTATCTAATACCACAGTTTACATAAATCTTTCTTTCTTCAGAATCATGAACATTTCATAAAGAATCAAGTTAAAATGCACAAGTCAAATAAACAAACAAAAATCTTGTGAACATAAGTAATATTGCACAATAAAAAAACTTTACAGTGGTAATTAATACATTCAATGATTTTTACAAGAATAAAAATCAATGAAAAAAAAATCCCAGCTCATATTTTATAAATTTTTACATACATCTTTAGACATCTTGCAATTTGTCCAGCCTACACTTATATTACCAACAGTACTTAGTTTGGGCGGAATTTAGATTTCATATGAAGACAAAAAATTCCTTCTTCTGAATTGAAAATGTATGTTTAATTACATAATTAGCAATACAACATACACAATTTCTGACTGTGTATAACTTACAGTGCAAGTAACAATGACAGCTTTGCTGTTATCGTCTAAGGTGTCAGTGGATGCCATATAGTTGCATTTTCCTCACTTGTTTCTTGCAATATTATTATGAATATTGCATTTGTTCCATAATGAGTTTTTAATCACTAGAATCATCTCAGTGTAGTTCATTTTACATACTCCCTGAAAACAATAAGATGTTACAAATGATGGTCATACAAGATCAAAAGAGATGAGATAATATAGTATGGTGAAATAGAAAATGACATCATTGGGATAGAACTTAACATCATAAGCAACAAGTATAAAGACAAGTCTAACAGAATATATTGAGTAACCCCCCAAAACTGGAAATACACACACACACACACACACACACACACACACACACACACACACACACACACACACACACACACACAAAACCCACAAATATATCATTGCTAGCACACAAGATAATATAGATACTAAGGCTGAAATTCAAGAAGAATCTATTTTTGCATAGAATAACCTTGCAAGAAACAGTAGCAAAATGCCATTGTTTATACCACTGGTGCCACATATTCTGCCAGTGACCATTTCTCCAAAGGTTATTTAAATAGGTCTGAAAAGGGTTTATGACCTAATGAAAGATTTACTGACCTTGAAGATAGTCATGTCGGTTTGGAGGAGAGGAAAAGGTGCAGACACCTGAATGATATCTGGGACAGATATACATAAACTAAAAAGACAATCAGCTGGCCAGTTTGTCTTTCAGGTTTGACTGACTGCTTTTCACATGTATCCATATTTATCTATATTATCATATCCCTATACTCCTGCATAGTGTACTACAAAATTGTTTATGTATCATCCTGCTGTCATAGCAGAGGCTTCAGCTATGCAATACAGACATTGCATTCACTGAGGTGAATAGTAGTCATTTTTGCATAGCATAACTGTCTCTGGTAGATTAGCAACAATTATTTCTGCATGGAAAGCCATTTCATGCTGAAAATGCTTGCAAATTCTACATTATACTATCTATCACTCTCCATAGCAGTTTCTTCCTTTGTCAGTATAAGGAAAGGATGCTGTACACAATGATAATAATATATTATCAACATCTACTACCTAATGCTTGCCAAGGAAGGCAACAACTAAAACCCTTTGACAAAAACTGGAAAATCAATCCCCATCCCCCTACTACAAATTATCCTTACAGGGCAGCAAACACTTATTTAAGTAACAACCCTCTTTCCAAATTATTCCTTTTACCTTCACTAAATCCCCATACCGTGGTGGTCGTGCTGCGGTAGCATTATCGCCTCACAGTAAGACGCTGTCCGGTTCGATTCTCAGCTAGAGCGTCTTCTATGTGGAGACATGCGTGAATGGGCATACCTTCGTTGAAGGTTGTGCATCAGGGCTGGTAACTCGGCATGTAAAAATCAACTACCAATCATTAGCGGACCGGAGTTCAGCTGCGGCGACCACTAAATGGGAAAAGCCAAAAGACACAACAACCTTCACTAAATGCCCATGCCTTTACACAAGGATTAGATGGATTTTGTTCTCTCTCTCCTTCAGTCAATTGCTCAGAGGCTGGGGTTATTTATGACTGCCTAACTGCCTATTATTTCTACCCTCCTTGCCTCATGCAACAGTTTTCTCCTTTTTTAACATTACCCTCCGAATCTGCCCAGCTGCTCCCCCAACAAAAGCATTTTGTTCTCATTTTTTAAATATCCAACAGACATAGGCCAGCTAAAAATTTTATTTACATAAAAATGCAAATCTCATGTGCTTTCAGCATACCTTAAGAACAGACAGAGAGTCAAATCAAAACACCCCAGATAGTCCCCAAAAGTATGCAGCATTGCTCATTAATTTAAGCAGCTTTTTTCTACTGAGAATTATAAATAAATTTACAGCTGACAGTACAGTCAGTATATTGAACACTTTCACTTGTCTATCAGTGTCCTTGATCTCCTCACTGACACAATACTTGGGTTGGGTTGAGCCCATGGGAGGCTACAGCTGTTCCAGTATAATTGCAGGTGGTAGATGGCAGTCAGCAATAAGAAGAAAATAAATAAATATGGAACATATTGACACCCAATCATCTCCTGGTATCTGTCTTGGAGGTATACAAGAAATATATATAAACAACAGTGACATGTGCTGTAATGAAATGAAAACCACAAAACTATGAATACAGCAACAAACAGAAACTGGAATTTGGAAAGCTCATTTTTGTCTGGTGCCTGCAAGACTAATGCAGGCACAGCCCACAGCAAGGCCCAGCTGTGCTGCCCACCAAGGTCAATATCATAGTCAAGATAATGCGGCTATAACTGCAGAAGTGCATGGCACTTATGAAGTTGTGGATATAGGGATATACAAATGTGGACACAGTGTGGATTAGCACACCACTTGGGAGGTTACAGAAAGCACAGCAAAAAGGGTAAGAGGTTCTCTGTAAAGTGGACCACCTGTTATCCGAGTGATGATATTTCTGGGGCTTCAGTATAGGACGGATAATCAATTAATTTTGCAGTACATAAAATCAACTGTTTCTATTTATGCCTGTGTATGTATGTATACACACACACACACACACACACACACACACACACACACACACACACACACACACACACACACACACACACACACACACACACACACACACAAACACACACACACACACACACACACACACACACACACACACACACACACACACACACACACACACACACACACACACACACACACACACACACACACACACACACACACACACACACACACACACACACACACACACACACACACACACACACACACACACTTCATTTTCTGCTTCACCATCATTTTAATAGAACAATCACAGATGTTGACTATAATACTGTGAGAAAGGTGAAGTGTAAAGATTCATCCCCAATTAATTATCTTGGATGAAATAAAGTAGTGTAGTCCACCTGCCCAACCACTAATTAGTGTCATCAACCTAAAGGTGGGAATTAGCAGTACTGTCCTAATAAGAGCAGAATGAAACTTATATTTTTGCAAATGATATTTTGTTGCATCTACAAAATCACTACAAAGCCTACATTTCAAAATAGAAGCATGGCTTAATTAGTCTGGTGGCCAAATACAAAATAAGTCCCACAGTATGCTGCTAAGCATCATGTATTATTCAGTATATTATAAAAATGTAATGTAACATATGGCTGTCTTTACTCTCTCAAGTATTTAGGACTAATAACTTCTAAAAGGGGAATGAAGTTGGTAGCACTAACTTTTAAATTGAGTCTACTTTCAAAATGTTTGGATACATGCATCTCAGCTTCTTACTCCAGAATCAGGACTAAATCCACAAATAAATAAGCACAATAAAGGATATGTTTTAAATTATTAGTACTATTAACTTCAGAAGTTGACAGAACAAAATGTGAATTAACCTGAACTTTCTGAAGATGAAGATTCTATAACTCTTAATTATTTTCATTATATATTAAGTGTAATCCAGCACTATTTCTCCCAATATTTGACAGTTTTAGTAGGGATTAGGATAAATACAGCAAAATTCTGTGACAAAATCAGGGGCAGCTCAGTGGAATGCTTGGATAGCTAAGACACAATAAATACAAAGAAGATAATGGATGCCTCTACTAAGATCCACACTGAACAGGGACAAGAAAACACATACATTTAAGCAAGTCTGTAAACACAAGGTTGAAATCGATAAAGTTTAGTAAAGCCAGAGGGCAGATATCTAAGTGAGGATATCCAGTGTCAGGAGTGCACATAGAATTTGAAGACTGCGTAGCAAACTCCTACAATGTTACCTTCCTAAAACTTATATGCTGTAAACCAGAAAGTTCAGTACACTGAAGAACAAAATGTTATCCAGCCTACACAGTTAATTACTCTTTAATAAGCTCACAACTATGATGATGCATAAAGTGACTGAAGCACAATATATTAGATTATGACTAAGGAATTTAGATGAATGCATTTATTACAATGTATTGCTAAGTTAAAATTTAATAAGGAGTTTTGGGTTCCAGTAATCTGCTGCTCCACATATCTATTCACTAGGTCTCTTACACAAGATTACCTTCTGAAGCAAGTCCATATATTTCAAGCCAGAGTTAAGTTAATACAATATGGCAACATTAGTGCACATACACAAAGGTCAAAATTATTAAAATCCAAACTTGCATGAGTTGGTGCAAATAATCCAATGTGTCACTCATATTGTATAGTGAGCTACTTTATCCATGGTATTCAGGCAGATGGTATCCTTACTTAAATGTGCATTGTTTCAGAGTTTGCAATACCATCTGACAGTAAAGCCAATAAGACTGGGACACATGGAGTTTATGTTCAACTTTTTCAGACTTTCTTATCCCTGTGGCACTCCTGCTACTTGACTCTATTCTGGGTATTGTTATCTCAACTGCATCTTAAAAACAATATCCAAGCAGGAGCAGGAAGCCTGATTAATGCCTGAACATACAAGAAATTTATCAAGTGTTGGATACAGGTATTTGCAAAAGGGGACACAATTTGGATTACCAGATATGTGGAAGGTTGCAGAAAGCATAGCAAAAAGGATAAGGGATTCTGTGGAAAGTAATTTATTTATTATTATTTATTTTACATTTGTTGACTGGGCTAGACTAGCTGGATGCATGTCCATTTTCAGTAGAGGCCCAGGGAGAAAAGCTCCAAAAATAAAAAATAGAAATAATAATAATACATACATACTTTAAGAGTAATAACAGATAAAAATAGTAGCTGATAAAATGTGCAAAAAGTAAAAAAAAAAAGTTATTACATAAAAAAGCAGTTGTTACAAAATAATTTTTTTTTTTTTTTATTTACAAAATAATTAGTCTTAGCAGGAATGGAATTCCAGTAGGAATCAAGGGTATTGTACATAAGATACAATATCCATGTAAACGTACATATTCTTTATGATAACATGGTATTATGTTTGTTTAGGAAAAAAAATTATAGAGTAAGGAGTAGTTGTAGTTCAGAAGGAGAGAGGTTAGTCAGGCTTAGTGCAGGAGCATAGCCAGTGTTTCTTTAGGAATAGCTTTAGATTCTTTTTAGAGAGTGAAAGAGAACTTTGTGATGTTAGTTCAGTGGGTAGTACATTCCATAGCTTTCCTACAGAGTTAGAGTATAGGGAGTCGCCTGCTGACTGAATGGATCTTGAAGTATTAATAAGTAGTTTATCTGAGGAGTGTAGGTTCTTTTTATTATTATTATAAGGAGTAATGAGGGTAGAGAGTATCGGGGTGTGGGTGGGTTTATACAGGGCCTTGTGAACTATGGGGAGCTGTAGAAATTTAAGTTGATTGTGAAATTCTAACCAGTCTAGTTGTTTTAGATTCAGACAGTGGTGAGTTTTGAAAGGGGAGCCTGTGGCAAATCTAGCAATATTATTATAGGATGTGACCAGTTTGTTGAGGTTGTTTTTAGAAAGGTTAGTATATATGGGGGAGGCATAGAATAGAGCTGAGATTAAGTGGGTTCTGGCTGTAACAGTCCTAGCTACTGGAGTAAGAAAGGGCTTAATTCTGTAAAGGGATCCCAGTTTTTTGTTCACTGATTTTATTGTGTTGTTTATATGGGTATCAAAGTTGAGGTTGTTGTCAATTGTTATTCCTAAGAGTTTAGTGGTTAGGTAGGGACAAATGATGGTGCCGTCATTTGATACAAGTGTGAGATGTATGGCGGTGGATTTTCGGGTTGGTGTAAAAAGTAAGAGTTTCGATTTTTGGGGGTTAAGAAGGAGGCAGCGCTTTAAGAACCATTGTTCTACAGAAATGAAAGCTTTTTGGGTTAGAGTTTTAAGTTTAGTTTCAGAGGAGCCTGTACAGATAATGGTAGAGTCATCTGCATATTGAATGCAGGTGGTGTGTGGTATTGCTGCTTGTAGGTCATTAATATAAATGGAGAAAAGGAGTGGACCTAGAATGGATCCCTGAGGAACACCGAGGGAGATGAGTAGATTATCAGACAGTTTATTTTGCCACAATACAGCCTGCTGGCGATTTTCAAGATAAGATTTAAACCAATTCATGGTTAGGGGATCAAGTGAAAGGGATTTCAGTATGTGCAGAAGAAGTTGGTGATTAACCATGTCGAAGGCTTTCGATAAGTCAATGAAGACTGCTGAGGAAAGAATATTATTGTTACGGTTATTGTTGATGGTGTCTGAGAAGGATAGCAGGGCAGTGGTGGTACTGTGGAAAGGTCTGAAACCATGTTGGCAGTTGGCAAGTAAGTCATAGTTCAGAAGGTGTGAGAGTAGTTGCTTATGGATACATTTTTCCATTATTTTTGCAAGGGGAGATAGCAGAGCTATTGGGCGGAAGTTAGAATAGTCATTGGAGTGTCCCCCTTTATGTAGTGGAATGATATGGGAAATTTTCCAGATAGATGGGATAGTTCCTTCATTTATGGTTCTGTTGATCAGAATAGAGATGGGGTAAGCTATGGCTTTATTTCCTTTTTGCAGGAATTCTGCTGGGAGTTGGTCAGCTGATGGTGTGGCAGGCTTTAATTTTAGGAGAAGGGAACAAATAAAGGAAGTAGACACTGGTTGAAAATAAAATGGAGGAGGTGGGATAGTGGTTGAAATAGGAAGATTTGAGGTATCGGGAGAAAGATGGCTAGCAAGATTTATGATAACATCAGTGAAAAAAGAATTAAAGGCATTAGCCATTTGTAAGGGGTTGTCAGGGTTAGGGCGAAGTGGGTTGGGAGTGATAGATTGACCTGGGTGAAGGAGTTTGTTAATGCTGGTCCAAAATTTTTGAGGTGCGTTGTGGTAGGTTTGCTGTGTTTGAAGGAAGAAGTTCTTTTTGTCTGATAGAATGGCTTTTTTTGGTATTATTTCTATGATATTTAAAGGTTTGGTGATCTGAAGGACTTTTAGTAGCATGCCATTTTGCCCAGGATTTATTTCTAAGAAGGATTTTTTGCCTAGTATTATTGGTGAGCCAAGGTGCTGGTTTAGTTTTATTTCTAACTGAGCGTGATGGGGCGTGATGATTCAGGATTGTTAGGAATGTAGTGTTAAAGTATTCTACGGCTTCATTGAGTGGAAGATATTTTAATGGTGACCAATTACATTGTTTAAGTTCAGTTTGGAAAAGTTCGGGGTTAAAATGCTTTTTGGTGCGTATAGTTCTGTAGGAGAGAGTTAGGTTGGTCTTATGTCTGATAATATAGGTTAGTGAATGGTCACTGAGGTCATCTGGGAGGGTCCCTGATTTATACATTTGATAAGGATTATTAGTAAGTATCCAGTCCAAGGTACTTTGTTGTTGGTTCTATTAGTTCTTGTGGGGCGTTAATAGTTTGTCAGCAGGTCATCCAGTCTAGTGAATGGTCACTGAGGTCATCTGGGAGGGTCCCTGATTTATACATTTGATAAGGATTATTAGTAAGTATCCAGTCCAAGGTACTTTCTTTGTTGTTGGTTCTATTAGTTCTGGTGGGGGCGTTAATAGTTTGTGTGAAGTCATAAAGGTTAATGTTGGTGGTAGGGTGTATATTACAGCAGGTCATCCAGTCTATATTGAAGTCTCCTAGGACTAAGGTTTCTTGTGGCAGATTGGTGGAAAGCCAGTTAAGGATATTTTCAAGTGTACTAATATTATTGCCAGGGGGAAGGTATATACAGATAATGTTTATGGTATTTCAGCACTATTGTCTGATGGTGGGTTTAGGTTTAGATAGTAACCTGTAGCTCTGTTTTATAGAGGATAGCTACCCCTCCTCCATTTCTAGCTGTGCGGTCACGTCTGGTTATATTGTAACCTGGTGGGGTGATTTCATTGTCCTTAACAGTAGGTTTTAGCCAAGTTTTGGATAAGCATAAGATATCAAATAAGTGGACATCTAAAAGGGCATGAAGTTGAGCAATTTTATTGCCAATGTTGCGAATATTGAGGTGAGCTATAGATAGTGAGTTAGGTGGTTTGGTGGTAGGGGTATTAGTTTTGTTTGGATTGCAGTTTGGAGTGTTTAGGGTATAGTTTGGGCCTGGGTTTGGGTGAATGTCCCCATCTAGTAACAGGTGTTGGAGTATTATGTGTTTAGGGTGGAGAGGCTTATAGAAGAAGTCAATTGCTTTTCTAGCATTTTGGTTGGTATACTTTATATGAGATAGTCTATGATATTTGGCAAGTAGGTAGCTTGGTTTGGATAGGAGGTTAAGAAATATTTGGTGACTAATTAATGGTGGGGTGGAGGTTTGTTTAGAGGGGAATAGAAGTGTAGAATATAAAGGTTGTTTGTAAGAGGTTAGGAGATAGGCAGAAATTAGTGTAGGTAAGAGAAAGAGTAAGAGGAACATTTGTAGTGGGTGTGTGAGTGTTGATGTAGACATTGTGTATGTTACAGAAGTGTGATAGGAAAGGATAGTAAAGTATTGTAAGCTGGTAGGAGAGTAATTAGATAGGTAGGGGGTTGACACAAGAGGGGTTAAGAGTTGAGGTAAAAAAAAACACAAAGGTGTGTTAAGATAATAGTGGTGAGGGGTAATAATTGTTTTGATAGTGTGATTGGTGTGAGTGAGATGTGGGTGTGGCTATAGGGGAATAAATGTAGGAGTACTGGGGCGGGTGAGAAATGGGGGCAGGGTAGGGGAGCGGAGTGAGCCCGAAGGGCGAACGGAGCGGGTAGAGACACAAGAGTGGCTTGTCAGGGTGACAATCAGTAAGGAATGAAAATATGCAGGTAAGCCTGCGAGTAATAGATTATGGAGAAATGTTGAGATGCTGGCAGGAGTATGTGTGCATGGGGAGTGGAGAGTGAATTAAAGATATAATAGTTCAAGGGGAGATAAAAAAATAGTCAGTCCGAAGAGAATTAGAAATGGAGTTAGGGAGATAAGGAAGAGCAAGTGAGAAAAGATATATATACAGAAGCTAATATAGAGGCGCCACCTAGTGGTTAGTCTCTTAACTACTGTTAAATAGGTCTCATAAAAGTGTGTCAGGCCAGGGAGGGAGGGGAAGAGGATAAGACTACTTCGGTATAGAGAAGGTATGGGCCAAAGGTACATTTAGTTTAGAGAGAAAAAAGAGTGGGGGAGGGAGTTGGCTGCTGGCTAACCTAACTGTAGTGACCATGATTCTGGGTCTTCAGTATGTGACAGATAATGAATTCATTATGCAGTATATAAAACCAACAGCTTCTATGCATGTCTGTCATGCCTCTCAACTGCACAGATTTTTGCAGGGTGTTCAGATTTTAATCTCATGTTTTTGGTCTATGCCTTACAAAATTTGTATTTTTCTAGCAAATTACTGAACACCAAAATCACTAAATAATGACAGACTTTTGTGTTTCAGACTGAATGTCCTTCAGAAAATGCACACTAAACCATTTTTTTATTCTAGCAATTTTTAAAAGAGCAATATTTAAAATCTGTCCCTATTGTGGGGCCTTTGCCCCCCCCCCCGCTATTATTGCTTTTGTCCAGATTGCTTACATTAAGAGATTGAGAGATATGATCCCTGTTTGTATATATATATATATATATATATATATATATATATATATATATATATATATATATATATCTATGCACACACACACACACACACACACACACACACACACGCACTTCCACAGGTAAAGATAAATGAGTGAAGAAGGTGGTGGTGGAGAGGGATTGATTCTACTCCACAACTGTTATCTACCAATGCTACTATTTATTTCATCTTAATAAAAAGTTAAGCAGTGTTAGTGCTAACGTTGCAGAGTGAAAAAGACCATAAAGAATCCATTTTATCAGTTCAGTGCTACAGCCTTGACAATGGAAAAAAATCTTCATCCTATATAGCCTCCATTTCATGATACATATGTACATACAAGTCATATGCAATCTATGAAATAATTAAGGATTAGTCAAAAAATCATATTCCTCTGGCTCTCCTTGTGAAACATATACCCAAGGTCCTCTTATTTGTATTAAAATCAGCGTTCATGATAGAGCTTTCACACTGAGCCTAAAAACTAATCTTCTTTTAAATTATTAACTGTTGAATTTTGAGGTAACAATTTTACAATAACTAAAGGAGTTTCTTATGTTACAGTGTACAATATACATATATATATATATATATATATATATATATATATATACATATATATATATATTAGATGGAAGGTGTTAATTAGCCACATTAGGTAGGCACTGAAATACTTTGAGGCAGCTGTATTCTTGATGTGGTTATTGCTGAAGCACAAGGAAACAGTTCAGCATGTTGCAACATCATTTTCTTTCCTGGGAAAGAAAGTATTTTTTTTTCTCAAAAGCATGCCTACTGGATTTAGATCTCAGGTCTTAAATAAACTACTCATGTGCAGCTAATCCTGCTCTGGGATTATTGATACATTTAACGAACACACAGTGCTAATGAATTCTACATATGTGCTCAGTAGAACAAGGACTGACTGCAGAGTAATCCTAGAAATTTTCTCATTCACCATCTTTAGCAATAAAAAACATTCCCACAGCTATATCTGTATTGATGGGAAATGGCCATGTAACTGTCGAGTGCACAAGTTTGCCATGATGAGGACAGCTGCATTCTTTATTGCATATCAAAGCTTCGACCCTTCATGATTTCTATCACAGCAGGATGAGTTAAGGAAACAGGAATACCTGTGTCTCTGCTACTGATATTATACAAGAAAAAAAATGCAAAAAAAATCAGTTGTTTATAGAACTTTACGTAAGTCTCTAATATCTTGCCAAGACACCTCATAACAGACTTTTTAGAAATCATCCTGATTCAGTGAGAGAATAAATTTTGTTATTCGTGTAATAAAACTTTTCAGAAGTGCATCAAACTGATTCTGTAGTGACTAATACCAAATGCAACTGTGGCAAAACAATTTCACACTTGTAAGACTAACCTCAGTAGTAGGGGAATGTCATGAAGAAGATATTGAGACAAAGGCTAGTAATTCTCTTGGGGAACAACAAAGTGCAGAATTAAGTATCAACACATCTGTCAGCTCTATGTAGTAAAGTAGGTCTATTCAATATTTTTAGGAAGGGGGTGAATTATGAAGAAAGGTGACACACTAATAATACTAAATATCTATATATCTTTATCTATCTATCTATCTATCTATCTATCTATCTATCTATCTATCTATCGATGCTTGTGAGTGAGTGAGTGAGTGAGTGAGTGAGTGAGTGAGTGAGTGAGTGAGTGAGTGAGTGAGTGTGTGTGTGTGTGTGTGTGTGTGTGTGTGTGTGTGTGTGTGTGCGTGTGTGTGTCTAAGTATGTGCATGCACGCAGGTATGTACATATGTTTGTGTGTGTTATGACACTGTTAAGATAAGACTTGGTTAGTCAAAAGTTTGTAGCATTTGATCAAAGTATATTTGACTGAATGTTGCAATAGGATAGCAGGCAACCTGTTGCACTGTAGCAGGACCAGCAAACTGTTAAGTTCCTTTCACTCGCACTGCAATTACAGCACTACAGTATTTGTTTTCTCAGATATCTGCAGATGATGGTTTAACTGAAATTGTCCATTCCTCTGCTGGCATACATCAGAATTGGCATGCATGTAGAAGTGATAAATTAAGAGAGTTTAAGTAATGCTTACTTATTGTTTTGATGGCAGTGATGCAACTTAATTTTGTCAATTCATAATAATGAAATTACTTAAATCTCTTATACGCATATATATATATATATATATATATTTTTTTTTTTCCTCTCTCTCTCTTTATAGTGTATAGAGAGAGAAAAATAACAATAGATATAAATAGATACAGACACATAATTTATATATATATATATATATATATATATATATATATATATATATATATACATATATATATATATATATATATATATGTATATATATATATATATATATATATATATGTATACACATATATATATATATATATATATATATATACACACACACACACACGTGTGTGTGTATATATATATATATATATATATATATATATATATATATATATATACATATATATATATTTTATATAATATATACACACACGCACATATACATACATACCTACATGATATAATGTATATGTCTATACTGAGTGATAAATAATTGAAACTCACAATATAGAAATCAAAATATAGTAATGACATATTTTAGTAAAATTACAATGTTGAACTCAAAATATCTACTTAAAAGAACATGCATAATTTTTGTATGGACTAGCAATATTAGACAATGTGGAGGATTTCTATAACTCCATATCTTGTACCATGGAATTAGTATATTTAAGAAATTGGGATGTAAATGCACTTGTCTAAATATTATATTCAACTGTAGAGTTTTTCACATTTGACATTCGATATTGACACATTTTGACCTTCAAAACAGGAAGTTTCAGGTTCTTATTAGGTGCAACAGTCACCAAAAAAATCCCAGCAGAAACACAGCAGAGGTGTAGAGGCAGTATAAATGCTTTCTTTTCAGTATATCATAAAATGACAGTAGCAAATAATACCCAAGGTAGAACAATATTAGAAGCAGTCCAAGCTGTAAATATCAGACCAGCAATTGAAGAATAAAAGCATAGTTTATTATAAAACAGGGTGCAACTATAAGCATGTTTGTGTGCCAGTGTTGTGCATGTGTGTTAGAGCATGTGCATGAGTATATATACACACACACACACATATATATATATACACACTTTATAAACTTGCAAACGCAGGAGGGGACCAGGAGACAGAACCAATCCTTAGTGCTTTCATCTTTATTTCGTTATTTAAGACTTCATCAGAGAGTAACAGTAAAACTGTAAACATGTTTATATATATATATATATATATATATATATATATATATATATATATATATATATATATATATATATATATACACACAAGTTGAAGAGGAGGCAAAGCATAATGCTAAACTTTGTATTAACCAACGTAACTGGAAGAATACATACCACAATAACTTCCTGGATTTCAACAGCCAGCACCCATTCTTTATGAAAAGGAACATGGTACGAGGGCAGTTCATCTGGTTATCCTGCATCATCAGCAAGGATAACACCTTCCTAGCAGAAGCCTCTTTTCTAAAACAACTATTTCTAGCTAGAAACTATCCACCCGACCTCGTAGATAATGAGTTCTCGCTAGTTGCAGCAGAGCAGCTCACCAAGCATAAACCAATTCTAAAATACGGCTTCGAGTCGAAACCCAGCAACAGGAACGACCCACTCATGAACAGCAGGGACATGTAGGCAATAAGACATGTCATCAACAAAAACTGGAACATCCTCACAAGTCGCAATGACCTGAAAAGAGTCCTAGGGAGCAAACCAGTTTTCACGTTCAAATAATCTGTTTCCCTTCGATCATACTTTGAGAACAGAGACCTCCTTTCCTGCATTTAATTGCATTGAATATGAAAAGATATTGCTAAAGAAGTCTGTTTAATTACTGTGTTTTAAAAGATGAAAGCACTTAAATTATTAAGTGTGTGCTTGTTTCAGTGACCACTGCAAATCAGAATGGTTATTTTTGTTATTAGTGTGTTTTTTTTGTCAGCATGTCCCACATGCATTCTTTTTGGTTATGCATGTGAAAAGACTCCAGAATAGAGATCTTTGCAGTGTACTGTGTTTTTGGTACACTGGGAATTGGAAATTTGCAGTTATTTTACCACAGTGTGATTTGGGAGTTAGTATATATGAGTAGAAGAGGGTGTGGCCATTGCAGAGGAGCTTGCCCTCCCACTAAAAAGGAAGTTTGTAGGTAAATATTATGCAATCACTCTGTAGATTATTAAAAGATCAGCCAATTACCAGAAGGTGACCAGAGGTTAGATTCAAGCCCTGTACCTTGTGTCTGTGAGATAAGGATGTTAACCATTATGCCCGCATAAGTTTTAAAACTTTTTTTGTTTTTTCCTGTGGGGTTTTTTTTTGTTAAATGTGTTGTATTACTTCATTGTCACACACATTTGTTTGAGCACTCTGTACAAAATGTTTTATGCTTTGAGGACCTGTAGCAGACTCCTATATACTTTATACAAAATGTTTTGTGCTTTGAGGACCTGTAGCAGACTCCTATACATATTAGTGTATATATCTGTATCTATCTATCTATCTAGAAGATGCATAATGAATAATCAATGGTGAGTTTGATCAAAACAGAAAACATTGAATAACCTTACTGTTGATTATCATTAATCACCACAAAAGTAATTCTAAAAAAGTAATTGCAAAGGTAAACCAGTAGGTTATATTTGCAATTACAAAAAGTAAAACAACAAAAAAAAAAAAAACTTTTAGGTGGAGGGCTTCACCTGCCAACCCCCTGGAAATTAAATACACTAACTCCAGTGAAATGCAAATGAAAAATGATATATGATTCAGCAAACTGTACCAGTAAAGAAAACACAACTGTTTCACTATGTGACACCCCACCACCTCTGGGCCAGTACTCAAGGAGCCTCACACACAGCATCTCCAGTTGCAGCTCTCTGCATTAAGCACAATCAGCCACAATTTCCCTTAAGAGCACATGGGAAACACAGTCTGTCTGGAGCTGGTTTGTCCCTCTTTCTCCAGATCTCCAGCAAGACTCCACACTGGCACAGCTATAGAGTTGAGATCTCAGCTGAGTGTTTATGTCAAGACTTCCAGCACCCTCTCATCGTTGGGATTCTGGAATTATGGGATTTAGAACGAGACCCACAAATATATATATATATTTATATAGACAGATATATCTAGATATATATATATATAGGTTCATAGGTTCGTACTAGGCTATCTGCCCTAGGGCATTTATAGGCCTAGCCAGAGTGTGTGTGGCTTTCACCACCCCTTAGGATGAGAATACTACGCCCATTTAGGGTTTAGTTTACTGTGCCTCTGTCTAGTAGTGACACAGAGATGACCCCCGGGGTAAACCTACGATCTCCCATCCACTCGTCAAGATTTCTCTTGAATAGGGTTAGTGAGGGGCTCTGCCTAACATGGACTGGGATTCTGTTCCAGAGTGTAGGGAGCCTCTGGGTTATGAATCTGTCCCTCCAGCACATCCTATTTATCTCTGAGTTGAGGTTCAAATCTCTTGCTCTCGTGGCTCTGATGGATTTGGATTTTCTGAGGTGGAGCATGTCCATTAATTCCGGATTGGACATGACCTTGTACGTCAGGCACAGATCACCTCTGAGTAGGCGGTATGCGACTAAATAGAGCTGGAGTTTCTTCAGCCGGGCAGCATATGACATATGTTTGAGACCCTTTATCCTCTTGGTGAGGAACTTTTGGGGTCTTTCCAACTGCTGCAGGTGTCGGGTAAGATACATCCCAAATGGGGCATTGTACTCAATCATAGGCCTGATAAGAGAAGAGTACAGGGGCACAATGACCTCTCTTGATGTAGATGTGAATCCCTTCATGATAAGGTGGGCAATATAGAAGGTCTTCCTAACCACTTTTGCAATGTGAGTGTCAAATGAGAGGTTACTGTCAACTTGGGTCCCTAGGTCCCTGATTACCTCTTCCGTACTTAATGGATTACCACCTATGTGGTAATTTGTGGGTACCTTGTTTTTCCCAAAGGGTATGACTATACATTTTTTGGTGTTCAGCTTAAGGCCATGGCTCTGGCACCAATTATCCGTTTCTATGAGGCCTCTCTGAAGGATGTTTGTGTCCGCTGGAGTATCGATTATGGCGCCCAGTTTGCAGTCATCTGCAAACTTTGTCAGCCACAATCCTCCTATGTTTGCCTGCACCTCGGAAAAATAAATGCCGAACAAGAGGGGTCCCAGGACTGAGCCCTGTGCGACACCGCTTGTGACCGACTTAGAGTCTGACATGGCTCCAGCAACTCTGACCCTGTGGGTTCTGTCCTTGAGCCAGTTTGCAACCCATCTTGTGACATATGGGTTTACATTTAAGCTGGTGAGTTTGTCTATGATGCCCAAGTGGGGTATTGTGTCAAAGGCTTTTGCAAGGTCAAGGTAGGCTGTGTGAACTGCCTTACCCTCATCAATGGCCTTAGTGACTGTTTCAAAAAAGTCGACCAAGTTCAAAAGGCAGGATCTGCCCTTGACAAAGCCAAATTGGGTAGGATCCAATGTCTGTAGGTCCCCAATGTCTTTGTTTATGAGTTCCATAATGATCCTCTCCATAGCTTTGCAGACCAGGCTCGTCAAGCTTATGGGGTGGTAATTTCCAGGGTCCGTAGAAGCACCACCTTTGTGGAGTGGGATCACTGTTGCCGTACGCCACTCTTTGGGTACGTATCCTGTAGTAAGGCTAAGATTAAACAGCAGCCTTATGTGTGGGTTTAGTTCCTCTTGGAGTTCATGTAGCACACAGCCCGGGACACCGTCCGGTCCCATTGATGCTGTGTTTTTAGCTTTAGAGAGGGCAGCTCTCACCTGGGCATCTGAGATGTTAGGAAGGCTACACTCTGCTGGGATAGATATTTCTCCTTTTGGTGGGGAGGGGGAGGAGAAATTTGCACTGAACCTGTCTGCCAGAATGTTGGCAATGTCTGTGGCTTCAGTGTATTTTGTGTCATTTTGGACTAACTCTGAGCATATCTGAGAGTTTCCACCCAGGTTTCTAACATAGCTAAAGAAGGCCTTGTGATTGTCTTTTGTGTCTTTTGCGATTTTTCTCTCAAAGTTGGCCTTGAATGATTTTATGAGTGATCGTAGTTTTTTGCTAGTACTGATCAGAGATGCCTTCCCTTTTAGGGATTTTGCTCTGTCATGTAGTAGCTTCCTCCTCCTGTTGTAAAGTTTGTTTATGGCTGGGGTCCACCAGACCGGGCGCCTGCCTTTTGGGGAATGGGTCTTGGTTTTATTTGGGATTGCATGATCCATGCATTCTTGAAGGTGCCCGTAGAAGGCATTTGTAAAGGATTCAGCAGTGTGGGTTGTGGTTTCCACTGGCCCAGGGGCCTTGAAGGACACCACTTCAGTCTTAAGAAGTGTGAAGTTGGCTTTTGAGAAGTTCTTCACTGTGGTCTTTGTGTAGGGGTGGGGGCGGATGTGGATTTCCAGTGAGATTAATTTATGGTCTGATCTCACCAATGAGGGATATACTTCCGGTGTGGAGCATTTTGTCCCCATGTTTGTGATGATCAGGTCTAGTATATTATCTCCTCTTGTGGGAATGGTGACTAGTTGTTCCATCGCATTTGAGTTTATGAATTCTAGGAACCTTTGGGCTAGGGTGTTGGGGCTTGAGTAATGTTCCCAGTCTATGTTTGGGTAGTTGAAGTCTCCCAATATGATGGTATTTGGAGAGACATTCATACTCTCCAGTGTCTTCAGGAAGGCTGTGTGGGGTTCTTGAGTTTGAGAGGGTGGTCTGTAGCATGCTACAAACTGTAGGGCAGTTTTGCCTAAGGTTAGTTGCACCTGGATGGTCTCCAATGCTTCGTGCATTGCCACTAACCTGGAGGTGTGGGTATCTTTGATGAATATGGATACTCCCCCTCCTTTTGTGATTCGGTCCAAGTTTTGGGGCCGGAAAGCATGATATGAGGTAAAACCTGATAGTGCTGGGGTGCTCTCAGGAGCCTTGAACCAGGTTTTAGTCACTGCACAGACATCTATGTTCTCCATACTGAGGAGGGCTTCGAGAGCATGCATCTTGAGGTTTAGACTTCTGGCATTGAGCAGCATTACCCTTAGTTTTTTTCCACTTGTGTTTTCTAGGGAGGTAGGTTTGTCATTTGAGCCTTGCCTAAAAAAAGGCACTATGGGGGTGGCAAAAGCCTTGGCCAATATCCGGAAGCCCAGGGGTGACAGGTGCAAGCCATCCCTTGTGAAGCAGCATGGCTTGTCAAGCATGTCATCCCAAGCAGACAGACATTGGATCCCCTTAGAATGACACCAGTAATTAAGCCAATTGTTAAAACTGATCATTTTGTCTTTGTACTGTGGCATCATTCTTGGTGAGGGTAAGATGCTGCTCAGGGTCAGGGTCATACCGGCCTGGGCTACATAATAAGAGAGCTCCTCTATGTCTCTTTTCATGTAGTCCAGGGAGGTACATCTCAGGTCGTTCACACCGGCATGGACAATGACTGAGTCATATTTGTACTTGCTGTGATGTGACCTGAGTGCTTGTGTTATGTGGCGGATTCTAGCACCCAACAGGCAGCTTACTGTGACCTTTTCCTTGTTCAGTCTGGTGAGCGGGACGTCAGTGTGTCTGACTATGGAGTCACCTATTACAAGTGTGTCTGGCATGTTGTTTGGCCTTAAGGGCTGTGACTGTTTAGCACACTGACTTTATGAACTATATGTTGCATGTGCTATGTCTTGAGGTGGTGGTTGCTTGGGTGTCTGCTTTGGAGGCCTCTGTTGTTTTGGTAGATTTTTAATCAGCGCCTCAGTATGTTTTTGTGTGTTTATGTGTTTGGTTTGCAGTTGTGATAGTTCTATGTGAGACTGGGTTTGTGGTGTGCGTGGTTACCTTCTCCTCCTGACTGGTCTTGCCAGTACTGAGTTGAGAGAGCTCAGCCTCCAGTTTGGCTATATAGTTGCATCTCTCGCATATATTTGTATTTGTTGGGAGGAGGAGAGGGTTGTCTGTGTACATGAGGCAATTGTAACATTGCCTCAAGATTCCCAGATTCACCAGCTGAACAGGAGAGGACGCCAGCAACAGACCCTTCGACATGCTAGAATAGTGAAAAAAGATTGCTGTGTAACTGAGTCAGAAAGGACCTATAGGGAAATGGGTACTCAAGGGAATTTAGGTGAATGAAGTACTTTCTTTTGTTTAAGAGTGCTTTACCTGTATAAAAATGCTTTAGGAGCAAGTGCTGAGCTTTTCAGATAGAGAATAGGCTGTTTAGATTGTAAGTAGAGCTGTTCTAAGGGAAAAATTGAAGAGCAGACTTTATGGAGCCAGAAATAGTTTAAACTTGATTAACCGGCGCTGCCCAATGCTGATCTATGAGCAACTTCGCGCAAAAGCACGCAAAAACGGGCTTTATAGCAGGGGGTTGAAAAGAGCCAGGAATTGACCCAAAATGGCCAATAAACTACAAGTTGCTGGGCTGGAACCACTCCTCTAGGGACAAATAGGTTGCTCAGTGCTCCCCACTCCCACTGGTGAACAAAGACGCTTCCTCTTATCCAAATAAGGATATGGATAGCACAGGAACTAAGACAAAGCCCAGAGATCAGCAAAATCTAAAGACTGGACTATTCTAGTTCAGTAAGGCAGGAAAACAAGGATATTTTTTTTTCTTTTTTTTACAGAGACAGAAGAAAAAGATACAGTAGCAAACAGTAAATGCTATAAAATGGCTAGCGCACTTGAGTGTGTTAGCCTAACAGTTAAATTAAACAAAAATAACTTTTTAAAGTGCAAACAGTTTAGAATCAACACAGGTACAGTATAAACAATATGCAGAGCTGTTTTTTAGGCGAAATGTAGTCGAGATACAGTAATTAAAGCGAAAGCCAGAAAAAATACTTAAAAATCAAAGAAAATCACTCTTTCACTCTCTGCTGCTTGTAGAACTCTGCAGGACACCACGAGGAGCTGTGCTGAGTTGTATACAAGCGAAAAAGCGCGCAAAAACGGGCTTTATAGCAGGGGGTTGAAAAGTGCCAGGAATTGACCCAAAATGGCCAATAAACTACAAGTTGCTGGGCTGGAACCACTCCTCTTGGGACAAATAGGTTGCTCAGTGCTCCCCACTCCCACTGGTAAACAAAGAAGCTTCCTCTTATCCAAATAAGGATATGGATAGCACAGGAACTAAGACAAAGCCCAGAGATCAGCAAAATCTGAAGACTGGACTATTCTAGTTCAGTAAGGCGGGAAAACAAGGATATTTTTTTTTTCTTTTTTTTTTTTTTTACAGAGACAGAATTAAAAGATACAGTAGCAAACAGTAAATGCTATAAAACGGCTAGCGCACTTGAGTGTGTTAGCCTAACAGTTAAATTAAACAAAAATAACTGGTAGAGAAGGGTGAAGGCTGCCAGCCTAGCCAGACAGAATTATCTGCAAAATTCTGTCATTTGTAAATATAAATGTAAACTACAGGCTTGTTGTCTTAAATGTAAAGAAATACCGTTACATGTGGAACTGGAAATAAATGTGACAACAGTGCACTCATGTGGTGACCCTTTGAAGTAGACAGTGGTGCCGTGGGGTCTAGATGAAGAAATTCCTTCTATTGTTTTAACCAAGAGTTAAATTGCTAGCTATAAACATGCAGATGCATTTTTATTGCTTGTTCCTGACCAGCTGCAAGATAACAAAAGGTAGATGTCAAGAATGTAAATGCAGTTAATATGTAGCCTGGGAACACCAGGAAAGTGTAAAAAGATGATGTAATGTTTATCAGAACTGCAATAGCAATTTAAGCAGAGAGAATCAAAAGACATTAAGCATTTTTGCCTAGATCATCCAACTTACAGCACTGCCTCTTGCTCACATCTTAGACTTGTGTTTTCTTGTAGAGATATCTAGAACTAGAAAGTTTAAACTAAGTGTTTTTCTGTGATGTCAGAACTGTACTACTGATTTATTTTAAGTATTTCTGTGTGATCTCTGAACTCTTTACTAGCACTGACTGTGTAGTATAAAATATTGTCTTGTGGTTTTAATTATTTATTATTAAATATTTTAAAACCTTTTAACTGTGGCTGGTTTGTGTAGAGATACATTAAGCTCCAGAGTACATTGCATTTATAGAAGGATCCTGTACCAAGTCACGCTAATAAGCCTTGAGACTGTTTATTAAATCTACAAATTGGATAATAATATTGCACAGTAACAATTGGACACCCGTTTAAGGGTCTTTGGGTAGGTGATAAATATTAGCTGGGTGGTGGCAAGTGGTACTACCGTACAGTCTAGGTAAAAGGGGCACAGCTGGAGTACCTGTGCCATCCTTCCCCAGAAGTGCCTGTGCAGTTGTATAAACTCTTATATCAAAGTGTGTGTGTGTTGGCTGCTTGGGGAGGGACACGAAGCACTGGTTGGACACAGAGGGTGCTGGAGATCTTAGCTTGCCCAGCTAAGGTGAGATTTGGACTCTATAGTTGTGCCACTGGGGAGTCTTATTGGGGACTTGGAGAGCAAGGGGGCGACCATACCCAGACTGACTGTGATTTCTGTGTACTCTTAAGGAAAATTGCACTTTACTGTGTGTATTTGTTATCCTTTCCTCTCATATGAGATGTCCTCTCTGGTGTTAGTGCTGAGGCTCCTTGATTGCTGGGCCAGGACACAGGTGTCACATATTAATTGGTGGCAGTGGATGGGATATCCTCACATATTAATTGGTGGCAGTGGTTGGGATATCCACCTGACATATTAATTGATCTGGCAGTGGTGGGATATCCACATCACATATTAATTAGTTGGCAAATACTAATTGGGGTTTAGTGGTGTGGGTAGAGTGAATCCTGTAGCTTGTGTACAGTGAGCTTTGAAGGTGCTGTTGTACTCTAAAACAGCAATGCAGTGACTACTCAGAGTTCAGATCACAATTGTTTTATTTCTTTTGTTAGCTTAGTTAGTCAGGGTGAGCAGGCAGCATGTCAGCGGAAGAGTATGGACAGCTGACAAGGAGCCAGCTGGCAGAGATGTGCCAGGCTAGGGGACTGGTGCATGGAAACCTAAGGCAGACCTGATTGCAGCCTTGGTTACAGCTGCATCAGAAAACAGCAACCAGGAGGACAATCAGACTGGCAGTGGAGATATAATTCCCTCGGAGAATGGACAGCTCAACCTTTCTGCAGTGGACTTAAAAATCCAGCTGGAGCTAAAGAGACTTGAGTTGGTGGCCAGGCATATGGAACTAGAAGCAGCGGAGAAAATGAGGAGCCTAGAAGATGAAGAACAGGAACAACAGAGAAAGCATGAGAGGGAAATGCTGACTCTTCACCAGAGTCATGGAGGTAATGAGGAAGGGAGTAACTGGACCCCAGAAGCACAACAGGTCAGTAAATTTCTTCCGCAGTTTAAAGAGGGGGATAATTTTGATAATTTCATTCATATGTTTGAGAGGGTGTGTAAACAGCATGAAATTGACAAAGGGCTCTGCATAGGGCTCCTGACCCCCTTACTCTGTGAAGCTGTAACTGGTCTGTCCAAAATGTCTGATGTTGCATGTTTTGATTATACTGCTGTTAAGAAATGTCTTTTAGAACTGTTTAAGCTAACACCTGAAATGTATAGGAAAAAAGTTTTGTGAGCATAGATGCAAGGCAGATGAAAGTGTGTGTGAATATGTTGCTAAATTGAGTGGTTATTTCTATAGGTGGGTGAGTCAATGTCAGGTCACCACTTCTGAAGGGCTGGCAGACCATTTGGTGAGGGAACAAGCCCTTAGCACTTTGCCTGAGGACATGAGGATCTGGTTAGCTGATAGACAATGTGCTACTTCAGATGAGTTGGGGAAGAAGGGAGACCTATAACTAGCAAGCAGGGCAGCTCTGCACAGGAAGGGGACCCTCAGTACTGCTCATGTGTCTAAAGGAATCCAAGGTGGGCAGCAAAGATTGGCCCAACAGAATCTGCCAGTAGCAGGGGAAGCCACTCGTCCAAGTACACATCCAGGAGCTAGGGTTAAATGTTTTGAATGCAACCAGTGGGGCTATGTGGCATACAGGTGTTCACTGAGGCAAGGTGGGGAACCAAAGTTGAGGGAGCGAGTAAGCAGGAAAGACAAAATGCCAATAGTAGGTTGTCTTGAGACAACAGGGGTACCGAACTACCATCCTGCAGATGTCCTGAGAGGGAAGGATATAGATGAGACAGTACCATGTGCTTATGCAGTTACATGCAGTCAGGCTAGGAGACAAGCATGTGGGTCTGGTAGCCTGGGGGAGACCCAGACAGACTGCATGCTTGCAGCCAGGACTGGTGAGATGGTTACTTCAGGGAGGGAGTTACTCTGTAGCAGTGAGACTGAATGTGAGCCACAGCTGCTTGTAGGTACTAATGTTCCCTTGGACAGAGTGACTTCAAAGGTAGAGGTGAGTAGTAGTACCCAGGCTGACAGTGAGGCACTGCTGTTAGAGGATGCCAGACTTCCTGTGGAAGGGGAGCTGGGAAGTGTTACAAGGAAAGAATTGAGACAGGCTCAGCTCTCAGACCCTACATTGCAAGGCCTGCGGCAGGTAGCAAGGGAGGCACTTGATTCTCAAGGAAAGGGGGAATCTGTATACTGGGACAAAGGGTTACTATACAGAGAGTGGACTCCTGAGGGAGGGCTAGAAGGTGAGAGAGTACAGCAGTTGGTAGTGCCTAGAGCCTACCACCTGGTGCTTCTAGCCAGAGCCCATGATATTCCCTTTGCAGGTTATATGGTCATAAAATGTACAAAGAAGCATATTATGCAGAACTTCTATTGGCCTGGAATTTCCAGAGATGTAACAGGGTACTACAGGAACTGTGAGCAGTGCCAAAAGGTAGGCAAGGCAGGAGACAAGGTGAGAGCTGCTTTGATGCCTTTGCCTGTGATTGAGAAGACATTTCAGAGGGTGGCTATAGATAGTGTGGGTCCTCTTTGTACCCCAAGTTCTACAGGGAAAAAGTATATCCTAGTGGAAGTGGATTATGCTACATGATACCCCGAGGCAGTGGCTTTGTCCTCCACTGAGGCAGAGAAGGTGGTAAATGCTTTGTTAGAGATTTTCAGCAGGGTAGGTTTCCCAAAACAAATAATGACTGACAGAGGTGCCAATTTCATGTCAGACCTGCTGGCTTGTCTGTGGAAGTCCTATGGGGTGAAGCACATAAAGACCAACCCTACTATCCCCAGACTAATGGTCTTGTTGAGAGGTTAAACTCTACAATCAAGTCCATGCTACAGGCATTTGCAGATCAGTTTAAGAGGGAATGGGACAAATATTTGCCCCATCTGTTTGCTTACAGAGAAGTTCCCCCAGAATCCACAGGTTTTTCATCCTCTGAGTTGCTGTATGGGCATAGGGTGAGGGGACCTCTAGATTTAATTCGAGATGAGTGGGAAGGTGAATACGGGTCTCACAAGGAGTCTGTTGTGGCATACATCCTAAACCTCAGGACAAGGCTCAGGGAACTCATGGGTTTGGCCCAGGGGAACCTGGCAGAAGCCCAACAACAGAAAAAGGTGTGGTATGACAGGAATGCTCGAGCTAGAGAGTATACTGTGGGGCAGCAGGTAATGGTTCTCATTCCTGTCAGACACAAGCTGCAAGCAGATTGGAAGGGACCCTACAAGGTGGTAAGAAAGGTAATTGATGTTAACTACATGGTGGAATTGCTAGGCAGATAGCAGGGGCACAAATTGTACCATGTTAACATGATGAAACCTTACCATGATAGGGAGGCCCTTGTGCTGAGCATTTGCAGTGGATTGCAGGAGGAGTCTGAGGGAGATCTGGGGATGCTCCTCAGTGAGGCTCATCCTGACACCTCAGTGGGAGGGGTATCAATGTCCCAGCATCTATCTCCTACCCAGGTACGAGAAATCCGAGTAGTGTTGCAGGAATTTGGGGACATATTCACTGGGATACCAGGGTTCACCCACCGGGTGCAGCACCAGGTGGATACAGGACCCCAAAGGCCTGTTAGGCAGTCCTCTTATAGGGTGCCTGAGAGAGTCAGGCAGACCCTGAGGGAGGAGGTACAAGAGATGTTGGAACTAGGGGTGATTCAAGAGTCCAACCGTCCCTCGGCCTCCCCAGTGGTGCTGGTGCCAAAGAAGGATGGCAGCACCAGGTTCTGTGTGGACTACAGGAAATTAAATAGTCACACAGAGTCAGATGCTTACCCCATGCCTAGGACAGATGAGGCCCTAGAGCAGCTTGGTGGGGCTAAGTATCTTACAACCATTGATCTTACCAAGAGTTACTGGCAGTTGCCCTTGACTCCCAGTGCTAGAGAGAAGTCAGCCTTTGTGACTCCTTTTGGCTTGTATGAGTTCACAAAGATGCCCTTTCGGAAGAAGAATGCCCCAGCGACTTTCCAGAGGCTGGTAGATAATATCCTAGCAGGAGCAGGAGGGTTTGCCCTTGCTCACCTAGATGATATTGCCATCTACAGCCATTCCTGGCCAGAGTACCTTCAGCATGTCAGGGAGGTGCTGGGCAGACTACAAAGTGCAGGGTTGACCATTAAGCCGAGCAAATGTCAGTTGGGTACGGCGGAGGTCTCCTACCTAGGACATAGAGTGGGGAGTGGTAAGATAAGGCCAGAACCTGCCAAAGTGGAAGCCATTCAAGCATGGCCTGCACCTGTTACTAAACATCAGGTGAGGTCATTTTTAGGGACAGTAGGGTACTACAGAAAGTTCGTCCCCAGTTATAGTACTATAGCTGCTCCCCTCACAGACCTGACAAGGAAAAACAGGCCAGATAAGGTAGTATAGACCCCAGCATGTGAGCAGGCATTCCAGAAGCTTAAAGAAGCTTTGGGAGGACCCCGTGTGTTAGCTAGTCCAGATTACAGCAAAGAATTTGTTGTGCAGGTGGATGCTTCGAACCATGGGGTGGGGGCTGTACTTAACCAGATTTCTTCTGAGGGAGAAGAGCACCCAGTGGTTTATCTCAGTTGTAGGCTCCAACCCAGGGAGAAATGCTATGCAGCTGTAGAAAAGGAATGTCTAACCATAGTGTGGGCATTGCAGAAACTCCAGCCTTATCTGTATGGAAGGAAATTCACTGTTATGACAGATCACAACCCCCTAACATGGTTAAAGAAACCAGCCAGCAAAATGCCAAGTTGCTAAGATGGAGCCTGGGGTTGCAAGCATATATGTCATGTCAGTGCAGCACCACAGTGCAAGTAGCAATGCCAATGCAGATGAGCTCTCAAGATAGGGAATGGGGTAAGGTACACTCAGATAGACCTAACCCTCTCAAGCGGCATTTCTCAAGGGTTCATAGGTAGGTACTAGGCTATTGGCCCTAGGGCCTATATAAGCCTAGCCAAAAAGGTACCCTGGCTTTCGCCACCCAGAAAAATTATTTTCCTGTGCCACTGTTGATTTCCTGTGCCACTGTCATCACTGGATCACTTGAAAAACTAGCTTGAGTTCTACTGGGGGGGGGTGTGATGACTGGTAGAGAAGGGTGAAGGCTGCTAGCCTAGCCAGATAGTCATTTGTAAATATAAATGTAAATTACAGGCTTGTTTTCTTAAATGTAAATAAATACTGTTACATGTGGAACTGGAAATAAATGTGACAACAGTGTACCCTACTGACTAAAGTAAAGAATGTGGTGACAATTTGAAGTAGACAGTGGTGACGACGGGTCTAGATGAAGAAATTCCTTCTATTGCTTTAACCAAGAGTTAAACTGCTAGATTTAAACATGCAAATGTATTTTTATTGCTCTGTTCCTGACCAGCTGCAAGATAAAAGGGAGATGTTAAGAATATAAATGCAGTTAATGTGTAGCCTGGGAACACCAGGAAAGTGTAAAAAGATGATGTTATGTTTATCAGAACTGCAACAGCAATTTAAACAGAGAGAATCAGAAGGCATTAAGCATTTTTGTCTGGATCATCCAACTCACAGCACTGCCTCTTAATTACATGTAAGTTATCCTAGACTTTTTTTCTTGTAGAGATATCTAGAACTAGAAAGTTTAGACTAAGTGTTTTTCTGTGATGTCAGAACTGTACTGCTGATTTATTTTAAGTATTTCTGTGTGATCTCTGAACTCTTGACTAGCACTGCCTGTGTAGTAGAAAGTATTGTCTTGTGGTTTTAATTATTTATTATTAAATATTTTAAAACCTTTTAACTGTGGCTGGTTTGTGTAGAGATAAGTTAAGCTCTTGAGTACATTGCATGTATATAAGGATCCTGTACCAAGTCACTCTAGTAAGTCTTAAGACTGTTTAGTTACATCTACAAATTGGATAATAATATTGCACAGTAATAAATGGACACCCTTTTAAGGGCCTTTGGGTAGCTGATAAATATTAGCTGGATGGTGGCAAGTGCTACTACCGTATAGTCTAGGTAAAAGGTGCACAGCTGGAGAACCTGTGCCAGCCTTCCCCAGAAGTACCTGTGTAGTTGTATAAACTCTTATATCAAAGTGTGTGTGTGTCAGCTACTTGGGGAGGGACACGAAGCACTGGTTGGACAGAGAGGGTGCTGGAGATTTTAGCTTGCCCAGCTAGGCTGAGATCTGGACCCTATAGCTGTGCCACTGGGGAGTCTTATTGTGGACCTGGAGAGCAAGGGAGCGACCAGCCCCAGACTGACAGTGATGTCAGTGTGCTCTTAAGGGAAATTACACTTTACTGTGTGCATTTGTTATCCTTTCCTCTCATATGAGATGCCCCCTCTGGTGTTAGTGGTGAGGATTGAGACTCCTTGATTGCTGGACCAGGGCACAGGCATCACATATATACATATACACAGTTAGCAACATTGTTCTATTATACAGAAAATGTAGAGATGACACCTAGAGGAAAATAAAGCATCTAAAAATGTCTGTGGAGATCAAAATTCAAAACTGCACTGCTTGATTAAAAAAAATGAATCACAGACTGTTACAATACCTTTTTGTGCCAACATTTCCTATTCTTAGATGCATGATATTGGGTGGGGTACAAACCATAGCTGTGGCATTCTATACTAAACGTTAATGTTAGTGGCACTAAAAGTATTTTAAAATAGCATACTTTGGCTCTGTAGCACATGTTTTATTTAAATCTGTCACATTCTCATTTGCTTTACGACTGTAGTTAATGAATGAATGGAGTTGTAATTTGTCTTTGCAGGTCTACAATGTCATTTGTTCACTGACAACTCAAAAAGCTTATCATAGTAAGCAGTTTTTGACATACTGATAAAATAAGTTGCAGACATGTAAAGTCAGCTCTACAATTTTATTTTCAACTTTCATTCATAAAAGGCAGGGTTTTGTCACATGACTGGAAATCATTCTTTGTTATAACTAACGCCCAATGCCCTGCTTTTAAATTATTAAAATACTGATTTATTTAAAAGCAGCATAAGGACCTGTTAACTCTCATGGGGGTAAGCATTTAAATGCATTTATTACTGATATAAGTGCTTTATGACTGAATTTAGTGAATAAATGAACTTGTAGGCTTGGCTGCATATGTCAACAATGTCATTCATTCAGTAACTTCACTGCAAACTGATGCTGCAGGCATATATCTTGTGCTTGCAACTCCGCCTCTCTTAAATTACCTGAAAAACAATGATTTCGAAGCATGTACCTTCGTATATCTTAGAAATCAGTAATGAAAGGCTACTACAAAATTACTCATGGACTACACTTTTTCTGAGTCTGCCTCAGTCTAACTAGTGTTCCCAGTACCAGACTAATGAATGAAGAAGCTAGACCTGTTTAACTTTTCAAGGATTGTGGATAGGCCATATGTCTACAAAGTCCCCGTCTGTTCACCATGCAAACATGTGCCAACCCTAACCTGCCCATACCCCTATCTCTGCACCTTACCTTAGAAAAGCTCTATCCAGAACACTGTTCTGTGGTATTCTTAATGCTTAGGGTTGTTGTTTTATTTTAGTGTATTTTTAGTGTAAATTTATTAGAGAAAGAACCAATTTTTGCAATAAATTTAATGTGGGTTTTGTTTGTATTTTGAGTGTCTGCTTTGTGATATTTTGACATTATGAATTCATTTTGACATAGGTATTCTGAGTGTCAAAATTTTGAACTATACTAAAATCTATATCTATATAGATAGATATACAAATATAGATACAGATATGAGTACATGGTAACAGTTAATATAGTCATCTGCTCAGTACAGGTTCTTTCGACTGAATGCTCACTTTAATGAACATCTGTTTGGTGGAATGTTCATGTTGCAGAAAAAGGTAAGTGAGTATGTATGAGGTCTAGGAGTGTGTGTGCATGCTTGCAAGGTAGAGTTAAGTAATGAGATAGCTTGAAAGTGAGTATGTGCATCATAGTGTGTTTGTGCAAGGTTTTGCTTTTTAGGGTTAGCATTAGGGTTAGGTTAAGGTACACTTTTAGTGTGGTGTGCAAGTGTGTGTGTCTTCTGTGTCTGAGTGTCTTGATTAGTGATACTATCATGGAAAATGCTTTTTGTAAGGCAATGTGCACTGTTCAGATTGGGGTAAACACAGGGGAAGGGTTAGGGTTAGCATACAGAAGTAAAGTGGTGTAAGGAGTCAAAACACATTCACATACAGATGTGTACAGTATATAGGAGCAGGTACTGCAGAATAGTGTCCTTGCTACACTACATATGACACAATTGGTCCTGTGTTATAGACCACTCATCCTCACTGCCTTCCTTACACATTACCAAATACCTTTCCAAGACTCCCCCCTCAACATATCCTATTGTATGGCAGGGAAAATCATCCATGGTGGTTTAGTGATTGATGATGCCCTCATCCCAAAGACATAACTAATGCATCCTTTGTCATCAAGTGGCTTGCAATCCACTTTCTCCCATCCCTGGCTGCATCTGAGACACACACACACACATGCGCACATGCATACACACACACACATATGTGCATAAAGACAAGCATACTTAATATCCAGTACCGGCACTCTCTGTGTCAACAATCTCCTCATTCATAGCATTTACATTCATGTCAGGTAGCTATCATTAAATACACATGCACAGACAGACACAAACACACACACATGCGTATACACACACACACACACACACACACACACATACACACACACACACACACACACACACACAATAATCATAGTAGCATGCATGCACAGACAGAAAAATGCCCACTCACATACGGTCACTACTGTGTACCACCACAGACTTACAGACAGACACAAACATGGACTTACAGGCAAATTCTCTAACATCCCTTACCTACTTTGGAAACCAAAGCAAAAGTGAGGATGCTCCATTTCACTCTGCTGAAAATATTGCTCACTGATATGCACAGTATCGCAATGAAAAACAATAATGGACACTTTTAGATTTTCTGCATTGGTCTGTTGGGTAGTGTGTACACTATGAACATGTCTACCATCTGCACTACACAACCATCTTAACAGAGCAATACACCAGGCTGCATAAAGGGAGTCATTAGACTGTGTCTTCCCCACTGACTGCTGCATTTACATACTGTGTCTACAGCACAGAGGTGGCAGGCTGCACCACTGAGAAGTGACTTATCCCTGAGTCACAAACACTTACGTAGTAAGGAAGGCACCTTGTCCCTTATACACTATACAATGTGAGTATAAATCCTCAGGTGCTGCTGCAAAGAAACTACTGGATAACAGTTGATTTTCACTCTCTGTACAGTCAAATAGTGCCATAATTACTCAGTTTAGGTGGCATAAGACCAGCATATTTTCAAAATTTCACAGGTGTTATGATTTATTTATTTTTGTTTATTTTATGTTAGTTTTATTTTTTGTATGAAACATCACTTTAATTCAACTTCTGCCTTAGTATGCTGTGCACTAGGGATAGATCTTGTCTGGTGTCTCTGCAACATAAATATCATCTATTGTTCCATTTAACATTACTAGTTACTCATTAGCAACAACTTCATGTTCACTAACTTCAATTTCTAAAGCCCCATTTTTTAGAATGCATGTGCTTTACTTCTTCTCAGCCTAAACCTTCCTCCCAGCAGACTTGATCTAGTACATTTAGCTCTTCACAAGCATAAGGTCTCCTCTTGTTTTTTTAATAGTAACATGCACAATTGCAATTCTAAATAGATTTTCCTAAGGAAGTTTTAAAAACAAAATCAGTTGGAATACTGTGTTATTACTTCTGTGAATTTCATTTTATTCATTACAGAGGTGCTAATCCATATATTAATTTCAAAGATTATAGAATTCCCTTCAATTTAATTTTCATTAAGAATTTCTTCGTATTTATAACTTGCACACTAAAGAAAGAAAATGTTTGTTCTGCATTCTCGATGGTCTTTTCTTAGCAAGTTAATTTTTAAGCAGTGAGTGCTAAACTTCTTTACAGCTCCTATATTAATTTCTTTCTTACCTGCCTCTTATTATTCATCTCAGATTCTCACTATTTGTCCATTTATGCCACATGTATAGTATTATTTCTGCTTGAAGGCCCTGGTGGCAGCATTCATTTCTTAGATCTTGAGTCTAATTTTCTGTGCCTCAAAGTTTTGAGACTTAACTGTAGAAGGTTCTGCTGCATTATATCTCAAAAAAAAAAAAAAAAAAATCAGACTGGCTTGTGATGAGCTGTTACTTATTATTACAACAGAAGGAAAGACACTGGTTAGGCATTCATGTCCCTAACTAGCACCAGCCCTTTGGAATGAATGCTTTCAGTAATGCAGGTTGCTGGCTCAGAAGCATCATGCAAAGGTCTCCTAAATACTGACTATACAGGAAGAGTATTTTTAAAACCAAGAAGTGAATCTTCTTGTAGATGCTATATACTGTATTATAAATCTGTCTTTACTATGAAGGATATGTTTGCTGAAATTGTACTTATTTAATAAACAAGACTGCAGTCTAAGAGGCAATGTTCTCATGTATTAGATTTTCAACTTTTGACCATATACCCTTTACACTTGTATTATGCATTTTGAATTGTGTTAGAGTCTGATATGCAACTCTTTTACATTTCTATTCACAACGTCTACTACTAAGGCAATCTTTATGATATTTTAAAATGTTAAATTCATTTCTGGCTGCAATATTTCTTGAAAATGATCACTATATATTATTTCCTCAGTCATGTCTCTCAATAATTGCTTTAATATCTTTCCATAATTACCACCCTGTACTAATCTTCACAATCCTGTTACAGTCACAGTCATAGATTCAACAAGCTAACGACTGAAATTCAAACTTAAATCATTTTACTGACGCTCTAACAATATAAATACAATAATTTAAGAATTCAAACAGTTGCACATAGGCTTATTAACTGGATTTCTCAGGACATAGCGGATTTCTTACTAAACTATAGATTACATTCCCACTACACTGACAATTGTTCTATTTCACATTTTCATTTTCAATGTAGCATCAAAATTATTCCATTGTTTCACAGTATTTTCTGTCAAAGAACATGTTATATCAAATACAATCAAAATAACTGCAGTGCTCTCATTTTATTCTCACCTTCTTGAGAGCTCTCTAGCAAGTCCTTGAAATCCCCATCCCATAAAACTCGGTATTACATCCTGGACAGGAATGTATTATACAGACTTCACAACAGTAGGATCATTGACCAAATCATTCCAGACTATGTGAACTCCATTACACATTATGCAGTTCTGTGCGACTGTATAAAATGCACACACCAAGTGATATTTTCCTTTACTACAGAAAAATAATGTAACATAGGTCGAAGCATGCAATATTTAATGAGCTCATAGGCAGGTTAAATAAAAGGATAGTTTATAAATTATCTTTTCATTCAGTGGTCATCTAGTTAACAGGAAATTACTCATCTCTTTTTAGTGCACCATTCAAACACAGGAACTTAAATGCAGATATATGTTAACTTAACTCCAACTGTGCCCAGAGCCTTAATGGATGTTGCACTTGCTAGTCTTTGAAAATGTTTGTTTAATGTATCATAATTTAGTTCTTTTAAAATTATACTATATCACAAAAGATAGAGGTTTCTACATAACTTGAAAAAGATATTGCAGAGTAAGAATAGCACACTCCGCAGGCATCGGCAAATACCTACTGTGAAACCTTACAGTGTATGTTTGTTTATGATTTAACTTCAGGTTCCTGTTCCTTCTAAGCCACAGTACATCACTGGGACACCATTTGTCCCCCCCCCCTCAAACTGGGTCTATTTTTCTAAATTTCACACCACCTTCCCCATTAAGTTTTGTACTAGATAGGTTCTCCTGGGCCAAGCCCATGAGTTCCTTGTGCCTTGTCCTTAGGCTTAGGACATATGCCACAACAGACTCCTTGTGAGATTCACACTCTCCATCCCACTCATCTCGAATCAGATCTAGAGGTGCCCTCACCCTATGCCCATACAGCAACTCAAAGGGTGAAAAACCTGTGGATTCCTGAGGCACCTCTCTGTAAGCAAACAACAGTTGGGGTAATTATTTGTCCCACTCCCTCTTAAACTGATCTGCAAATGACCATAGCATGGACTTGATTGTAGAATTTAACTCCTCAACAAGACCATTAGTCTGGGGATGGTAGGGATGGTCTTTAGGTGCTTCACCCCACAGTACTTCCACAGACAAGCCAGCAGGTCTGACATGAAATTGGCACCTCTGTCGGTCAGTATTTCTTTTGGGAAACCTACCCTGCTGAAAATCTCTAACAAGGCATTTGCCACCCTTTCTGCCTCAATGGAGGACAGGGCCACTGCTTCAGGGTATCTGGTAGCATAATCTACTACCACTAGGACATACTTTTTCCCTGTGGAACATGGGGTACTCAGAGGCCCCACAATATCCATAGATACCTTCTGAAATGTCTCCTCAATCACAGGCAAAGGCATCAAGGGAGCTTTCACCTTATCTCCTGCCTTGCCTACCTTTTGGCATTGCTTACAGGTCCTGCAGTACCCTGTTACATCTCTGGAAATCCCAGGCCAATAAAAGTTCTGCATTCTAGCACTAGTGAGGGATGTGCACATTGGGAGGATAATTGATAAGTACACACACAGTAAAGCACCATTTTCCTTAACAGCACACAGCAATCACAGTCAGTTTGGGGCTGTTTTTTCCATCTTTCTCCAAATTCCCAATAAGACTCCCCACTGGCATAGCTATATGGTTGAGATCTCAGCCGAGTGGCCAAGCCAAAACCTCAAGCACCCTCTCTGTCCAACCAGTGCTTTTTGTCCCTGCCCAAGTAGCTGACACACACACACTTTGAGATTTGATTTATACACAAACATACACCTGGGAAAGGCTGGCACAGGTTTACTAGCTATGCCCCCTTCTGTCCAGACTATAAGGTAGTACCACCTGCCACCAGCCACTACTTACCAACTACTTTTAAGTCCCTTACCAAAGGATACCCAATCTTACTGTGAAATGTTACTATTTATCCAAATGGTAAGTGTGACCAAGACTAAGGCTATTTAGGAGTGGTCAATACAGTGTCACCAGATGCATATGCAAGTACTCTAATTCTCTAAAAAAACAGCCACAATTAAAAGGTTTAAATATATTTAATAATAAATAATAAAAGAACAAGACAATACTCAAACAACACATTAACTACAGAGTTCAGAATCACGGGAAATATTTTAAACCAACATTGCAGGACAGTCTCAAATAACTACAGAAAACATCTAAACTAATCTTTACTGTATTCCTATCTATATCTTAAAGATACTATGTCCTAAATAACTTACTTACAGAGCAACATGCTGGCAGAAGTGCTGAATGGATGTTTCTAGGTCCATGACAAGATACAAAATGTTCAGACTTTCTCTGAGAGAGTTCTTAAATTAATAATCAACATTACTGCTGGGTTAGCTTGGATGACATCACCCTTTGTCAACTGCCTTCAGTTTCCAGACTAATAGAAACTTAACAAAATTTAACATTTCTATGTTAAAAATACTTATCCCTCAGATGACTGCAAACTGGGAGCCATTATTGGATCCCCAAATGATGTGGATACTCTACAAAAGGGCCTTACAGAAACAGATGCTTGGTGCCAGATCCATGGGCTCAAGCTCAATGCCAAGAAATGTATAGTTATTTCCTTTGGGAAAAAACATGTACCCGTGAATTACCACATAGGTGGCAGTACACTAAACACCGAAAGTGTGATAAGACACTTAGGGACACAGGTGGACAGTGGTCTCACCTTCGATAACCACATCACCACAACAGTCAGGAAATCCTTCTATGTGACACACCTCATCACTAAGAGCTTTTCATCCAGAAAAAAGGAGGTCATTGTCCCACTGTACTCATTCCTCATTAGACCCATTATAGAATACAATGCCCCATTTGGTATGTACCTCTCAAGACATCTGCAACAACTGGAAAGGCCGCAGAAATACCTCACTAAAAGAATCACATGCCTAAAGCAGATGCCCTATGCTGACCGCCTAAAAAACTCCAGCTATACTCTGTCGCATATCGTCTACTCAGAGGTGATCTCTGCTTACCATACAAGGCCATGTCAAACCCAGAGCTATTGGACATGCTACACTTAAAGAAATCCCAATCCCTCAGAGCCACACGGTCCAGGGATCTAAACCTTGTCATCACATTAAACAAAACATGCTGGAGGGATAGGTTCCTGACCCAGAGACTCCTCATACTCTGGAATACACTGCCCATACATGTCAAGCAGAGCACCTCTTTGGCCATCTTCAAAAGGAACCTTGACGATTGGATGGGAGAAAGGAAATTCACCCAGGGGATCATGTCAGTCGCCGTGCTAGACAGGAGTCCATGGAAGTAAATAGTGTGGGAAGAAATAGCCAGGGAATTGTTATGGAGAGGCTTGTATAGGCCCTAGGGCCGATAGCCTGTATCAACCTATGAACCTATGAACCTATAACATCTCCCCACCATTGAATTAGCCTGTATTTAGCACTAGTAATTGCGGTTTCCTCCCACACGTTAAAGACATGCTATAGGTGGATTGGACACTCTAAATTGACCCTAGGTATGACTGCAAGCATGTGTGTGCCTTCTGTGGAAGGTTGGGCACTGTGCTGGCAACTCAACACCATAAAACCTCCACTGCCAATCATGAGCAGACAGGTGATCTGCTGTGGCGACCCCTAACTGGGAAAAGTCAAAAGAAAAAGAAGAAGATTACATCAGTGGTCACGTGACCTGATAACAACAAATATAACTCAACAAATTCCAACACATGTGAGAGATGCAACCATATAGCCAAACTGGAGGCTGAGCTCTCTCAACTCAGTACTGGCATAACCAGTCAGGAGGAGAAGGAAACCACACTCACTACAATTTCAGTCTCACATAGACCTACCACGACAGCAAACCAAACACATAATCACACAAAAACATACTCGGAGGCTCTAAATAAAGTTCTGCCTAAGCAGGAGAGACCTCCAAAGCAGACACCCAAGCGACCGCTACCCCAAAACAAAACACGTGCGACACATATCTCACAAAGCCAGTGTGCCGAACAGTCACAGCCCTTAAGACTAAACAACACACCTGATACACTTGTAATGGGTGACTCTATCATCAGGCACACTGACATCCTGCTCACCAGGCTGAACAAGGAGAGGGTCACGGTGAGCAGCCTGTTGGGCGCTAGGATCCGCCACATAACACAAGCACTCAGGTCACTCCAAGGCAAGTACAAATATGACTCAGTCATTGTCCATGCTGGTGTGAATGACCTGAAACGTACCTCCCTGGACCACACGAAGAGACATAAAGGAGCTCTCTGAGCATGTAGCCCAGGCCGGTATGACCCTGACCTTGAGTAGCATCTTACCCTCACCAAGAATGATGCCACAATATGAAGACAAGATGATCAATTTCAACAATTGGCTTAAGTACTGGTGTCATTCAAAGGGGATCCAATGCCTGTCAGCTTGGGATGATATGCTCGACAAGCCATGATGCTTCACTAGGGACGGCTTGCACCTGTCACTCCTGGGCTTTCGGATATTGGCAAAGGCTCTTGCTACCTCCATAGTGCCTTTTTTAGGCAAGGCTCAAAAGACAAACCCACCTCCATAGGTATCACAAGGGATAAGAAACTAAGAGTAATGCTACTCAACACCAGAAGTCTAAACCTCAAGATGCACGCACTCGAAACTCTCCTTAGCATGGAGAACATCGATATCTGTGCAGTAACAGAAACCTGGTTCAGGGCTCCCGAGAGCACCCCAGCACTACCAGGTTATACCTCATACCATGCTTTTCGGCCCCCAAAACTTGGACCGAACCACAAAGGAGGGAGTATCGATATTCATCAAAGATACCCACACCTCCAGGTTGGTGGCAAAGCACGAAGCATCAGAGACTATCCATGTGCAACTAACAGTGGGTAAAACTGCCTTCCAGTTTATAGCCTGCTACAGACCACCCTCCCAAACCCAGGAACCCCACTCGGCCTTTCTGAGAACACTGGAAAATATGAAGGTCTCTCCAAACACCATTATATTGGGTGACTTCAACTACCCAAACATAGACTGGGAGCATTACACCCTAGCCCAAAGGTTCCTAGAATTTATAAACTCAAATGCTATGGAACAACTTGTTACCACTCCCACAAGAGGGGAAAACATACTGGACCTGATCATCACCAACATGGGGACTCTATGCTCCAGACCAGAAGTGTATCCCTCACTGGTAAGATCAGACCATAAACTAATCTCACTGGATATTCACATCCCGACCCCACCCCCTGCCCAGAAAACCACAGTGAAAAACTTCTCTAAAGCAAATTTCACACTCCTCAAAACTGAGGTGGAATCCTTCAAAGCCCCGGGCCTGTGGAAAATATGGCCCAGACTGCAGAATCCTTTATAAACGCATTCTATGAACACCTTCAGGAATGCATGGATCATGCAATCCCAAATAAAACCAAGACCTAATCCTCCAAAGGCAGACGTCCTGTCTGGTGGACCCCAGCCATAAACAAACTATACAATAGAAGGAGGAAGCTACTGAATGATAGAGCAAAATCCCAAAAAGGGAAGGCATTACTGATCAGTATTAGCAAAAACTACGGGCACTCATAAAATTGTCTAAGGCCAGCTTCGAGAGAAAAATTGCACAGGACACTAAGGATAATCACAAGGCTTTCTTTAGTTATGTTAGGAACCTGGGTGTTAATTCCCAGATATGCTCAGAATTAGTCCAAAATGACAAAAAATACACTGAACCCACAGACATTGCCAACATCCTAGCTGACAGGTTCAGCGCAAACTTCTCCCCCCCTCCCCACCAAAAGGGCAAATATCTATCCCAGCAGAGTGCTGCCCCCCTGACATCTCAGATGCTCAGGTAAGAGCCGCCCTCTCCAAAGCAAAAAACACAGCATCAATGGGACCAGACGGTGTCCCGGGCTGCATCCTACATGAACTCCAAAAAGAGCTAAACCCAAACATAAAACTACTGTTCAATCTCAGCCTTACTACAGGATATGTGCCCAAAGAGTGGCGTACAGCAACAGTGGTCCCTCTCCATAAAGGTGGTGCCTCAATGGATCCTGGAAACTATCGCCCCATAAGCCTGACTAGCTTGGTCTGCAAAGCTATGGAAAGGATCATCATGGACCTCATAAATAAAGATATTGGGGACCTACAGACACTGGATCCTACCCAGTTCGGCTTTGTTAAGGGCAGAACCTGCCTCTTAAACCTGGTTGATTTCTTTGAAACAGTCACCAAGGCCATTGACGAGGGGAAGGTGGTCCACACAGCCTACCTGGACCTCGCAAAAGCCTTCAATACAATACCCCACTCGGGCATTATAGATAAGCTCACCAGCTTAAATATAAACCCCTATGTCACTAGATGGATTGCAAACTGGCTCAAGGACAGAACCCACATGGTTAGAATTGCTGGAGCCATGTCAGACTCCAAACCAGTTACAAGTGGTGTCTCACAAGGCTCAGTCCTGGGACCTCTCTTGTTTGGTATATATTTCTCGGAGGTACAGGCCAACACGGAAGGACTGTGGCTGACCAAGTTCGCAGATGACTGCAAACTGGGCACCATAATCGACTCTCCAGCAGACACAAGCATCCTCCAAAAGGGCCTCATAGAAACAGACAACTGGTGCCAGAGCCATGGCCTCAAGCTAAATGCCAAAAGTGTATAGTCATCCCTTTGGCAAAAACAAAGTGCCCACAAATTACCACATAGGTGGTAATCCATTAAGTACAGAAGAAGTAATTAGGGACCTGGGGACCCAAGTTGATAGCAATCTCTCATTTGACAACCACGTGGCCAAAGTGGTTAGAAAAACATTTTATATAGCCCACCTAATCATGAAGGGATTCACATCTAGATCAGGGGAGGTCATCATGCCTCTTTACTCATCCCTCATCAGGCCCATAATTGAGTACAATGCCCCTTTTGGGATGTACCTTACCAGACACCTGCAGCAACTGGAAAGACCCCAAAAGTACGTCACCAAGAGTATCAAAGGGCTCAAACAGATGCCATATGCTGCCCGGTTAAAGAAACTCCAGCTCTACTCAGTGGCATACCGCCTGTTCAGAGGCGATCTGTGCCTGACGTATAAAGCCATGTCCAACCCGGAATTAATGGACATGCTGCACCACAGAAAATCCAAATCCCATCGAGCTACACGCTCGAGAGACTTGAACCTCAGCACTGAAATAAATAGGACATGCTGGAGGGACAGATTCATAACCCAGAGGCTCCCTTCACTCTGGAATAAAATCCCAGTCCAGGTTAGGCAGAGTCCTTCATTGACTCTCTTCAAGAGGAATCTTGATGAGTGGATGGGAGATCGTAGGTTTACCCCGGGTATCACTTCAGTGTCACTGTTAGACAGAGGCACAGTATACTAACCTCGAAAAAGGGCATAGCAAAATAAATTTAAAATGGGTGGCGAAAGCCAAACACATTCTGGCTAGGCTTATAAATGCCCTAGGGCAGATAGCCTAGTATGAACCTATGAACTTTCCTGAGAGCATCCCTGCCTACTTTGTGTTATTTTTGCCTACTTTTTTGTTATTTTTAAGGGCTAGCTACTCACCTTACAGGACTCACCTAGTCTGTAGGTTATGATACTGATTGTTTCTCGCTGAGAACTGAACCAAGGTTCCATCCCACTCCATTCACCCTCACTGTGCTTGGGCTCACTCAGCTCCCCTACCTCCATTACCATCTACCCCCTCTTTCATTACATTTATACCTACGTACACCACACCTCTTCCTACTCCCATCCAGCCAGCTCACTCCCCCCTTGGCTCCAATTCCAACATCACTTCCTCCACATAGAATAACTAGCATAATCGCATACTCTCCATTAACTACACATTTGTCCTTAAAACTACCTAATCCACCACCCACAGTCTTCCTAACCCATACAAAAGGATAACATATCACCCAGTACTGATAAGGAATCCAAACACAAAAAACAAACTAGAAAAAGAACTGAGACAAATGAGCATGCCCTCACTGCACCACTTCTGTTAAAACAATCCAAATGGTATCGATATCCACCTTCAATGGACCAAGCAAAATATAAAAGTTTTAAAAAGTAAAGCCTTCAGTTTTAATTTCCGCTTTTCGTCCTGCTCCTAGCAGGACTTCTTCAGACAAAAAACAAGAATCAACAAACTTCCACTTTTTAAAATAAAATCACATTTCAATTACAGTTGAAATCACATTTCAATTAAAATGCTTAGTTCCCTGTAACGAGATTTAAAAAAGGCCAACACCCCAAAAATAAAAGACACAGCACATTTTGTACTTTCAATAGTATTTGACTTTGTAAACAAGTAAAACATGAAAGTAAGAAATGAAAAATAGTAAAAACAAAAAGCAAAAGAAATAAATATTCCCTTCTATATTGACAAGTTACCAGCAGTACTGTTCAAACATACAAAAAGTGCAAAAACAACACACAGTACCTGACTGTGTGTTTGTTTAACTCCTTTTTTCACTTATTCCTGACATGTTGACTAAACTTACTTCTTCACCTAAAATGGCTCTTCAGCAATCCTTACTTATAAAGTTACCCTAAGCAACTTCTCCTATTTGTATGAATACTGAGAAACATCGCTCATACAGCTGCTTTATATACCAATACATAAAGGTTCCGTGACTCATGTCTGCATTTGAATCTGCATCTTTATATTTCCAGAACTCACCTTATGTTGCTACATATTAATGTGACCCAAAGTTGTTCAAGGTATTTCACCTTGCTCTTGTTGCCACATTAAAGACACCAGTGTGGTGGAGATGAATCACTAAACGTCCAAAAAAAGCTCCACTGTTACTCCATGCTTTAAACAATTTCCAAAGTTGTATGCTAGTTCATCTTATTCAAGCCTCCATAGCTCTTTGCTTGTGTAGTTACCCTAAAACACCACCTAGTGGTGTTTGTTGGTATATACCTACAGAAGCTGCAATGGTTTAACATGTTATATCACACAAATAAACTTCCAAAGGGAAATTTTATGAGTGGGGGGGGGGGGATGGAAGCCATGCCCAACCATATGCAAAATGACCTGGTCTATGAGGTCATACTGTTGTATATATATATATATATATATATATATATATATATATATATATATATATATGAATGAGTGAACATTTTTCCTAAAATAATAATAAAAATATATATAATAATATAAATAAAAAGTAAAGGAACACAGTAATTTACCTCGTGAGGCTTTTGAGCTTCAGTATACAAGAAATAGAATAAATTTCATTCAAGCCCGGATGACAACAGGCTCTAGTTTGGAGTTGCCATAACAACTCCCTTTTCTCCAACAATAAAGAAGTTGGACCACCCCTCAAGTCACAACTTTGATCGTCTATGGCTTTAAATTTAAAGGAATGCTGTGGGAAACTTTCCACATGTCTGGCCAATGCGTTTTCCTTTTTTAACGTTCTAATACTGTATAAGTGTTCATAGATTCTCTCCCTCAGTTTCCTGTCTGTTTTGTCTATATAAAAGGCAGGACAGGTATTACACTGAGCGAGATAGACCACTCCCTTTGAATTACAGTCGAACTTCTTGTTGATTTTATAACTGACATCTCTAATTGTAAAATTTTGGCCAGCATCTACCTGTAGACAATATGAACACATGTCGCATTTCCACATTCCATTTCTACTCGTTGGGTCTAAAAGTTTCCAACTTTTTTGTAGTATACTTTTTAAATTGGCACCTCTTCTAATGGTGACCCTGGGCACATCTCTCCATATAGAGGACAGGCTATAGTCAGATTTTACTAGTTCCCAATTTTTATAAATAATAGACCTAATTCCATATCCATCCATACTAAAAGTAGATATGAAATTTGATGAATGAGTATCCATCTCCACGTTAGTGCTAGGTTGAACCTCAGTAGAATAACTGTAGAGGCTATCTGCTCCTACTGAGCCTCCCAAAATAGGTTGGTAAACTCCTCTTGTTCTCTTTTCTTTCACTTCACTTATAAGGTCTAATACTAAGGTGGATGGATAACCTCTCTTAACAAACATATCTTCCAACCTACTACACTCCATGTTGAAGTCCACTTCAGTGGTCACCATACGGGCTGCCCTGACCAGTTGACCCTTAACCACTGATCGTTTCTGGAAGAGTGGATGGTTGCTAGTAAAGTGAAGTAAGGCATTTGAGTAGGTCTCTTTTCTATAGATCTTTGCAATATAACATTTGTTTATATGGTCTTTACTAAGGTCTACATCTAGGTATGCTATTCTTTCCTTTTCAAACACATGTAAATTTTAAGAAATTAGTAGTGTTATTCAAATAAGTTACTAACTTGGATGCCTCCTGTTCTTCACCATCCACTAACATAAATATGTCATCCAAGAAGCGTGTGTAAAAGGATATTTTTCCTTGGATGTCAGGTTTCCTTAAAATATACTCCCTCTCCCAATATGCCATCACTAAGTTAGCAACACTGGCTCCACAGGGGGACCCCATCACCACCCCTGTTTTCTGTATATACAACTTGTTGTTCAGTGTAAGATAGTTGTTAGTTAACACTATGTCCAAAAGTTCACATAGTAAAGTAATTTGGGGGGGTGGGGCCCCCAATTCACCCAACAGTAACCTAATCCATTCTATTCCTTCATCCTGTGGAATGGAAGTATATAAATCCTTGACATCGATTGTAAGGAAGTTAAGGTCATTTCTAAAGCCTATTTTTTGCATATTTGCTAGAAATGACCAAGGATCCTTACATATTTGGGTCTGCTGTTGTACATATTTTTTTAAGGTAAAAATCTATGAATTTCACTAGGGGGTATGTTATACTATTCCTAGCATCTACCAATGGTCTCATGGGGGGGTCTTCAATTGATTTATGTATCTTAGGTATCCCAAATAATATTGGGAGCCTAGGTGAAAGCATATTAAAAAAAATATATGTATTGAAGTCTATTCTGGCTTCAATAAACAGTTCTTCAAGGTGGGAATGGATTCTACTATATGATATATTTAATTGATTTCTTGATACTTCCTCATAAGTTACTGTCATGACTATTTTTTCCATTCTTTCCATATAGTCATCAACGTCCATGATGACTAATCTGCCCCCCCTTGTCTTGTTGCACAACTCTAACATGTGCCTCCCTGACAAGGAGTAGGGCCTGTTTTTCTTCACTAGTGATATTATATATATTATTCCTAGTTTGTCTTTGTGACAGAAGTTGGAACAAATCTAGCTCACAAACATGTTCGAAAAAATCCAAAGTATGGTGCATTGGTGGACAATATGTACTGGAAACATGAAATGGATCATTTGTTGGATTATTTGAGCCAAAAATATAGCGAAGATTAAGTTTTCTAGTAAACAACTTCAGGTCCAGAATTGTTTCAGCAAAAGATGCCCTTCTCGATGGTACAAAAGTTTGTCCTTTTGCTAATAAGTCTGCCAACAAGATGTCAATAATTAATGAAGAAAAATTAAAAATTTTAAAGTCACCTTTAGAATTATAAATGAGTCTCACTGCTTCAGATCTGTACTCCGTTGTTTCATCTACTGGTACATCTGCACAGGTGTCTTGTATGAGACATGTGGTAGACTTGCCTCAGGTTGTATCCTGAGGCTTGTTTCCGAAGATTTCGGTTAAATTTTGCTCCATTCCACCGTGATTGGTGGTCATTTTCACTACCTCTGTTAGATGGTTGATTGTTGTTACCTCCCTCAGAATGTTCATTACATTGGCTTTCCTGATGGCTGCCATAAGCTCCGTTGTTATAATCCGTTTGGACGCCTGGCTGGTAATCTCCTCTATTAACTGGTTCCTTCCGTTGGTCTGATATTCCAGTTTGGGAGACAGGAGGTTTAGGATATGCTGTTCCTGTTTGGTACGCCTCCCTGTCTCTATTTAGCTTCTTCACTTTAGTGCTCTTCAATTTAACCAAGTATGAATTAATGCTAGAAAAGCATCTATCATATTCATATTTGTACCGGTTAAAGTCCAAGTCACCTTTTATTTTTTCATCCAACACAGTAATTTCTTTTATTAGGATATCGGCTGCCAATTGGTAGTGTTTAATCATAATATCCAATAGTTCCAGTCCATGTTTGTTAAACAAACTGAGAAGGTCTTTATGGAACAAAGAATTCTCAATAAGACCAGTGGGGTATTGCCACGATCTGAGGACCTTCGGCACAATTCCTTCGTTGACACACTCTTTGAAGTATGTTATTTCTAATTGCAATTTTTTATATTTCATAAGGTTCAAGTCAAAATTCTTTAAACAATCTACCAAACTTGATGGCCCCTCCTCTATTGTGGCATTAGTTGTTACTGGGGATGGACCACTCCCTTCTTGTAAGTTTGGTACTTCGTTGAGCCAATTTTTCAGTACAGGCCACGAAGGTCCTGAAGAGCCTTCAATACTGGTTAGTGGACTTGGACATTCATCCTGGACCACCGAATTTATAGAATTCAGCCCCGTCGGTGTTGGGTGTATACTCACTTCCAATAATGTGTCTGATGAATTACTCAAGTTGTTCCTTGGGGTAAGCTCATTGTTGGGTGGTTGGACTAATGTTTCCCCAGTTAAACGGTCCATCCTGACCGTCAGTGCTTCTATTTGTTTCGATAAATGCCAGACCAGCATTGTTAATGCTCCTAGTCCTTCCTCCTCAGGTGAGGACGGCAGTGCAACAGTGTCAGGGCTGTGTTCCATGTCCCAATACCAAAACAAACTGGTGTCTTTAATGTGGCAACAAGAGCGAGGTGAAATACCTTGAACAACTTTGGGTCACATTAATATGTAGCAACATAAGGTGAGTTCTGGAAATATAAAGATGCAGATTCAAATGCAGACATGAGTCACGGAACCTTTAAGTATTGGTATATAAAGCAGCTGTATGAGCGATGTTTCTCAGTATTCATACAAATAGGAGAAGTTGCTTAGGGTAACTTTATAAGTAAGGATTGCTGAAGAGCCATTTTAGGTGAAGAAGTAAGTTTAGTCAACATGTCAGGAATAAGTGAAAAAGGAGGTAAACAAACACACAGTCAGGTACTGTGTGTTGTTTTTGCACTTTTTGTATGTTTGAACAGTACTGCTGGTAACTTGTCAATATAGAAGGGAATATTTATTTCTTTTGCTTTTTGTTTTTACTATTTTTCATTTCTTACTTTCATGTTTTACTTGTTTACAAAGTCAAATACTATTGAAAGTACAAAATGTGCTGTGTCTTTTATTTTTGGGGGGTTGGCCTTTTTTAAATCTCGTTACAGGGAACTAAGCATTTTAATTGAAATGTGATTTCAACTGTAATTGAAATGTGATTTTATTTTAAAAAGTGGAAGTTTGTTGATTCTTGTTGTTTGTCTGAAGAAGTCCTGCTAGGAGCAGGACGAAAAACGGAAAATAAAAGTGAAGGCTTTACTTTTTAAAACTTTTATGTTTTGCTTTGGTCCATTGAAGGTGGATATCGATACCATTTGGATTGTTTTAATTAACAGAAGTGGTGCAGTGAGGGCGTGTTCATATATCACCCAGTACAACAAACTCCACCAAATCTACAACCGTATATAAATATTAGTCGAAACTAACTTAAAAGTAATGCAGCCCAATCTAGCAATAGCAGGACTACAATCAAACAATACAAAGTACAACAACATTACACTTTTTGATAATCATACCAATCACTATTACTGCCAGCATTACCTCATACCATACTAATGCTACCTCCAACTTAATATCCCGATCACCCACCAACCCAGCTCTCCCAAAACAATACTCAACAGTCTTATCTGTCTCACCAAGAACCATCAAACCATCATTTAGCCCCACTCAACCTCCCCCATTATAGAACCAAAAACTGCTTCTCCCTACAATTCTACCTATGCATGTATACATACTTAAAATCCATTGTTCATATTGCATCCCAGCTGCTAATCAGTGGGGACATACACCCAAATCCTGGTCCTGCAGTCAAACTCATAACCCTCTCATTCCAACCCACATCTACTGTAAACTACCAGAGGAGTACAACAAACCCATTAATACTTAATATCAATATAAGAAATATAGGAAACAAAATAGAGGAACTGCATGCAACCTTGTCCCTATACTCCTGATATAGTCCTACTCACCGAAACCTGGCTCATACCACATATTAAAGACAATGAGTTACATCCCCAAGGATATAATCTACTCAGGAAAGAAAGGACAACCAAATGGGGTGGTGGTACTGTCATACTATGCAAAAGCATTCTTACAATAGACATTATAAGTTTAAATCTTCCTACATTTAATAACACTGAGATCCTATTCACCAAAGTAAAACTCAAAGCTCAAAAGCAACTAAATGTAATTGGCACATATATTCCCCATGGCAACAACACTGGCACACTAGAACCTATCCTTTACTGGTTGGCCCACACCCTGCCCCAAGAAACACTCGTACTAGGAGACTTTAACATTGACTGGTCCACATGTATGTTGTCCTCCCCACCACTCAAATAAACCTACATAGCTTTACTCAACTAATCCAAACCCCTACCAGAATTGATAAATCCTCCAGGAAAGAATCAATTCTAGACTGGATTCTCACCAATAGACCTACTCAACCCTACAACTCTGGGACACTACCTGACAGTCTCAGTGACCACCAACCTACTTTCACTATAAGGCACCACATTAAACCCACAAAAACCTCATCCCTACAACAAATACATTATACAAAAAACTTCAAACCCCAGGATGTCATAACTGCTCTAAGTCACTGTAACTGTTCACCCCTCTTAAACCACCCCTTAGACAAAGCAGTGATCTACTTCAACTCTACTTTTCTAAACATACTCAACCAGTTTGCCCCTACTAGAACAATAAGAACAAAGTCCAGCTACATCCCTGACTTACCAAAACTACCCAGCTACACCTAAAACAGAGAAACAAGACATGAGACACATGTTGGCAAAACAAAACCAGCCAAAACAGGCAGAACTTTCTGAGCTAAGAAACACATCTAAAAAACAGATAAGAATTGACAAATGAAACCACTACTCTGACATACAAGCAAAATACAAAACAAACCCTAAAAAATTTTGGGCAACCATGAATAAAATACTACAGCCCAGGAAAACAGCCAGCCCTCCCCCTAATATTGACACCTCCACTACCAACACCATAACACAATTTAATGAATACTTTACCAACTCCATCCAAAATCTGATTAATACCACCTCTCCAACAACACAAACAACCCACAAACAACAAACTTTGACTAAAGCAGTTACTCTCTACAATTAGTCCCAACTAATACAATATATCAGCATATATATATATATATATATATATATATATATATATATATATATATATATATATATATATATATATATAGCACTAGCAGCCAATAGACTCCCAGGTGAATTCCTTAAGATTGCTGCCAAGCAATCTGTTATCCCATATCTATGCTAATAAACAGGTCAATAGCTGAACAACATATACCACCCACCTGGAAAATCTCTCATATAATACCAATTCACAAAGGCAGCAATTCTGCTGACCTTCATAACTACCGTCCAATTGCCATATTATCCCCCTTTCTAAAATCCTTGGGAAATGCGTTCACTCCCAAATGCTAAACTACTTACTAATAATGTCCTAGCTGAAACACAACATGGGTTCTGCCCAAACCATAGTACCACTACCACCCTTATCAGTTTCTCCAATACTGTAATCGACAGCAAAACAAAGGTAACCTAATTTCTTCCATATTCTTAGACCTCGCCAAAGCCTTTGCCATGGTTTCCCGTTCCAAACTACTAACTGTACTATCAGATCTCAAACTTCACAGCTCCACACTACCATGGTTCAAAGATTATATCTCAAACTGTCAACAAGCCGTACAATGGGAAAACACACTACTACACTTTCTCCCCATAAAATTAGGTGTCCCTCAGAGATCCATCCTTGGACCACTTCTCTTCACCATAGTTACCAATACCCTACACTAGGCTACCCACCATGCCAAAGTGGTCCAATACACCAATGATTCCCCTTTAATATGCTCTGCCCCATCACTCCAGCAATTACAACAAATCACCCAAGAATCCTTTTCTTCAAAAGAAAAATGGGTTTTTGACTCACAACTAATCTCAGCTAATGTTATTCCATCCCTCTAACGCTACTGACCCAATTCCAGTATTTAACATAAAATCCTCTGACAATACCCCAATCTCACTCATTACCCGAACTAAACTACTAGCAGTAATCCTAGATCACAATACGAAATTTTGCAAACATATAGCACAAACCGTCACAAAGGTTCACAAAAACCTAGGTACCCCTATAGATGCAAAAATTGCCCAACCTATGAAAGTGAAGTCACCATTGCAAGAACCCACCTACTCTCCACGTTACTGTATGCCTCTCCAGTACTAACCACTCTAAACAAAGGTGATCAAAATTAACTATCTGCTATAACAAAATAGCAAAATTCACCACCAACTGACCGTACAGATCCCATCAATGCCAATCCATTAAAAAGCTACCATGGCCAGAATTACCAAGCTTACTAATTTTCAACCAACTTACTATGGCCCACCAAATCCTCTATCTCCCCAAGAAAACCTCAGCCCTACAGGGAGTCCTACACCACTATGCCAGCAATTGTCTACTAAGATGTGCCAACAAAACTCTAGTTGACATAACTAAATGGAAATATAACTCTAGAGACTCCCTCTATGCCACTACTTTCACAAAAACCTTGAATTCACTACCTCTAGATATCCAGTCACTAGAAAACACACGACTTTAAAAGCCTTCTTAAGTTACATTTCTCCAATTTATGGACTTGCTCCTTACTAGCCATGAGTAAAACCTACCAACATTCTTACACACACCTCCTCTCTTACATCTAACCTATCTCTTTCAGCAAGCAAAGGAGAGTTGTAGTGCTGAAACTAAATTCATCCACAAGTGTTGGTGAGTACCTTCATGAGGTGGACCCTGTTTTCACAAAATCTCACCAAGGGGACACTGATATATAGACTGTATTTATATAGCAAGTATCATGGACAGAAGTAGGTCAAAAACTAAAAAAGATAGCTGGGTGCACAAGACACAGGATAAAAAAGTGCCAAATCCTGGTAGGCACACTGGTGCCAGGACTGGAAAAGATGGCAGTGTAGAATCCTCAAAATATAGAAACATTCCTACAATGGGGTCAGGCCAGGCCCAGGGGGAGGATGCCCCCCCCCCCATTGTAGAAGGAAGTAACAGTCCACAAAAATCACAAAAACTGATAGGCCATAGAACAGCCATAAAGATGATAAAGTGCACTATTGAGGATAAGAAAGAAATTATGTATTGTTTCTATTATGCAAAAATCCCAGAATTTCCAAACACAACATATACAAAATGATTACGAGAGAAATTAGCGGAAAGAAAAATACTTGTACAAGAAAAACTGTCAGAAGCTTCAAATAAAAAATTGTGTTCATTAATACAACAGATTTGTGAAAAACTGTATATAAATCAAGAAACCTTGATCTGTTTAGAAAAAAAGCATCTGAGGAAGTGTGAAAATATAAACAACAAAACCTAGAGATATTTGAAAAGTATAAAAAATAAATATGGACATAGGAATGAAAGAGAGATTTGATATGGTGCAATATTTATGCAAAGAACAAAGCCAAATTAATCAATGTAAAGAAGGCAGCTCCAAAGATATTTAGAGAGAAATACAGGCAAAGGCATCCAGATATGGAAAATTTCACAATAAAAAAAAAATAATATCACAAAGATGATATGTAGAAAAGAAGATCAGTAAAGCAGAAGTAAAAAAAAAGAAGTTGAAGTTATGGAGTGCCTGCAAAGTGAAGGATTTGATGTAGAAGGTCTAACACAGGTTACATCACAGCAGGATGGAGTGAGTCCCCAAAGCAGGGAGAAACAGGAAGATCAGAAAACATGTGAAGAAGAAATGTGGACATGGGAAATAAAAAGAGATTTAATATGGTGTAATATTTAAGCAAAGGAGAAAGCAAAACTAACCAATACAAAAAGAGCAGCACCAAAGCCATTTGAAGAGAAATACAGGCAGAGAAATCCAGACATGGAAAACTTTACAATGCAAAAAACAAGAAGACGAAGAGGAAAAGAAGAAAATGAGATTAGTAATGGAGAAATTAAAGAAATAGAAAGTGAGGTTATGGAGTACCTGCAAAGTGAAGAATTCAGTGTAGAAAATCTAATTCAGATAACACCACAGCAGGATAGAGTAATAGATATCCAAATTAAGGGGAAACCAGTGGAACAGGAAGCAATTGGTCAGGTGCCATATGAAGATAATTTGGAGCCTTCCACAAGAAACCAGTATAAACATTCACTTGAAGCTAGACAGCAAGGGAAGGAACAGGAAACTGTGGAAACTAATGCAGTCAATGTCGAGGAGTGATAGGCCAGTGAGTTCCCATATGATAGAGCAACGGACGGCACAGGATAAAATTGATGAGAATCTGTCACAGGAAGATGCTATAGAACCTTCTGTAGAATGCCCACAGGAATTGGAAAACAAGGGATGTACCCTCAGTTTGTAAGAAAATGAGGTAGGAGAAGAATTACTTGATTTAATAGACATGGACAGATATATCAAGATCAATGAAAGAAATAGACTGCAGAAGGTTAATAAAACCCCAAAAGTCAGACATCTGATAAAACAAATGAACACAGGAATTAGGACAGTTCATAGAGATCCATGTGATATAACATAAGTAAACAGGATATATTACTGTGCAGCTAAATTAATAACTGATAAAGTTCTACCACAATAACACAGGGTAGTGAGGGAAATGAAGGTGGAGAAATCGAATACCACCATGGAAATATCAAATAGAGAAAACTATAAAGCAATTAAAACAAGAAGTGTCACTGTTAGAAGACTATAGAAGAAGGGATAGATCAACAAAAATGCTAAGAAAGATAGATGTGATAAAAGCAATGTGCAATATTAGAACAGACCAGGATCTATCATGTACTATCGCAAATAACAAACTAAAAATTTCAGCACAGGCAGAAAAACTTGATATGAAGATAAATATAAAGGAAAAGTGCAAAATAAGCAATTTATTGATGACCCAACAAGGTTTTATAGACAGCTGGGTATTAAGGTAAAAGTAATTGAAAGACTGCCAAAAAAAGAAGAAAAAGATACATTTTGGAGAAGTATCTATGAAGATCCTGGGGAACATAATGTTTGTTTGTGTCTTTTGGCTTTTCCCGGTTAGGGGTCGCCACAGCAGAACTCCGGTGCACTAATGATTGGCAGTTGATTTTTACGTACCGGCTTGCCAGGCCTGACGCACAACCTTCAATGAAGGTACGCCCATTCACACATGTCTCCACGCAGAAGACGCTCTAGCTGAGAATCGAACCGGGCAGCATCTTACTGTGAGGCGACAATGCTACCGCAGCACCACCACCGCGGGTCATCCTGGGGAACATAATAAAGATGCTAAATGGATAGAAGAAGTTAAAGAAAGAATAAGAAGTTTAAAGGTACATGATATGAAATGGAGTGAAGTAACAGCCAGAGAGATTGAGATAAAGTTAAGAAAAGCCTCTAATTGGAAAACCTCTGGTCCAGATGCAGTACCTAACTTCTGGTTAAAAGTATTAACATCTTTGCATGAAGATTTAGCCATGAGTAAGAACTATTTATATGCACACTCAGAGGAGACACCAACCTGGCTAACAACAGGAAAACAATGCTCCTGTTTAAGAGTGAACCTGCAAGCTACCCTAAAAATTATAGACCAATAACTTGCCTTCCGACAATGTATAAACTATACATGGGAATTCATGCCGGCAGAGTTTATAGTCATTTAGAAGAAAACTCAATTATGGCAGTAGAATAAAAGGCAATAAAAGAAAGGCATATGGAACAAAAGATCATTTGTTGTTAAATAAAGTCATAGTGGAGAACTGTAAAAAGGGGAAGACTCTAAGTATGGCACGGATTGACTACAGAAAAGTATTTGATATTATCCCTCATTCATGGATAAAAGAGTGCTTAAAAATATATGATACACCCCACGCTGATCAATTACATTACAGTGACTATGAAGCAGTGGCAGACCACTTTACAGTTGAAATGATAAAGGACAAATTGTTATCCCAGGGGATAAAAATTCAAAGGGGGGTATTCCAGGGTGACTCTGTCACCATTACTATTCTGCCTTGCCCTTAATCCATTAAGCTGTTTACTCAACAGCATAGGCCATGGCTATAATCTGGCTCCTAGAAAACAACAAAGTGTAAAGACTTCTCACCTTCTCTTTGCCGACAATTTAAAACTGTATAGCTCATCAGATGACAAACTGAAAGCACAACTGTAAGTTGTCAATATTTTTTCAGATGATATAAGAATGACATTTGGGCTTGATAAATGTGTAAAAGCAACCTTTAAAGCAGGAAAACTGTAACGCCGAGAAAACATCAGTTTGGGACAAGAATGTGATATAAAAAACCTTGAGTAAGAAGAAGTGTATGAATATTTGGGAACTGATGAAGGATCAAAAATAAAACATGAACAAATGTGAAAAAAACTTAGTAAGGAATACTTCAGAAGACTTAAAATAATCCTGAAAATGGCACTGTCATCTAGGAACAAAATTCAAGCTATAAACCAATATGCTCTTTTTGTCCTAACTTACAGTTTTGGAGTGATTGACTAGCCCCAAAATGTGTTGGATAGATTAGATAGGAAAACATGGATGGATGCTTCATGTTCACCAAATGATTTATAAATATCAGTGCATACCAAGATTATATATTCCCCATTCTGAAGGAGGGATGGGCCTCCTTGAAATTGATTATATGTATAGATCTGCAATCGTGGAACTCTACACATATCTGCTGACCTCACAAGACCAAAACATAGTAAAAGTTCTGAAACATGAGGAGGATAAATCTGAGATGACTTCTCTGCTTAATCTAGCAGAAACTTATCAGCGTCAAGCAGTAATGGAAATCAAACCAGAAGTAGATAAAAATTAGGCAGCAACTGAATGTGCCAAAAAACAAAAGAAAGAATATAAGGCGAAGGATCAGATGAGAAAGCAAGAAATGTGGAAAAAGCATAAATATAGTTGCAAGTATAGAAAACTTCTGGATGTTGATCAAGAACAAACACAGAAGTGGTTAAGGAGAGGTGAATTCAAACCAAGAGATGAAAGGTTAATATTGGTGTCCCAAGACAGTGGGCTGTGTACACGTTGGTTTATAAAGTCCATTAAACGTGTGGGAGAAACAGACAAATGTAGGTTTTGTAAAACCAAATTGGAAACAGTTGCACACCTTGTTGCTTGTTGCGACATATTAATGGCAGAAGGACTGTACACTGAAAGGCAGAATAATGTGGCGAGACTTTTGCACTGGGAATTGTGAAAACGTTATGGTATTGAAGTGGCTGAAAAACACTGAAAACATGATCCACAAAGCAACATAGAAAATGAAGATGTGTACATCACATGGGATCATCCATTACCAACAGTTCAAAAGATAGATGCTAGAAAACCAGATATAGTGGTCCAAGAAAAGAAGACAAAGAGTAGCATTGATCATTGAAATCACCACACCCAGTGACTATAGCGTCTTGCATACAGAGAGACACAAAGTCATAAAATACCAGGATCTGCAGGCAGAAACGAGAGCAATGTGGAAGAAAGTTACCCAGACAGTTCCAGTAGTAGTGGGAGCAACGGGTCTTATAAAAAAGAATCTACAATTGTACTTAGATATGCTACCAATACATGTAACTCCATACGAACCACAGAAGGAGTCATTACTAAGCACATTGTGGGTGCTGTGAAGAGCACTACCGGCTGACATCAAAGATTGGAACAGTACTAATTTCATTAACTTTTATAGTACTTTGACTTTGGAATGTGGTCCAGTCTCGTTGTGGTATTAGAAACCCAAAAGACCTGGAGAAATTAAAAAAGAGTGACAGTATGAATATTACTACTATTAGTGCTGCATACTCTTACAGCATACTGTGCATCACTATGTTCCTGCTGATGCCACCATCATGTACATTCACCACGGAACCCTGAACTATATTTATCAAAAGTATGAACCAGTCAAGAGTCTCAGCACTACTTTTGCTAAATTTTTGATCTTAGCTATTTGAAAACATCCATCTAACTACAAAATGTTGTCCAAAGTTGCAAATGTTGTAATCTCATACCGTCTGTAATACTCCGTGCATTATTATTCTGTTACAGTATATGCTACATATATTTACAATTTTAACACTGTATTTTATTCTCTATTTATTACTGTATTTTTAATATATGTATTACTGTATGGAGCTTTTTTCCCTGGGCCCCCAGTGAAAACGGGCAACCCTGCACAGTCAGACATTTCTCAGTAAACAAAATTAAAATAAATTAATAAAATAAATATTTAATTTTTATCAAAGAAACATGAAGCAAACATTTTTTAGTTACCTGCATTGACAACTCATTACAGCTAAGTGATGTCTCCAGGTATTTCTGCAGTTACCTCCTACAATGCCTCTAGGCATCAAATATTGCCTGTCCATATTTGCATTAATAATTCCAAAACCATGCTATATACAAGGGAACATAATATTTTATCTTGAAGCATATATGATGGCAAACACAATTGTATCGATATATGAACTCTGTCAATTAGTAATAGTTAGAACTGTAAGGTGATAAATTCATTTTTTAAAGTCTGAAGCCACACCCACTGGGAGTTAAAGGTACACATTCAAAAGAGCTCTACTGGAGGGAATAAGTTAAGCCCATTTTCCAGAAACCAAATGAATTGTCATGGTCCTAACAAATCAACACAGAAAACCAAAGATATTTGATGACCTTTATTGTAATGAAAATGAATAACAAACATCAAACTTTATTGAGCCACACAAATCCAACACTGCAACAAATAGGATAGTAAACGTAAGGGCAGTGCACCCGCTCACCCTTGGATAAGCAGCATCCCCCACTTGTTCACTTATCACAGTAATCATGAAGGCAGCATCCTCGCTCACCTTAATATCATCAATTCCATAATTTCATTCCAAGTCATCCACCATCAATTTCAAATATCCTACTGAGGGGGAGAGAAGAGGGTCAAGCCACACCAAACGGGAGGGTTGAGAGGGCAAAAAGACCACACCAAAATGTGTTTACTCATACCACTTTCCCCAACAAAACCCTCTAAGACCCACCCCTACATCTTACCTCACTTCCTCTCTCAACTCCCAACTTAATTAACTGTTTCCGACACAATCCCTACCTGCACTACCTAACTTACCTATCTTCCTACATCCAGCTCCCCCCTCCCCATTCATACCAAGGTCATCCCATGACAGATGCATCCCTTCCAAACTTTACTTCTCACGGTCCTAATAAATCAACACAGACAACCAAAGACATTTGACAACCTTTACTGTAATGAAAATGAAAAACAAAACATCAAACTTTATTGAGCCACACAAATTCAACATTGCAACAAATAGGATAGTAAACATAAGGGCAGTGCACCCGCTCACCCTTGGATAAGCAGTGCCCCCCACTCACTCACTTCTCATAGTAATCATGAAGGCAGCATCGCCGCTCACCTTAATATCATCAATTCCATAATTCCATTCCAAGTCATCCACCATCAATTCCAAATATCCTACTGAGGGGGACAGAAGAGGGTCAAGCCTGACCCTCTTCTCCACCCACCAGCCCAAAAGGCTGTTCCCCCTCAGACCATATGACTTTTCAATAGATCTTCCACCTTCATGCCCAGGTTGAGATTAAATAAATCAAGCCCAAATTCATTGAGATGAATTCCATTCGACCTATACCATACAGGATCCCTGCTTTCAAACTCCACATGCCGTATCATGTGCACCCCAATGTCCTTCAAACATTTCACCAACGTAAAATTAACATACCTCTGAGCCCTCTCGACTGCCACAAAATTCCTTGCCTCTCGCCACACCAACTGGGGAATAAATCTCAGACCATATCACAACCAAAAACGGATACATCCTCTTCAATGCTAACACATCCTCACAAATGTGATGTACCAAATGCCTTTTTGGAACCTTACCTAAATCATTCCCCCCTAAATGAATCAACAACAACTGCAGCAACCCCCATTGACTCTGTAACCCAATAAATACCTGCAATATCCTACTCCACATCAACCCTCTAACACCATACCAGATGAGTTTCCATCCAAAACGGTTCAGCCCCAAATTCATTCCATTGAATCTAACTGCTGCACACCTAGTTGCCCAAAAGACGAAAGAATGACCCAAGATGATGATCCTTCTGCTACTTAAAAAAAAAAACTGTAAACAAATCCTACCACAAAGCTACTTAATATAAGACAAAAAGGCATTGGAAGACCACCTTCCCACCCTCTTGATGACTTCTATAGAACTTCCTTCCTTCCTTCGCTAAGTCCGATGCCCTACCCATCCTAGAGGAATGGAAGAAAACGTATCCCCTTCTAAACCAACACTACAAAGATCCCTCCTTATAATCAAATTCAATTGCTCACCCATCAAGCCTTTACCACCTACTGAAGTAAAAAACAAACCTTGCATTCTACCCCTCTGGACCACCAACAATCTCATCCCCCACACCACAGGACATCTCCAACTTACCTCAGTTGCTTCCAATACCATCAGGACCCCATATCCCTCCTGATCCGTGTTTGAAGACCGCAACTGAATATGTACCACCCTAGGTGACATTGACGCATCTTCCCATAGTAATGAACCCAATAACTCAGACACTTTAAATGCCCCAAAATACATCCACACGTAGACAGTGCTCCACACCACATACTCCTACAAGGATCCACACACCTTACCTAAACCCTGTAGCAACCTGCTTAAGATCTCCTTAGTCACTGGCCATCTCCTATCTACAACCCCACCTTCAACTCTGTCCCAACCCTTTAATACTCGACTCACCACCCAGAACCTAGTCCAATCCTGCAATCTGGCCAAATGAATGAAAGCAGCACTGGCTGCCAACACCACCCTCACTGTCCTAACTGCCCTTCCTTGTTCCCTCAACATGGCCAAGTAACGCAACAACAAAACCTCTGACCACTCACACTACTCATCCAGTAACTGCCTCAAGAACTGGTCAAAATCAAAAAATGCCCTACCATAAGCTCTTCTCATAGACACCGCCCATGACTGCTGCATGAACCTGCCAATTACTATGGACCAGTCTGCCAAATGTCCTCCGGAATGATTGCCGGATGCAGTATCACTGTTGGGGCCACCTGCCAAAACCTGCAAAACTGAAAACGAGACAAGCTATCTGCTATCTCATTCTTAACCCCAGGCACATGCAATGCTGTGAAGGAAAAGTTAATCATCAAACTTTGCAATACCAGTTTCATGAGAACAAGTAACAAATGAGGAGATTTAGCCATTTTAACCTGCAACACCCTCTCAACTGCAGTATTGTCCGAATAAAAAAACACCCTCCTACCTTTTAAATGAACCTGCCAAACCACCGAAGCTGCCAAAATTGGCATCAATTCAAAAAAAGCAACATCCTGTTTCCACTCTTCTGACCAATGTTCTGGCCAAGGATCGAAAAACCACTGGCCTGCAAAGTAAGCTCCCATGCCCATACCCCCAGCTGCATCAGTAAACAACTGCATCTCCCATTGCTCTACCCAATCTGACTGCCAGAATGAAATCCCATTAAACTGTTCCAAAAATTTCATCCACATCTCTAAATCCTCTCACACTAGCTTAGTGACCCACACTCTGTGGTGCTTACTCATCCATCCTTTCAAAATAAATGCCACAGACCGGCAGAACATGTGCCCCGGATTCCTTGGACCTCCTCGCTGCACCCTGGCACCCCTCCTGTAGCTGCCACTTTCTCCTCACTCCCCCTCAGAACTGATAAAGGATTACCTGCAGAAGATGAAGGGGCCACAAGTGGCATCCCAACCTCCATTGCCACATCCTCAGATGCTGACTGTCTGGCATACTTCGCCCTTGACCCCCAGGTTCCAGCAACCGTCTGCCTATTCCGCCAAGTTTGATCCTGAGCACTAGTTGATGGAACTTCAGTAGAAATGTCCTTGAAGAGGTCCTCAGCCTGCTCCACAATACTGGCCCACCTCTGTCTCAACCCTTCAGCCATGATAACCTAAAGGAACAAAAGAGAAATTGTTGTTAAAACAACCCTTAAAGAAATGCTTGCTAAAACCATCCAGTACCTGCAGATACATAGAACACATAATTACTAAAATCCTTATGCCTACCACCTATCTCTGAAACTCCTACCATCAACTAACTCGTCCGCCCTACCTACCTGCTCTAAATCAGCCCGGAGCCTGGTAAAAAAAGAAAAAAAAAACACTCTAACCTAATTTGGCTGTCTTGGGACTTGAACCATGCACCTCTGCATGTCAAACTGCAATCCCGTGCATCTAACAGCTAGTTACTTCTGCCACCTAATGGCATTCACCCCAGACTATGCCATCTACAATCTGCTATTTATTTATTATTCATATATTTTATATGTATATATATATATATATATATATATATATATATATATATATATATATATATATATATTTTTTTTTTTTATTAAATACTATCTATGATACACACCCAAACCCCACTTACCTAAAGAACCTAGCCTGATCTCCCTGTCTCCCCATACAGACTAGCTGTTTCACTGTATAGCTTTTCTGCTGCTTTTTCCTTATTTTTTTTTTTTAATAAAGAAGGCAATCCATGATTGTCGACGTTACTGTGCATGCCCACACTATCTGTTCAACTGCAGAAAGTGACAACGGCTTACCTGTGGCCCAGAAACCACTAACCACTAACCACCAGTGATACAACATCCAAAAGACAATGGCACACTCCCCAAGACCCATGGACATACCACTACCCACCAGGGAATGAAACTGTCCACGCAAACCTATCAAAGCTGCGACTAGCCACCAGGTAAAGGAAACAAAATGGAACCATTCACACAACCTCTGAAAGCCACCACTAGCCATCAGGGAAACAAAACCATTCACACAAACTCCACAAAGCCACCACTAGCCACCAGGGAAACAAAACCATCCACACATACCCTACAAAGCCAGCACTAACCACCAACGAAAACCAACCAGACAAACCCCACACAGACACCATAGCCACCAGGGAAAAGAAACCAACCATTAGCAACTCCAACCCCCACCATCAGCACTTACCTGCCGCACTCAAGAAGGCAACCAGCAACCAAGCCAACAAACCCGAACAAGCGACAATCTCCTCTGCAACCCACCAAGCCAAGCCATTCTCGCTCCATTCCTTTATATATATATATATTTTTTTTTTTTTTTTTCCCCATAGGACACCAAACTAGCGCTACTGCGCATGCACACTCAGCTGCAACTGACAGTACAATCCCGTGAATAACCACTACACCACCAGGAACAGAAACAGCCATTAAAACCACCGCATCCAAGCAAAAAATCCACTAGACCACCATGAAACAAATTAAAACAGCAAAATGACAAGAAAACACGATGAATACGCTGCTAAACCACCAGGGAACCCAAATAAGCCGAAGACCTAGAAGTAAGGAAATCTGGATCAAGCAATGATAGAGAAATAACCACTAAACCACCATGGACACAAGTATAGGAAAGAAAGAAACCATGAAAACACAATAAAGAACCATCACTGCTCCCCACCATGATCTAAAACACTGATCTATTACCCCCTGTAAATATGTCTACACTACATATCTACACAATACTGCCTATGCCTTTATATCACCCACCATAATCTACAAAAAAAAAAAAATATATATATATATATATATATATATATATATATCCCATACTGTACTCACCTCACTGACTAGTACTACCCAAGGCCTATCTTACTAACACCTCAGGTCATTAAGATGTGATCCTGCTTCAATATGACCACACCAAAATGTGCTTACTCATACCAGTTTCCCCTACAAAACCCCCTAAGACCCATCCCTACTCCTTACCTCACTTTCTCTCTCTGCTCCCAACTTAATTAACTCTTTCCTACCCACTCTCTACCCGCACTATCTAACTTACGTATCTTCCTACATCCAGCCCCCCCCCACTCTATTCATAACAAGGTCATCCCGTGACAAATTCTTCTGTCCAAACTTCACTTATTCATTTTCCGCAGGTTGAGCAGCAACCCATTAAGCCACTGTACAAGACAAGAGCCCTATGAGCCACTTGCTCCTAATCAGTTCAAGAGCAAATAAGCCCATTCATTCCTTTTGTACATAAGAGCTGAATAAAGTAATCCGGCTGTCATATACAAAACAGCAGGCATTAGCTACCCCACCAGTAAAGCTCCTCTTCATAGTGGCTGTGCTTCAGTAATTATTACTTAATTAGGGTGACATACGTATGCAATACAAATACATGTCCAGTACCCCTTACAAATGTGAATGAGTTGTAACCCGACCCATATGTTGCAATTTTGACACCAATACTACTGTTAGGGTCACCCAGCACAAGTAAGCCAAAATCTGGTTCTTCTGTCTTCTTGTGCCATTAATCAAATGTGGCATGTCTGGGGTGCCAGCAGAAATTAACCAGTCTATGCCATACAACCAGGTAAAAAATAGCTCTGGTGACATTACAACCGATTTATAATTAGGAAAAAAAGAGAATACATAATTTAAAAGAATGGAACTGAGGGCTGTTGTTTTATGAAATGCGGAAAGCAAAGTTATGGAATGATTTCATGCCTTGTAAAAAGAGCTAAAATTTGAAACACTGATGTAATGGAATTACAATGACATTCTTCTTTTTTATACAGCACAACTCCTTTATGTAATGATTCAATATGTAAGAGGTGAATGTTATTATTGACCTTGGAGGATAACTTCTCATTTCAGACCACATTTACAAACACAAGACACACATTTACAGCACATAGGACCTCCACTATACCAAGTTCTACTAAGTTGGTTAAGAAGTACCCAAGCCTCCAAGGCTAAAGACTAAATCCACAGACATTAATTTACAAAGTGATATATCCACTTTCACATCGTATGTCCGTTGCCATAACCAGTGCAAATATCTGTAAGAGTACCTGCACAAAAAAACTGCATAGAGAATCAAGCCTTGTACTACTTCAAAGTTATGAATTTATAATGCATGACATCAAATGGACAGTTATAATGGTTATACATGTACAAAAACTGCATAGAGACTCATGCTAGTGAATATTTACAAATGTTTACAAATAATAAACATAGCAAAATAATGATCATATAAGAATTATAGTGATGGACAGAAAGTCAAATGTTGTGTTGATGAAAAATTAAAAATGTGGAATATACATTTATTAGTGCATGTAGGCATGGAGGTTTGGAAAGGTTCAGTAGATCAGAAATGAAGCAGAAGATTTAATAGCTTTTACATACTGTACTTATATGAAAAAGTGGTAATGGAGTCGATAGCATTATAATTGTGTTATTTCATGCTAGTGCTAGGGCTGAACTGAGAATAGTGACACTAATGATGGAAAGGAAGTGGAGGATGAGTGACAGGGTAAGGAAAAGTTTTCTTTATGTAGTAAGAGTGGTAAGATGGACAGTAAGTGGTGAGGGACAAAAGTTGAAGTGGTAAAAAGGGTAGCTTTGGATGAAGATATCGGAGATGGGTAGAGATATTTACAATATTTAAAGGTAGGTTAGTAGATTTGTATGAGTAGAAAGCATCTATGCCAGTGTAGTTAATAGGTATCAGTCAGAAATGATATCTAAATTATGAGTGGTTACCATGGGTTTAGCAAGATCAAACCCAACTGGGATTGAGTTCCATGTTTTTGTAGCATAAGATGAGTACAGGACATCTCCTGCTGAATTACTGGACTTTTGAATGTTAAAAGGAAGTTGGTCTTATGAGCATAATTGTCTTGATTGTGCATAATTCTGAATGATTCCTGTCAGGGTTGAGCTTTTTTGTTAATTGTGTACTATACTATGGTATATGATTAACTAAGAGTAGCTGTGGTAATGATGCACTTCAAACCAGTTTGAGTGGTTTAGGTCAATGCAGTGGGGTGACCTATAAGGCAGTCTTGTTTCAGACCTTGCCACTTCACTGAAGCATTGTTCTAGTTTAGATGTAAGTAGGGCTGCAGATTTGTCAACAATGGAGAACCATTTAATAGTGATAGTAAGAGGAAGGTGGATGGTATTGTTTTTGTCATCTACCTAGGTGATTCTAATCTAAGTGATTGAATATAAACCTGTAAGCCTAACACTGTAAAGACTAACAGTGAACATAAAAATCAATGGGACATGCATCCTTATGGCTAACACAATGGTGTCTAAGTAGGAGAGTCATTTGGTCACCCAACCATAAGGTTAGCACACTGCTACTTAACAATGACTATGGTGAGCCATGGGGTATCTCATCTCTATCTACCATTAAGTATATGAGTAGGTGGGCCACTCACCCATACGGCTGATACATTGATGCCGAACACTAAGCATGTGCATATGCAGGTGGGCAGTTCGTCTATATGGTCAAAACATTGATGCCTAACACTTTGTGCAAGGGTCAGCAGGTCAAGCAATTGTAAAGCTAACTAATACCAGCTATGGAAGTAAATTCAGGATTGGCATGATTTGTAAGTCTTCTACAACAATAGACTCAAAGGAATCAGGGAATGAGTGAAACATTAACTGGGTGAAGAAGAAATGCCAGGTACAAAAATAAAACTGCTCTGAATTATGAAGTAGTAAAATCATGGTTTACAGGTGATTACTGGGCTATCAACCCTAGGGTCCTTTTTAAGATTGGCCATTTTTTTCCCATTTAGAAATGACAGGATAAATTACCGAGGGTCATCTATTTGTGTTCAGGTGGCAGAGCATTTACAAGCTACCTCAGACTAACAGGGGCATAGGTGCCTGTCTAGCAGTAAATTTCCAGTTCTCCATCTATTGGTCCACGTTGCATTTGAATAGGGTGAGGGACTAACTCAGCTTCACATGGATGGGAAGCTTCTTCCATTGTAGGGGTATTCTCTAAGATGCCTCCCTACTGAAAAAAACAAGACAAAAAAACCTGGAAGAAGAGAAAATCTTGAAAAATGCTCCTTAAAACATCTTTGTGGGGGGTAAGAGATGAGAGGTATGTGGGCGATTGGACTTGGAAATGGAGCTAAAGTTATCAGTCAGTAGGTTGCTATATCCCCTAGCTCCATATAGATAGTCCCATTTGCAATCAGTTGCAGACATAGCTGAAGAATGCCTTGTGGCTGTCCTTTGCCTGTGATTTGGCTATGGTGGATTTGATACGACTCCTGATGAGGGTGTTCGTGCTTTGCTGCACATTGCACTTCTTAGTTGTGGCCATGATTTTCTTCCTTTTGTTATATAACTTTTTGATGTTGGATTTCACCACGGTGGCTTATTCTCTGAGTTAGCACTGTGCTTATTTTGACTGGGTGCAGCACCCTCATTACAGCTGCTTACATGATGTTAAAGGGTTTCTAAGAAATGTTTTGCATATTAGGAGAGTTCATGCATTTGGGGGGGCTTTAATTATTGCCAGTGTGTCAAGCAATAGTAGTAAGTTTGTTTTGGAATAATAAGTACTCAAGAGTTAGATGGGATCACAGATTATAGTTCAGTCTCAAAGAATACAAATTTATAGTTCGGCCTGACAAGCAAGGATGTTACATATGAAAGGGTGAAATTTCCCACATGTTTGTGAGGATCAGGTCGAGGATATTGTCACCCATAATGAGCTTCCCTATCAGGTTTCTTGATAAATAATTTTGATTAGTGTTTATACTGATAGTATGCTTCTCTTCAGGAGGTACCGGGTTGGTACTTACTAGTTTTCTTATCAACAGTGTTAATATTTTAACAATTAATATTGTTGATGTTAAATGACACCCTGCAGAAAATGAGACAGAACTGTAAAAAAAAAAAAAAAAGTGAGCTGCAGTGAGGTAATGATGAGCTTTACACTTATGTACTTAGGTCCACAGGTACATGTAGGTATGTATCTAAGGGAATCATTAAGCAGCCTAGCCCAAAGTCCCAACATCTTCCCAAACCACTGCTTGGTACAAGTAACTTTGTTAGACTTACACAGACAGTAGATGTAGGCCAAGAGAGTTAAACCCTGGATTACATGAAGCAGCTTGTTTACAGCTCACAGCATACACACTCTGACTACCTGCCAGACTATTTGAATATCCGTTTGACATTTCATACTGATCCTGTTGAAATAATGTAACTCACACTGCTGAGTCCAAACATAAGGACAAAAAAAAAAATGAAAATGCAGGTGATTGATTATTGAAGATTGCTCTTCTCCTATACATATATATATATATATATATATATATATATATATATATATATATATATATATATATATATATATATATATATATACATACATATATATTTTTTTACAGGTGGGAGGTGGTGATATGAGGAGAAACTCCCCACACACACCCACTGAACTTCATCTATATCTATCTATCTATCTATCTATCTATCTATCTATCTATCTATCTATCTATCTATCTATGTATCTACATAGACACACACACACATATATATATATATATAGATGTGTGTGTGTGTGTGTGTGTGTGTGTATATATATATATATATATATATATATATATATATATATTTAGAGAGAGAGAGAGCGAGAGATACTGATTATAAATATAAACACATATATATGTATACATATATATATATATATATATATATATATATATATATATATATATATATATATATATATATATAGAGTATATATGCGAGATACTGATTATAAAT
>NC_056740.1:82211605-82394105 GCF_019279795.1 Protopterus annectens | reverse complement strand
GATATGGCCCTTTTTCAGAGGGAAAAAAAAAGAAATGCAACTTTTAAAATGAGAAGTATTGATAAATGGCAATATACGAACAACATATCCTGGTTCTAACATGTGTTCATATGATCTGCAAGTCATAGCTGATTGACATACTTGCAAAACAGTACAACGTACAACACGATCAATTATAACGAAAAAACAATATTTTGTGGTTAAAGGAAAAGACAGATAGTGATATCATTAATTTGTAATGCTAGTTATTGCAAATGAGGAAGAACTGGAGTAATATGCTACTAGCAGGTTGCAGGAAGAAATGTAAGCAGTATATGAACACAAAAGAAAGGAGAATGAATACTGAGATTAGAAGAAATGGATGTGTAGCAACATAGATAGCAGAGTAAATATAGATCAAGCAAACGTTTGCTCAATACTTCAGTATCCAACACCACTTTTATATCTCCAAATAGTGAAATCTCAAATTTCAGTATTTCGAGACCAGAATGTCGAAAGGGCAGTTTTTCGAAACTGCACTTTGTCGAATCTGAATTTCCCGAATGCGGTTTAGGTATAGTATGGTATGTGCATTATTGTGTACTGTCTCTTTAAGGGTGTTGTGTTATGGCAGCCAATGTTCATTTATGCACAGAGATTTAGGTAGGTGTTTAATTTTGTATGGTTTTGGGTAGAAATGTGTTTGTTTTTTGTTTTTGTGGGGAGACTTAGGGGTAGTTTGAGGAATGTAGTTCAGAGTGTATGTGTGTGAGTGTTGTATGTGGTGATTTTAGTACATAATTGACTCTCAGGCTGACACGGACATCCTCCTAAAAGGCCTTACTGAGACAGACACCCGGTGTCAATGTCATGGCCTCCAGCTAAATGCCAAAAAATGCATAGTTATCCCGTTTGGGAAAAACAAAACACCGACAAATTACCACATTGGCGGCAGCCCCCTTAATACAGAAGAGGTAATAAAAGATCTGGGGACCCAGGTAGATAGTAATCTCTCCTTTGACAATCATATTGCCAAAGTAGTTAGGAAATCCTTCTATGTGGCCCATCTAATTACTAAGGGGTTCGCATCTAGAAATAAAGAGGTTATTGTGCCCCTCTACTCATCACTCATCAGACCCATCATAGAGTACAATGCCCCATTTGGGATGTACCTCACAAGACATTTCAAACAGCTTGAAAGACCACAAAAGCACCTCACCAAGAGGATTACTGGCCTCAAACATATGTCCTATGCAGCCCAACTGAAAAAAACTCCGGCTGTACTCAGTGACATATCGCTTACTCAGAGGTGATCTCTCCCTGACTTACAAAATTGATGGACATGCTCCACCTAAAGAAATCCAAGTCACTGCGAGCCACGCGCTCTAGTGAGCTAAACCTTGCCACAACAATAAATAGAACATGCTGGAGAGATAGATTCCTGTCACAGAGACTCCCTATGCTTTGGAACAAAATTCCTAACTACATTAGGCAGAGCCCCTCACTAACACTCTTCAAGAGAAGCCTTGACGAGTAGATGGGTAACAGAAAGTACAACTCTGGGATCTCTTCATTGGCTCTGCTTGACAGAGGCTCAGTTAATTAATCAATGGGGCGGCGAAAGCCGACACACTCTGGCTAGGCTTATAGATAGCCTAGTACCTGCCTATGAACCTATGAACCTATGTGTAATGTGTGTGGATGTTATTAGAGATTGCAAACATGACTGCAATGGGAGTGTAGGGCAAGTAATAGTACTTTTGTGTTTATTTTATTTTTTCCAGTTAGTGTGACCTCAGAGTTGGTATATAGAAGTAGCGTTGGTGTGGGAGAGTGAAGGCCCACACATGGGGGGATGCAGGGGGGCTTGACCTCCTGCATAAACATATGGTAATGTTAGTTTGTTTGAGTTATGTGGTTTATTTGTGTTTATTTGGGGGCAGGATTGAATTTTATTTATGTTTATGATATTTTCAGTTTTGTTGTTTTGTAGTTTCGGTTTTGTATGGTGTCGATTCTGGTCTCGAAATACTGAAATTCGAGATTTCAGTATTTCAAGATTTAGAATTGGACTTATATATATATATATAGAGAGAGAGAGAGAGAGAGAGGGGGAGAGAGAAGGAGGGAGTGAAAGAGAGAGAGATATATGTGTGTGTGTGTGTGTGTGTGTGTGTGTGTGTGTGTGTGTGTGTGTGTGTTTGTGTGTGAGAGAGAGATAGAAAGAGAGATATAATGTGCATGTTAGAGAGAGAGAGAGAGAGAGATTCCTCATTTCTCAAGATCACTCCCTCATCCCCCTTCTCCCACTCATCTTACAGCACTAGCAAGAGCATTCAGGAAGTGAGTTGCCAGCATCCATTGAAGGGGACAATCATTTTTTGCAAGTTTGTAACCCCACCCTCACTCCAAACTGTCTGGGAAGCACTGTACATTGCCCACTCCTAAGCATGCCACCCTTTGGATGTGATGTTAAACTGAGTTGTCGGTAGCTCAGGTGAATGTAAAATATCCCATGGCACCTATTAAAAAGAGTAGGGGAAGCTTCCCAATTCCCTGGCCAAATTTCCCCTGTTAGTATAAATACTACCTCAGATCTCCCCAGAAAAGATGCTACTATCCTAGAGGACTAACCCAATCAAAAATAGATAAATAAGAAATAAACTGAAATACATTTATAAATATATATGTTTATAGATAGATTGATAGATAAACCGACAGAGATACACAGACATATGATTTGCTGCAACTTAATGGTACTATATGCAGTTTTCTGCCTTCTAAGCTTCACTGTTGAGAAATACAAATATTTCTTACACCATTTCTTATTATACCATTCACTCTCTTTCTTATTTAACCCATTTGGACTACTTTTATTTTTCTTTTCACCTCAATTTGAACTTTGGCATCAAAGTACTCAGTTGTATTATTTGCAAATATCTACTATTGTATTGCAGTGTATCCTATGTTTACCCACTTTATGTAAATGTAGGTTCATCACAATATTAAAGGATTTGAATTATGTCTGTTGTTGTATTGAGAATTATGTTTAATACTAGACCTCGTTACTGCAACTGCTAGACTATGCAACTTTTACTCCTTTCTTCCTGGGCCTCTGATGAAAAGTTGTTTTTTTTTTTTAATTGCCCAGTCGGACCTTCCTATTCAACAAATGGAGCCAAATAAATAAATTAATGTTTGTGTGTGTGTGTGTGTGTGTGTGTGTGTGTGTGTGTGTGTGTGTGTGTGTGTGTGTGTGTGTGTGTGTGTGTGTATGTATCAGTGGATTATTTTAAATTGATTTTAAACTTGTTATAGACTTTTTGTTGACAAAGAAAGGAAATTGCCCATGTTGAATATAATGAATGTTTGGATAACAGTGCGTTAAGGCAGTTTCCCCTCATTCCCACTGCTATGCAGCCTCAGAGCTGATATAGTTACAGATCGGAGGTGCAAGGTGCAGGACTCCCTACAAAATTGCATTATATTTCAGATAGCCTGCTCTCTGTCCCTGTACTGTGACAGTTTAAGTATGGGCATTTTTGTTCATCTCTACAGTAGTGTGATATAGGAACTAGTATCTTTAGAGATGCAGGGGTTTTGGATGCAGTAAGGAGGGGGCATGTTTTCCTACAGAAACATTGCTGTTTTTATTTTTATGTTTGTTTTCATGTGCCAGAATTAAATTTTTTTCAGTGGCTGGAGTCCTGATGAAAGTTCCTGCAATGACGTATGCTCAATCATGTTTGCCACCAAGAATACATAATTATTGTATCACACTGTATCTTTTTTACAGATAATTGAATTATTTTATCAATGTATTAATTTTAAAAAAGTCTTATGATAGTAATCACTCCTTATGGTTATATATTTTGGTTATATATTTTATACCTTATTCATTTGCTTATTAAAACTAACTGGCCACATTTTTAAAATCAGTCTGTCCAGAAACACTTTCCTTCTGTGGCACCATACATACAGTAGCAGCATTCTAGAAGATTACAAGATTATTTTGGTTATATTTTTTGTTTCAAATTTCATACATAGATAACACTAACTCACCCAAAATGACAGTTTCACAAATGGATCAAAGTGTGCATGTATACAATATTCTTAACTGCATTTATGGTTTCTACTTTTTTCAAAGAAAAATATTTCAAATGAGTCTAAAGATTAAAACTAAGGCATGCAATAAATAAAGCAACATAATTAAGTAATGTTTATTTGATTGTCGTAGTTTCCTTATATAAAATAAATGCATTAAAAATTCCATAAAACATTTTTTAAATTTTTTTACTTGGCTTTAAAACAATAAAAATGAATTATAAACAGATGACTATTTGCATTTGTCCACAGCTGATCAATACATCAAAGTTATACATCAACAACAATTAGTATTTTTCAACCAAGTCTTTAAGTTTAAGTCAAGATTTATATGAATGTGTAATATTAGATGTTTACATCTTTATAGTATGCAATTCACTACTGCAAACAATTATTGCCATACAAATAAATTCAACATTAGAGGGGGTAACTGTACCTTTCTAAATTTTAGTAATTACCTTTCTGGCTATAGCATGAATAGACCAAATAAGAGGTACTTAGGCTTTTGGAAATACCTCAAGAACTGGAACATAAATAAATAAAGCTAAAGATTTAGAAATATTGCATATTATATCTGACCATAGAGCTTAAATAAAATTATTCATTTATTTCCAAAAAGGTGAGATGATTTCACATTTACATACCATATGCATTCAAACAGCTATTATTTCAGAATCACTTCTCCAGCATTTAATTCTATTTGATTTATGCATAATTGTCATTTTGTTAGGAGTAACAAAAGCTCTACGTAAAAATTTTCAAGTGAAAAATTTACAATAAAATGAAGATATATTTTATCTGTAGATTTTAATATTAATTTCTTGTATTCTTCAGAGAAGTCTTCATTTTTTAATTTTTGAACAGTATTACCTAATAATTGTCTAGTAAAAGAATTGCCTGATGTGTGAAATATAACTTAAGAATTTTATAAATTTGTGAGAAATATGACTTATTTTTCATTGCATTATTATTGATATTTATTAAGAATTCCAATAACTTCGGAAAAATCTTATCTAGGTTAAATATCTTATTTACCTCTGTGTTCACAAAGTCTCTAAATATTTGTAAAATTAACCAATTCTCAGAATTTTGACTGTATTTGGATCTTAATTTTTCAAAAGTATATATATATATATATCAGTGCCATTAAAGAAATGATGCCAATAAATTAAAATACTTTGTTGTTTCAATACTATCATTTTGTTGAAGGTATGAGTTTCTAAGCAGTCATCCGTATATGCAGTTGGAAACATAGAAAATATTATGTGTTTAATACAGTGGTTAAAATATTTGAACTTTTGGAAAGAGGAAATTATGTTATTTAAATAGGCAATATGAAAAGCGGATATACTAGCATGTATGTAAAAATATTTTAATAACCAGATAAAACTATTAGGTACTATTTGTTTATGACTGGTTATGATATATTTATTATTTACTAATAATATTTCTTGATGTATTTGTTTCCATTTGAATCATAAGATCATTTTATCCACAATGGTATAATTTTTACAATTGTTGATGAACCATACAACTGAATATCAAGAAATCATATTCCACCATTATCCCAACCTTTTCTGTGACAAAAGAAAACTTTTGGTTTATTAGGATGCCAAAAATTTAAGTAGACTATTATTTATCTTCTTCTTAACTGCATCTGTATCTTTGTAACTGCATTTGTTTTTTTAACCAACACAGGTTTTATACGAACACCACTGTTCAAACCAGGTTTTAAATCAGCCCCTAGCCTAATAATCCAACTATATTCCATATACTCCAGATACAGTTACATTAGTTTTTATGCTCTCTTCTTTTTCATATGTTATTATATAGCATTTGTATTTGTGTGAATGTTAATTGATAGAGTTTTTTAGTGGCTTGCTGATATCACATGTTTGTTAATACACTTCCTTAAATTGGGATACTGTTTGTGAAATGTTTTAACACTAAGGAAGGGTTGATACCCAAAAGCTTTGTTCTGTCAATAAATATTCCTTGCACTTTTAAGTCAGAGTTGTTTTGTTTAGTTGTTGTTATTCTTCTGGCTTATTCTCCATTGCATATCCTTCATTCTCTATCATTTCTTCAAACTGACTCATAGAACTAATTATATGTTCTAAAGAATTTTCTCTGTTTCCTATTGTTATTAAAATATCATCATCAAAGTGTTGAATCTTTAGTTCAAAATCTTTATTTTGATCCCATTAATGTTCTTATTTGATCTAATACATTTAGCAAAGGGCTCTATAGCTAATGCAAAAAAGTAAAGGTGATAATGGACAGCCCTTTTTGTAATTTAAAAGAATTAGAAATAAAAGAACATATTTAATATAAGTACACGAGTTATTGTATAACTTAGAAATTTATGCAATTAGCTCAGGTGAGAAATTATATACTTTAATTGTCTTAAACAGGTATGACCAATTAACTGAGTCAAAAGCCTTATCTAAATCGAGACTAATAATCGAAAGTTCTTTTTTATTTTTATTTGCATAGTCTATTAATGTATGTATTCTTAAGTAAAAAAGTGGTTCAGGCCACAGGAAATGGCTAATAAATTAATCTGATTTATTTTAAAGTAAAAACACACAAGTGCAAATTATTTTATTAGCCGTTTCCTGTGGCCTGGACCACTTTTGTACTTGAGTTTCTGGTTTTGTGGTCTTCTGCAAGCTTTGTATTATTTGTTTTTAATGTATGTATTCTTATTATATTATCCTGTACTTGTCTATTTAAAATAAACCTAGTCTGATCATTATTAATTAGTTTAGGTATAAGTGGATTATTTTTGTTAACTAAAATGGACATGAACATTGTATAGTCCCCATTTAAAAGTGAAATGGCTATGTATGATGAACACTTTGTAGGATCCTTATCTTGTTTTAAAATAAGTGATATAAGGAATATTTCCATGATGGTGGGGAGTAGGACTTCAGCAGTTGGTTTTATTTCTCTATAGACCTTATCTAATATTTTAACTGCATCATCAGGTAGTATTTTTAATAGTTCTGGTATAAGAACATCTAAGTCTGGTACCATATTTTTTAACCTTTTTTATTTGATATTTAATTTCTGTTAAAGTGAATCATATATCCCTTTTTTATTTGTTCATGTGTTAATTTATTATTTATATGTTACCTTAGAGAAGTTTCAACTATATCATCATTATCTAGGGTATTTGCATCATTATTTATATTTTCATAAAATATTATAAAGCCCTCAGGAATACCTTTAATAACTGTTCTACTTTTTTTATTTATATGTAATACAATTTCTTTGATATTATTTAGTTTATTCATTTTCTTTTACCTAAGAGCAATTTTATGCAAGGTTAAAGGGTTTACTGAATATGCCTGAAGTTTGAGTTTTTCCAGGTTTATTGTAATTTTATGATTTAGAATTTCAACATATTTTGTATTTAAAGTTTTAAGTTCAGTCTGACTGATAATGTCATTTGGTTTTAGATTTAACTTTAAAGTGTCTATTTTGGCTGGTAGTATATTTAATTCTTTGTCACATTGCCTTGTTTTACTAATATGCCATCTTGCAACTCTTCCATTTAAGTAAGTCTTTAGTGAATACAACAGGACAATGTCTGTTACTTCACCATTCACGTTTATTTCTAGGAAATTTTTGATCTCTTTAACATAGCAGTCCACGAATACTTTTATTTTAATAATGTATGCTGGTAATCTGTGATGTATCAGGTTGCCAGTTTTTAAAATAATATTAAAGTTTATAGCATTATGTTCCAGTAATGGAAATCAGACTATCGAAACTTCCTTGATAACAGATGGTTTCAGACAAAAATGTTATCAATATTTGTGTTTCATATCCATATGAATAATGGGTAAATTGAAGTGAGTTTGTTTTTCATAGCTGATATATATCCTTTAAATTTATTAGATTTGGAAAATTAATTTGGCTGAAGATGTGTTTTGCACCTTTCTATCTGCAGTGGAATCTTTGTCTGATAAAATACAATAAAAATCACCAGTCATTATGACTTCAACTTTCATATATTAAGCTATAGTATCTAACTAATTTGTTTGCATCTTTAGCTCTAATCCCTGGAATCCAATAACAGTTCACCAGTGTATATAGTGCTATGTACCACTCAACTATAACAATGCTTAACATACCATTTTTATCAACATAGTTATCTTTTACTTTAAGCATTACTGGTGAGTTCTTCCATAAAATGAGGGTGTTTCTTTGTTTAGCTCAAAAGCCAGAAGCTGCTAAAAGCAAATAATTATTTAATGAAAGTTTATTTATATCTTTATTAAGCAAATGTGTTTCCTGTTGAAATGCTATTTGAGCGTTATGCAATTGCAAGTATCTGAACAGACTCTTCCTCTATGCTGGATTAGTCAATCCATTAATATTAATAGATATGCATTTAAAATCAGACATCGACATAAACACTTTCTTAACTGCTCTACTAGGAAAAATCTTGCCTTAACCTTTCTCCTACCTTCTCTCTTGTATGGAGCTCCTCTCCTTTATAATAGCCAGGCCTCCCTAAAAATCAAACTTGATTCCTGTTTCAACAAGGTCACCAAGTTTGCAACCAATGCAAAATATTCTTTCTCATCACTGCATCTCTCTTAAATTGCTTAATTGGCTCAAATTTCCATATTGCCTCACTTACCTGCAACTAATTATGGCATACAAAATCATTTAGAAACCCTCAGACTGCCCAGCCCTTTCTTCCATCTGAACCCTCTATCACCCAAACAGGCCACTCAGATCTGAAAATCAACTTCTGCAAGTCGAAAAACTAAAACTCCCAGCAGGCAATACGCTTTACTCCTTCTCTATTTCTGGGATAGGGAATTCTCTCCAAATAGCTATCAGAACCTCTAGTAATATACCCCCCTTCAAAAAATACCTGCAGCAACACCTCTCCACCACAGGACACCGCAGATGTATCAGTTCTTAATCATTCATAACCCGATTCCCAGACTATGAACTATATCTGCCTCAAACTACATTGTCACCTATTCACAACTTCCTCTGTCACTAGTTAAAATACTTAAGAGCTACTCAAACAAACTCTCTGTCTATACCCTACCACCTTTGTATGTTCTACTATTTAGTTAATACTTCAATCGTACATTGCTCTATAATACTGTGCTGTCTGCTACTCTTAGAGTACCTTTATAAATATTTCTGTATGACTGCTTTTATCACTACATTGACTCCAAACTGTTTTAATTTGCATATATAGTATGTTTATAGGTTCATAGGTATGTACTAGGCTATTGGCCCTGGGGTCTATATAAGCCTAGCCAAAAATTTTCCCTGGCTTTCGCCACCAAAGAAAATTATTTTCCTGTGCCCCTGTCAAGCAGTGCTGCAGAAATGATCCCCAGGGTGAAGTGTCTATTTCCCATCCAGTCATCAAGGTTTTTCTTAAAGAGGGCCAATGAGGAGCTTTGCTTGACATGAATAGGTAGTTTGCTCCAGAGTATGGGAAGTCTCTGGGACAGGAATCTATCTCTCTAACATGCTCTGTTTATTGTGGTGACGAGGTTTAGGCATATGCTTTTATTGTGTTTTTGTATAATTCTGCTCTGTTTTTCACAATACTGTTTGTGATCTACCAACTGTTTTTGAATGTTTGATACTATTTGTACTAACCACCTTGTGGAGCTTTTCTCCCCAGGCCTCCACTGAAAATGGGCTCTTTTTGGCCTAGTCGACTTCACTGGAAAATAAATGCCAATAAGTAAATACATTTATAAAAATGGAGAGAAAAAAAAACACAGGCATGATGAAATTGCACTTATGTATAGAACTTATTCTATACTTTATATAAAACAATACGAAATCTTCAGCTATGGACAAAACTTTTGAAAGATATAAAAATTACCATATAACTCCAAAACATTCTACCATGGAATAATATATTCCTGGTTTGTTGAAAGAGATGACCAAGCTACCTCTCAAACTCTGCATTAGGCTAGCAAAGCTTAGCTCATGCTTTTGATTCATAGTAATGTGTCTCATGTTTTAGTATTCATCATCTTAAAGCCCACCAGTGAGTTATTATGACTAAGAGAAGTTAAATAGGTGTTCAGAATCTCTATTATAAGTTGACCAAACTGAATATCTCTACAATCATCTTTCCATGTAACTCATATTATATATGGCAGGTAAATGATTGGTGTGTGTCTTTGATAAATCAAACATCCAAAAGTGCTTTTGTTGGTGTGTTAACCATTAGAACCATGAGATATTTTAATTGGATAAAAGTGTGGAGGGAGACTTTTTATTGGGAAGAGGAATAAACCAATGCTAAACCAATGCTGTATGTGATTGGTAATAGAATGGAGTCTATGTTATAATGGTGGGAAGTGTAGAAGGTCTAGGAGTGGATGGTGTGGCATATCAATGATTGGACAATATCTGAGTGGTACTTGAGTGTTGGGCCAATGAGGAAAAGCTATGCATGTATGTATACCCAGAGTGGGAACTAACAAGGGGAGGGATGGCAGGGCATGGTAGAAAGCCTTTTTTTAGGCACCGATTAGGCTGAGTTGGAAAAATGATGGCTAAAACTAGAAACGTGTATAAAGTGGGAGGGCCTGGGGAGGAGTTAAGGGAGGAAAAGGGGTGAACTAACAGTAAAAATTAAAAGTAAAGATAAAGGAAAATAAAAATGAAAATAAAGGTAAAAATAAACGTGGTGCTTCTTTCAGACATGAATGAGCTTCCTGCTCCTAAGTCCCTAAACCCAGTTAATCACATTTCAACACTCCAAGACTCAACAGCTGGGTCGGTGAAAAGCAAAAGCATACTGATTTGGGCAGTGAAAACAGCCAGGAAAAGACTGTTCTCAGTGGTGTCAATAGACGTCTGTCTGATAGATACCTTTTCTGGGGGGAAAAATTTCATATGTGGGTACATGATGAGGGATACTAGAGATAATGTAAACCTATAAGTCTGGAAATGGGATGAAATATTATATCAGGAGAGCAGCAGTCATGGTGGGGAAGGAGAGGGAGTGATCCAGAATGAAACATGATAGTGGTGAATGCTGAGAAATAAATGTATTTATTATTTATTTATTTAACATTTGTTTGCCAGGATAGTCTTACTGGACAACAAGTGATCATTTTCAGTGGAGTCCTGGGGAGAAAAAGTCCATAAGTTTACAGAGAGAAGAAAAATTTACAAAAGAGACATTACAGAGTAGTAGTATACAGATTGTAAACTTTACAGCAGTTAGTATACAATAAGAGGATATTACACCTTTTGGTTGAAAATACAAGTGTACAAAATATACAATGAGAGGAGATAAGAACCTGGTAGAGCATTGCAAGATATTTCACAAATGAATAAGAGTATAGAAATGTTTAATATATAAATATATATATTATATATATATATATATATATATATATATATATATATATATATATATATATATATATATCATGGGAAAAAACCCGGGGTGCTGTCCTAGAAGACATACGAGGTGGGGCAGGCGTGACCTAATTAAATAAATAGATGACCGGATAGTAGGACTATTAAACCACCAAAAAAAACTTATTCAGAAACATTGACTAAATTCCCTACAAAGCATTGAAGTGATAATCCATGCAAAGCAGGTATTAATCCATGTACAAACCATACTAAGAATTAGCAATTAGGTAAATTATAGACAGCCAGGCAAAGTGCATATAAGACAATCTCATGACAAATGTTAACAATCTTTTAAAAAACTATTCAAATGCTTTTGAATCTTTTCCATAAATAAACATTTTAACCAGCTATTTATGGAAAGCAGACTGGAAAAATGAAAAACAAATACTAAAAAAGTGAAATACTGAAAAACTGAAACAACTGAAAAAGCTGAAAACACAGAAGAAACAGAAATGCAAACTATCGTTTTATGTGATTTTTGAACAACTACATAAAGTCCCACCATTTTAGGATGAGTGTCGCACTTTAGATCTTGATCATAAAGTTCTTGCTGCATCTTGGTCATAAAATTCCTGTTGAACAAAGAGCCTGTGAACGGTCCATTGTCCATGTGAATTTCTTGGCCTTTTTTATAAAACATCGATAATCCATTGTGTTGCTTGTATGTTAGAGCACTTTCACCAAATCCTTCATCAGATATGCCTGCTATAAACAAGGGGTAGTAGTAGAAAAACAGAAAAAACAGAATATACTATATTACCATATGACAATGGATAAAAACAGATAAAAATGACACACAGTGTTACTATATTTCTAGAAGCACGTGTTGTCCCATGGTCTAAAATGATGTCCTCATTAATACATGTGGTGGTGGATTTTTCATAGGTTAAGCACACTGTTGATAGATATCATGGAGTGGTGGCCAGGAGGTATATTGGCTTGGAGCTGGATTTTCCACTCAAGCTGCTTCTTTTCCAAGTGATCATTAAATCCTCCTTGACGTTCATCACAGACTAGTCCTTTGAGCACATGAAAGGTGAAGATCATATGCCCTGGTTTGTTACGTCTATGTTTAGCCAGCGCATTGAGGGTGTTTTTTTGTTTGATATCTGTTAAGTGCCTTGCAATTTAGGTTTTAAGTTTATTAATTGTCTTGCCAACGTAGAATGCAGGGCACTGGTTGCACTGTGCTCTGTACACCATGCTTTGTGTTGCGCAGTTATGATGGTCTTTGCTGTAGTACTGATTGTTTGTGTTTGGGTACAGAAAAAGTTCCTTGTTACTCATAAAGCAACAGTAAGAGCAGTAGGGTGGTCCACAGTTGTAGGTAACCTTGGGTGGGTCTTGAGACTGTTCATTTAGTTTGTAAGGTTGCTCCAAGTGATCTCTGAGGTTTTTGTTTCTGTGTATGCTGAATTTCAGTCTTTTCAGAGTTGTTTGGTTTATTGTCAGGTTACTTTTCAAAATAACTCAGTTCTTTATTGCTCTAATTATCTTGTTACAGTCCATGGAGTATGATAAAGACATTGGGAGCTCAAATGAACCATTTCTACCATTTTTCTTTCTTGTTCTGTTGCTCTCCCTAGTCAGAGGGAAATCTGGGTTGTTGTGTTTTGCTTCCGAAATGGGTTCCATTATGTTTCGAATGAATGTGTGACTGCAAACATGAGCTAAGAACTCTTTCTCCAGATCAACCAAATTTCTTGTAAAATCAGTAGACCTCCTTAGACACTCTTGTCATTCTGATCACTTGTGACTTGATCACATTCTTTTTAGTGATTGCTGGATGCATACTTTGATGGTGGAGTAAAAGATTCGCCCTAGTGGGCTTTCTATACAAGTAGTTCAAGAGTTTGTTAGTGCCAGTATTCTTGGTAATGTTTAAATCAAGAAACACAGCCTTCTTCTTATCAAGGATGTTGGTGAATATCAAGAACTTGGTGGGTTTATCAATATGTTCATAAATGTCCAATAGCTCATTTTCAGAGCCATCCCAGACGATAAAGTTATCGTCGATATATCTGAAATAGCAAGTCATCTTGAAGAAGGGGGAGTTACAGATACGTTCCTTTTCCCCATACCCAGAGTGGTGTTTGCCAAGCTTGGCACCATGGCAGCCCCCATAGCTATGCATTTTTTCTGTCTAAAGAATTTATTGCTGAACTTAAAGTAGCTGTTTTCAAGTAGCACTTTCAGAAGCTTGCCTGCAGTTTTCGTTGATATGTTGGATCCATTTGACACACTGGTCAGGGCATCAGTTACTGCTTTTATACAGTAATCATGCGGAAGTACTGTGTAGAGTACTTCCACATCGATTGTCACCAGAATGCGTCGTCGTTGACACTGATTTTTTTTATTTTCCTTAGAAGGTCTCCCATGTCGAGTATAAAAGACCCATTACTTTTGGCCAGTGGTCTGATTATTACTTCTAGAAAAATAGATAGAGTCTCTGTGATGTTGCCCCTGCTAGTGATCACCGGGTGGTAAGGGGGAGGGTCCGGGATATTTTTGTGCGGCTTTGGGATACCAAAAAAGTGGGGTATCCAAGGGTCTGTGAAGGTTTTAAAGTCCAGAACTCTGTCACTAAGGAGTCCCTGCATTGTTTAGATCCTGGAACTCAAGCAGGATATTTTCATAGGCTGCTTTGACTTGGTACAGATCACAGTCTTCATACAACAAATTGTTGCTTAGCATGTTTTCAGTCTTAGTGTTTTAGATTGTTGTCTCCGTTACCAAGATCCCGCTGCCTTTATCTGCTTTCATGACCCTTCTATTACCAATCACATACAATCCCCCACTGGGACCTCCAATAAAAGAACTGCACAAGTCCTCCGATCTCTCCTGGGCTATTCCTGCCACTTAGACATAGGCCCCTTGCTGTAATGATTCACATATAGTTTCCCAACTGTAAACTCTTACGGCCGACTCCATCTCACTTAGCATTAGCTTAATTCTTCCATCCAATAAAATGCCTCCCCCCACAAATTTACCCAATAAAATATCCAGACAGGTCCCCCAATTAATTGGCTATGGCCGATTTCATCTTACTCAGCATTGGTTTAATCCTCTTCCCAATAAAAAGTCTCCTTCCATACTTTTATCCAATTAAAATATCTTGTGGTTCTTAAGGTTAATACACCGCTCTTTTTGATGTTTGATCTATCAAAGATACACACCAGTCATTGACCTTCCTTTTCTACACCCAGTCATATTAATTTGATGTTACTGCTCAACTCTGAGTCCTAATACATGAACATTTTTGTAACCCTGAACTAGCTATGTATAAAAGGGAATTTTATGACTGCGATTATTCCATGAAAGCTCTCATCTGCCCCGCATCTCTTCCAATAAAAAGTTATTTTAACTAAGCATGGACTTTTTCTTGGATTTACTGATTTTGATACAAACTGCCTCCAGAAATTCTGTCATTTTAACTTTGATTTTTCTCTGAGAGTTACATATATCGGTAACATCTAAATATGATTGCAAATTCATTTTTATAAGACCCATTGCTCCTAAAACTATTGGAACTTTCTGGGTATCTTTCTTTCACATTGCTCTCATTTCTAACTGCAAATCCAGATATTTTATGACTTTGTGTCTCTCTCTGTACACAAGATACTGTAGTCACTGGGTGTAGCGATTTCAATGATCGATGCTACTTTCGTCTTCTTTTCATGGACCACAATATGTGTTTTTCTCACATCTATCTTTTGAACTGATGGTAATGGGTGATCCCATCTGATGTAAACTTCACCATTTTCTATAATGCTTTGTGGTTCATGTTCCATTGTTTTTCAGATACTTCAGTATTATAGTGTTTGCACAATCCCCAAAGTAACAGTCTTGACACATTATTATGCCTTTCAATATACAGTCCTTCTGCCATTAGTATATCACAACCAGCAACAAGGTGTGCAAATGTTTCCAATTCTGTATACAAAACCTACATTTGTCTGTTTTTCCCACATGCTCAATGGACTTTGTAAGCCAATATGTATGTAGTCGACTATCTTGGGCTGCCAATATTAACCTTTCATCTTTTGGTTTGAATTTGCCTCTCCTTAACCATTCTTGCATTCAGTCCTGATGAACATAAGGTTGTTCCAGGAGTTTTCTATACTTGCAACTATATTTATGCATTTTAAACATATCTTGCCTTCTCATCTGATCCTTCACCTTATATTCTTTCTTTTGTTTTTTGGCACATTCAGTTGCTGCCTGATTTGTATCTACTTCTGATTTGGTTTCCATTTCTGCTCAACGCCAATTTGCTTCTGATAGACTAAGAAGGGAAGTGATCTTAGATTTATTCTCCTCATGTTTCAAAACATTCACAATGTTTGGGTTTTGTGAGGTCAGTAGATATGTATGCAGTCCTACACATGTAATCAAATTCAAGGACGCCCATACCTCCTTCGGAATGGGGAATATATAATCTTGGAATGTACCAATTTTTATAAATCATTTGATGAGCATGAAGCATCCTTCATGTTTTCCTGTCTAATCTGTCCAACTCCTTTTGGGGCCAGTCACTCATTCTAAAACTGTAAGTTGGGACAGGAAGAGAAAATTGATTTACAGCTTGAATTTTGTTCCTAGATGACAATGCTGTTTTCAGGATTAATTTAAGTCTTGGAAAATATTCCTTACTGAGTTTTATTCACATTTGTTCATGTTTTACTGTTGATCCCTGTCAGGGAGAGTTTCAAAATGATGCCAGAGTAGGGAATTGTGTTGAAAGCCTTGGCAAGGTGAAGATAGACTATGTGCATTGTTTTACCACTGCCTATGGCTTTGGTGACATTCTCACTGAAGTCTACCAGGTTTAATAAGCATAACCTACCCTTACAAAGTCAAACTGGGTTGGGTTCAGCATTTGCAGCTTGCCTATGTCCTTGTTGATAAGGTCCATGTTAATGCTTTCTATGCACTTGCAGATGAGGCTGGTTAGACTTATGGGTCTGTAGTTCCCAGGGTGATTTGCTGCCCCCCCCCCCCTTTGTGAAGGGGGATTACTGTTGCTGTTCTCCAATCTACAGGAACATAGCTAGTTCTCAAGTTATGATTAAAGAGAATGCTAAGTGAGTCCACTAGGTCATGTTATAGATTGGTGTCTGTGATTGGGGGTGGTATGAAACTTTTTATACCATTGCTTAGTATGCTGTAGTTAGCTTTGGTGAAGTTTTTTACAATGTTTGTTCTTGTGAGTGTGTCAGTTCCAGTAGTTACTTCAAAGGAAACTGATTTGTGATCTGACCAAACCTGGGCAAGCATCACGCATGGGGAGGTACAGTGACCCACCATGTTTGTGAATAGAATTTCCAGACCATTAGAGCCCCTAGTGGGGGTGCAGACTATCTATTCCAGAGCATCGGTGCTAACAATGCCCAGAAACGTCTAGGTGAGCATGCTTTTGCTCACTTATGTCCCCCAGTCCATGAAGGATAGTTGAAATTACCCATGACTAAGGTTTTGAGCTGTATGGTGAGGGATTCCAGTAAATCAATGGTAGGCAGTGTGCTTACCTTAGTTCATGGTAGGTATCTATAGTCAACAATAATGTGGTATGGTACTTTCACAATATAGTTTACATGGAGTAGTTGGAGAGAGTCATGCTGTTTGACCAGTCTCAAAGGGAATTTGCTTTTAATGAAGATGGATACATCTCCACCTTTGGTTCCTTCATGCTCATTTTGTGATCTAAACATGTGAAAAGCTTGTAGCATGACATGGCTGCAGTGCTCTCAGTGGCCATGAACCATGTCTTAGTAACTCTGAGGTGAGGAGTCCTTCCAGGGAATGCAGTTTTGTGTTTAAACTCCTAGCATTAAACAGCATTATCCTGGATTTGTCTTGATTAGATTTTGTTACATTAGAAAATGTGTTATTTTTACATTGCCTAAAAAGGCACAATGGAGGAACCAAGGACCTTTGCCAGTATCTGAAAGCCTTGGAAGGAGAGGAGCAAACCATCTCTAGCAAAGCAGAGAGATCTGTCTACCATATCTTCCCAGGCTGACAAATAGTGGATCCCCCTGGAATGACACCAGAAGCTGAGGCAATTATTGAAATCAATAATTTTTTGCTTGTATTGTGGCATCATCCTGGATAAGAGTAGGATACTGCTTAGGGCTAGGGACATACTTTTCTAGGACACATAATCAGAGAGTTCCATGATGGCTCTCTTCATATAGTCGAGAGAGGTACATCTCAAGTCATTCATTCCAACATGGACTATGACAGAATCATAACAGTACTTGTTGAGTGACTTCAGTGCATTCATGATTTGTCAGATACTGGCACCTGACAGGCAGCTGACTGTGACCCTCTCCTTGTCCAGTTTAGTGAGGGGGGTATCTGTGTTTCTCAACATGGACCAAGGCATTTGATATGTTTTGCTTTAGGGCCTTATTTGGTGAGACATGGATGTGTGTGTTGACATGTGTACTGGTTTCTGTATACTTAGTGGTGAAGTGGTGAGTGTGGGTGATGTGCTTTTGGGAGGTCTTTGTTCTTTTGGTAAGCTTTTAGTGAGTACTTCCATGTATGTGGGTTTATGTGTCATGACCTTATTTGTGTGAAAGGTGAGGTTTGTGTGAGACACGAAGCATGCGTGCTGACAACCTGTGTGATGTCTAGTTTGTATAACATGACAGAATTGACTAAGATTCCACAGTGTATGCTTGTCAGTACACATCAATCAAGCTGGCAGGAGAAATTATGGGAAACTGCTGATCCATTGTAGCAGGATTTTTCTGACTGTGGTATTTGGGATGGAAGTGGGCTAGCTGGGCTTAGTCACAAACAGTGAAAATGAAGCAGCAATTCAATTAAACACAGTTAACAAAGTGCAGCACTGGCTTAAAATATACTTATTTTTCAGTTTTTTCAGTGGATACATTGGATTACAGTGCAGATTCACTCCAGACCTCTAGCTAAAGTTGCCATACACCGAGCAGCTCCTATAAACTGACAGCAAACCAGCACAAATGCAAATTTTAACAGTTTTAACCTAACTACAAATGTGAAAGCCCCATACTCAGCGTTTCTCCAGCAATCCCCAACTTAGATGGGTCATGAGCTACCACTTCTGCCACAGGGTGCAGGGAGGCCCTCATTATATCTGAGTGACGTCTACAGGTGCATCTACAGTTAACTCCTACTGACACCTCTGGGCATCAAATATTGCTTGTTCATATTTGCTTCAATAAATCCAAAACCATGCTATGTACAAGGTTTTAAAACATTTAATTTTAAAGCTTACACAATAACAAGCTCAAGTGCATTAATATTTGACCTCTGTCTAGTGCAGGAATATGTATTAACTGTTGTTTTTATGATATTAATTTATATAGATATAGTTTTCACATTTTTCTAAATATCTTAACAACCAAGTAACACAGACAGAACTCTTTAGTCTCAGCAAAAGCTCCTCGTGGTCCTGTAGAGTGGTGCTAGCAGCAGAGAGATGAAAAAGAGTGACTGCTACCTGATTTAAGTATATTTTACTGCTATTACCTTTGCGACTGTCTATTCTCACCGAAAAGCGAGTTAATTCTGCTCTATTGCCTGTTTTAAGCTTGTTTTTGCAACTAATTTATACCTGCACTTTTAAAGTTTGTCTTTTGTTGAATTTAACTGTTGAGGCTGCTCACTCAAGTGCGCTAGCCTGTGTTAAGTATTTACTGTGCATTTTCTGCTGTTTTCTTGTAAAAAAGAAAAAACAGAAAATATCCTTGTTTCCCACCTTTCCTGACCTAGAATAGTCCCTAATACAGACATTGTTGTATTCTGGACTTTTGAATAGTTTCTGTGTTGCCCATTTCCTTACTTGGATAGAAGGAAGCTTCTTTGTTCACCAGTGGGAGTGGGGAGCTTTGAGCAGGCTATCTGTCCCTGGAGGAGTGATCTCAGCACAGAATCTTGTAGTTTATTGGCCATTTTGGGCTAATTTCTAGCTCTTTCAAGTCCCCTGTATAAAAACCTGCTTTGGCACGTTTTTTCGCTTGTTCCGACTCAGCAAAAGCTCCTCGTGGTCCTGCAGAGAGGTGCTAGCAGCAGAGAGATGAAAAAGAGTGACTGCTACCTGATTTAAGTATATTTTACTGCTATTACCTTTGCAACTGTCTATTCTCGCTGAAAAGCGAGTTAATTCTGCTCTATTGCCTGTTTTAAGCTTGTTTTTGCAATTAATTTATACCTGCACTTTTAAAGTTTGTCTTTTGTTGAATTTAACTGTTGAGGCTGCTCACTCAAGTGAGCTAGCCTGTGTTAAGTATTTACTGTGCATTTTCTGCTGCTTGTCTTGTAAAAAAAGAAAAAACAAAAAAAAATCCTTGTTTCCCGCCTTTCCTGACCAAGAATAGTCCCTAATACAGTCATTGCTGTATTCTGGACTTTTCAATAGTTCCTGTGTTTCCCATTTCCTTACTTGGATAGAAGGAAGCTTCTTTGTTCACCAGTGGGAGTGGGGAGCTTTGAGCAGCCTATCTGTCCCTGGAGGAGTGATCTCAGCACAGAATCTTGTAGTTTATTGGCCATTATGGGCTGATTTCTAGCTCTTTGGCACGGTTTTTCACTTTTTCTGACTCAGCAAAAGCTCCTTGTGGTCCTGCAGAGTGGTGTTAGCAGCTGAGAGATGAAAAAGAGTGACTGCTACCTGATTTAAGTATATTTTACTGCTATTACCTTTGCGACTGCCTATTCTCATCGAAAAGTGAGTTAATTCTGCTCTATTGCCTGTTTTAAGCTTGCTTTTGCAATTAATATATACTTGCACTTTTAAAGTTTGTCTTTTGTTGAATTTAACTGTTGAGGCTGCTCACTCAAGTGCGCTAGCCTGTGTTAAGTATTTACTGGGCATTTTCTGCTGTCTGTCTTGTAAAAAAAGAAAAAACAAAAAAAATCCTTGTTTCCCGTCTTTCCTGACCCATAATAGTCCCTAATACAGACATTGCTGTATTCTGGACTTTTGAATAGTTCCTGTGTTGCCCATTTCCTTACTTGGATAGAAGGAAGCTTCTTTGTTCACCAGTGGGAGTGGGGAGTTTTGAGCAGCCTATCTGTCCCTGGAGGAGTGATCTCAGCACAGAATATTGTAGTTTATTGGCCATTTTGGGCTAATTTCTAGCTCTTTCAAGTCCCCTGTATAAAAACCTGCTTTGGCGCGGTTGTGCGCATAGCACAGCATCAGGCAGCACAGCTTAATTGGGCTTAAACCATTCTCAGCTCCACAAAGTCTGTTCTTCACTTTTTCCCTTAGATCTGCTCTAACTCTCAAAATAAGGACCCAATTTTCAATCTAAAGACCTGCACTTGCTCATATAAGCAATTTTATAAGTTAGCACTAATAAACTAAAAGCACTACATCCTCATATACTCCCTTTGAGTACTCGGCCCCCTATTGGTCCTTTTTGATCAGTTATAAAGGAGTTACTTACACTATTCGGGCATGTCCAAAGGTCAGTGGCTGGTTTCCTCTCCAGTCCAGCTGGTGAATCTGGGAATCTTGAGGCAATGTTACAACTGCCTCATGTACACAGACAACCCTCTCCTCCTCCCAACAAGTTCAAATATATGTGAGAGATGCAACCATATAGCCAAATTGGAGGCTGAGCTCTCTCAACTCAGTACTGGCACAGTCAGTCAGGAGGAGAAGGTAACCACACACACCACAAATCCAGTCTCATATAGACCTACCACAACAGCAAGCCAAACACATAAACACACAAAAACATACTCGGAGGCTCTTAATAAAAATCTGCCTAAGCAGCAGAGACCTCCAAAGCAGACATCCAAGCAACCGCTACCCCAAAACAAAACACATGTAACACATAGTTCACAAAGTCAGTGTGCCAAACAGTCACAGCCCTTAAGGCTAAACAACACACCTGATGCACTTGTAATAGGTGACTCTATTGTTAGACACACTAACATCCCACTCACCAGGCTGAACAAGGAGAAGGTCACGGTGGGCTGCCTGTTGGGCACCAGGATCTGCCACATAACACAAGAAGTCAGGTCACTCCAAAGCAAGTACAAATACGACTCAGTCATTGTCCATGCTGGTGTGAATGACCTGAGACGTACCTTCCTGGACTACATGAAAAGAGACATAGAGGAGCTCTCTGATCATGTAGCCCAGACAGGTATGACCCTGACCTTGAGTGGCATCTTAGCCTCACCAAGAATGATGCCACAGTATAAAGACAAAATGATCAATTTTAACAATTGGCTAAAGTATTGGTGCCATTCAAAGGGGATCCAGTGTCTCTCAGCCTGGGATGACATGCTCGACAAGCCACGTTGCTTCGCTAGGGAGGGCTTGCATCTGTCACCCTTGGGCTTTCAGATACTGGCAAAGGCTCTTGCCACCACCATAGTGCCTTTTTTAGGCAAGGCTCAAAAGACAAACCCACCTCCATAGACCACACAAGGAAAAAGAAACTAAGGGTAATGCTACTCAATGCCAGAAGTCTAAACCTCAAGATGCATGCACTCAAAGCTCTCCTCAGTATGGAGAATATCGATATCTGTGCAGTAACAGAAACCTGGTTCAAGGCTCCCAAGAGCACCCCAGCACTACCAGGTTATACCTCATACCATGCTTTTCGGCCCCAAAACTCGGACTTAACCACAAAGGGAGGGGGAGTATCCATATTCATCACAGATACCCACACCTCCAGGTTAGTGGCACTGCACGAAGCATTGGAGACCATCCATGTGCAACTAACAGTGGGCAAAACTGCCTTTCAGTTTGTAGCCTGCTACAGACCACCCTCCCAAACTCAAGAACCTCACTCGGCTTTCCTGAGAACACTGGAGAATATGAAGATCTCTCCAAACACCATTATATTGGGTGACTTCAACTACCCAAACATAGACTGGGAGCATTACTCAAGCCCCAACACCCTAGTCCAAAGGTTCCTAGAATTTATAAACTCAAATGCTATGGCACAACTAGTCACCACTCCCACAAGAGGGGAAAACATACTGAACCTGATCATCACCAACATGGGGACTCTATGCTCCACACCAGAGGTATATCCCTCATTGGTAAGATCGGACCATAAATTAATCTCTCTGGACATCCACATCCCGACCCCACCCCCAGCCCAGAAAACCACAGTGAAAAACTTCTCAAAAGCTAATTTCACACTTCTTAAAACCAAGGTGAAATCCTTCAAAGCCCCCTGGCCAGTGGGAACTATGGCTCAAACTGCAGAATCCTTTATAAACGCATTCTATAGACACCTTCAGGAATGCATGGATCATACAATCCCAAATAAAACCAAGACCCAATCCTCCAAAGGCAGGCGTCCTGTCTGGTGGACCCCAGCCATAAATAAGCTATACAACAAAAGGAGGAAGCTGCTATATGATAGAGCAAAATCCCTAAAAGGGAAGGCATCTCTGATCAGTACTAGCAAAAAACTACGGTCCCTCATAAAATCATCCAAGGCCAGCTTCGAGAGAAAAATTGCACAGGACACTAAAGATAATCACAAGGCCTTCTTTAGTTATGTTAGAAACCTGGGTGGCAACTCCCAGATATGTTCGGAGTTAGTCCAAAATGACAAAAAATACACTGAACCCACAGACATTGCCAACATCCTGGCAGACAGGTTCAGTGCAAATTTCTCCCCCCTTCCCCCCCAAAAGAGAAAATATCTATCCTAGCAGAGAGCTGCCTCCCTGACATCTCAGATGCTCAGGTGAGAGCTGCCCTCTCCAAAGCAAAAAACACAGCATCAATGGGACCGGACGGTGTCCCGGGCTGCGTCTTACACGAGCTCCAAGAAGAGCTAGAACCTCATATAAAGTTACTGTTCAGTCTCAGCCTTACTACAGGATATGTACCCAAGGAATGGCGTACAGCAACAGTGGTCCCACTCCACAAAGGTGGTGCCTCTATGGACCATGGAAACTATCGTCCCATAAGTCTGACTAGCCTGGTCTGCAAAGCTATGGAGCAGATCATCATGGAACTAATAAACAAAGACATTGGAGACCTACAGACGCTGGATCCTACCCAATTCGGCTTTGTTAAGGGCAGATCCTGCCTCTTGAACCTGGTCACTTTCTTTGAAACAGTCACTAAGGCCATAGATGAAGGGAAGGTAGTCCACACAGCCTACCTGGACCTCACAAAAGCCTTCGACACAGTACCCCCACTCTGGCATCATAAATAAGCTCTCCAGCTTAAATATCAACCCCTATGTCATAAGATGGGTTGCAAACTGGCTCAAGGATAGAACCCACATGGTTAGAATTGCGGGAGCCATGTCAGACTCTAAACCAGTTACAAGTGGCATCCGACAAGGCTTAGTCCTGGGACCTCTCTTATTTGGTATATATTTTTCTGAGGTGCAGGCTAACACGGGAGGACTATGACTGACGAAGTTCGCAGATGATTGCAAACTGGGTGCCATAATCGACTCTCCAGCTGACACAAGCATCCTCCAAAAGGGTCTCACAGAGATGGATAACTGGTACGTGATTATATATAGCAGCCATCATCATTCTTGTTTTCCAATAAACCGTTTGTTTTTTGAAAGATTGATTGTCTTTTTTATTCTGGCACAGCAGCTTCGATATACTTGGATGTTTGGTGCCGGAACCATGGCGTAAAGCTAAATGCCAAAAAGTGTATAGTCATCCCCTTTGGGAAAAACAAAGTGCCCATAAATTACCACATAGGTGGTAATCCATTAAGTATGGAGGAAGTAATTAGGGACCTGGGGTCCCAAGTTGATAGTAATCTCTCCTTTGACAACCACGTTGCCAAAGTGGTTAGAAAGACCTTCTATATAGCCCACCTTATCATGAAAGGATTCACATCTAGATCAAGGGAGGTCATTGTGCCCCTTTACTCATCACTCATCAGGCCCATAATTGAATACAATGCCCCATTTGGGATGTACCTTACCCGACACCTGCAGCAACTGGAAAGACCCCAAAAGTACCTCACCAAGAGGATCAAGGGACTAAAACAGATGACTTATGCTGCTTGGTTAAAGAAACTCCAGCTCTACTCAGTTGCATACCGCCTACTTAGAGGCAATCTGTGCCTGACGTATAAAGCCATGTCCAACCCAGAATTAATGGACATGCTCCACCTCAAAAAATCCAAAGCCCTTAGAGCTATGCGCTCGAGGGACTTGAACCTCAACACAGAAATTAATAGGACATGCTGGAGGGACAGATTTATAACCCAAAGGCTCCCATTACTCTGGAATAGAATCCCAGTCCATCTCAGGCAGAGCCCCTCACTGACTCTCTTCAAGAGGAATCTTGACGAGTGGATGGGAGATCGTAGGTTTACCCCGGGGATCACTTCTGTGTCACTACTAGACAGAGACACAGTAAACTAACCTAAAAAAGGCACAGTAAACTCATTTAAAAGGGTGGCAAAAGCCAAACACACTCTGGCTAGGCTTGTAAATGCCCTAGGGCAGATAGCCTAGTATCAACCTATGAACCTATGAAAGCTCTCAGCTAGATTAATAAAATGTGTCTGACAGTATGTGTGTAACTTGAGCGGTTGCTAAGATATTGTAAGTTTTTTACAAAATATTACAAAAGTAATAGTTACTGTCTTTACTGTGACTCATAAAATTCTGTTTAAGACCTAGAACCTAAAGAATACTACCACTATAAAACTAGTTTGTGTTGAAGAGTCTGCCATTGATACTACTTTGATAATAATTTTGGTTTAAGAGATATGAACATTTGTTTGAAATGTGAGGACATAATTTGATTCTGTGAACAGGCTTAGGCTCTGCTCATTGGAAGTTAGAGTGCAAACGTCCTGAAGTCCATTGGAGTGAATGAGTTAATGTAAGATGGCTGATATAAGGGCATAATGATACCAAACAGTCTAGACTCAGCAAGTCTCAATCTAGCTTATGCTATGTAAGGCAAGGAAACATCATTTTGAAATGGGAAGGAGTAAGGGAGAATCAGTTAAAGGTCAAAGTGAGAGCATTTATTAGTATACTATTAGATGACCCACAGTGGTACCACCCCCTGCACAAACTGGCAACTCTTCTAGCAGCTGTGAAAAGTGAGAGACCATGGAGACCAGTTCCTATAGAGGATTTTAAATTGGAAAGGTTTGCTTATATGCAAGCATGGGAAACTTTCACTGCAGTGACAGTACCATGGTTTGGCCTGAAGCCATGCTGAGTGGGAGTTAGCAGGTTTTCTTGGAGAAGAAAATTCAGTAGCTGAGTATGGATACATTTTTCCAGAAATTTTGAGAGAGGGAAAAGTATGGCCATGGGTCTATAGTTAGATGGGTCAGTAAAATTCCTGCCTTTTTGTAGTGGGACAGTGTAGAAGGCTTTCCAGATGTCTGGAACTGTGGCCTCTTGGATGGATCTATTGATTAGCAGGGATACAGGGTAGGCTATGGATTCAGCGGCTAGTTTGAGGAAGATGGGAGGTAGGTTGTCTGCAGAGGGAGAGCAGGGTTTAAGTTTGAGCAGGAGTGATTTGATGTAAGCATTGCAGATTGGTTTAAGATAGAAGGGGTTTCTATTGAGTGGGTTGGAAGAGTTGGGGGGGGTCAAAATTGTGGTTGGTGTGAGTAACTTTTTGGATAGTATCTATGAAGTAATTGTTAAGAAGAGTGGCAGTTTCTAGTGGGGTATTATATGGGGAAGAGGTGGGAGTGGAAAGGTTTCCAGGGTGAAGAATTTTGTTTATGGTAGATCAGAATTTTTGTGGGTTAGTTTCTCTGTTGAAGTGGGGTGAGTTGTAAAAGTTTTTCTGATCTTTGTTAATTAGTTTTTTGGAATGATTCCTGAGTTCTCTGTAGTTCTGGAGCAGAGATGGTGATTTGGTTTTGACCCAAGCTTTCCAAACAATATCTCTTTTAGGCATAAGGGAACAAGTTTCTTTAGAGAGCCAGGGGGCATAATTAGCTTTGATTCTAATTCTCTTAGAGGGGGCAAGGGAGTTAAGAATATGATAGAAAAATTGATAAAATTTTTGCACAGCTTCATTGAGAGGGAGCTGCCGGAGGAAGTACCAGTTGATATTTAATAAAGTGGTTATAAATTTGTCAGCATTAAAATTTGAGAGTTTACAGCGCTCTGTATGAGTGAGTTTTAGGTGATTGTAGAGAGTATCTTTAGATGTGGGTGAGGAGATGATCATTCAAGGTATCAGGTAAGGTACAGGGGTAATATAATTAATTTGGACCAGTCGACATTAGTGTCACCAAGGATGATGGTTTCATGAGATATGTTGTGGGAAACCCAAGACAGAATGTCCTCAAGGCCAGGAATATTTATGCCTGGAGGGATGAATATGGAGGCTATGGCAATTTTTTTGTGTGAGTTTAGGTGACAGTTTAGAATAAGTATTTCGGCAGGGTGAAAATTGGGTACAGGAATGGTTAGAGGTGAGAAGCTGAGTTGATCAGAGTAGCAGATGACATTGCCTCAATCTTTTTTCGTATTCTGTTGGAGGAGTAGAAGTTATAACCTGGTGATAATTAGGGTTGTAAAAAACAAAAAAAACGGCACAGGAACAACGGCAACATACTGAAGTGTATTTAATAAAATTCAAACAAACAAAAGTTGCAGCAAGTACTGTATCCACAATGAAAAATAAAAGCAAAAAAACAACAAGTTCAAATATGAAGTGCTTTTCGTCTGTAAGGTAAACAGACTTCTTCAGATAATAACAGCGTAAATACAAACAATTTAAGTGCAATGCAATGATCACGTGATAAATGTAAGCCTGTCATTAACACTAAGTTCAGAACAATTCTGACCTACTATTTTGAAAAAACGATGTGCAAGTATTTACTGAGAGAACCATGGCAGCCGTTTAATACAAAATGGTAAAATGTAAAAAGTAAAATACGAGGTTAAATCTAATTCGTACTTAATGTTATGTCCATTAAAACCATTAAAAACACACATATTGTTACTCTAAGCAAAAATGCCACATTATGTGCACATGGGAAACATAAAACAGAGCAAAGAAGAGCGAGAACAAAAACAAAAAGTCACGTTACTGAACAGACGGTGCTTGTGTGTACACACTATTAATACCATAATTGTATTTAACCTTATGGTAGAGTGAAGATCAGTGTAGTTGTGAAATAATCTTATCTCTGGTGATAATTAGGGTTGTACTGAATAGGGGGTTAACAGTATTCGGCAGAATACGAATATGAATAGTTGTTTTAGTCAAGTCATGAGGTAAACTAAGCACTAAACAAAATAGTTAAACAGCAAGTCAGGTTTTGAAAACTGTTCCGTGTTGTGTTCTACTTTCTGTGCACTACAATGAGGGCTAAAAGTAAGAAATTGTTATTGTACATAATCATATACATACATTTAACTCATCACAAAACCAAAAAACCACAACAGAGCCACGACCAAATAGATGTCAAAGCTTTTTACTGATGTTACCAAGTAGCTGTTAAAGTTTTTTTACTGATGTTACCAAATAGCTGTCAAACTTTTTACTGATGTACATTTAACTCAGGAATACTGCATTAGCTTTCAAAAACACCAATTGTTCCATGTTGTCAGCATTAGGACAGTTTCCTGTTTCACTGAAGGTATCACCAGCTGTACTAAAAAGACGTTCACTTGGCACACTTGTCGGTGGTGCAGAAAGGTAACGCTTAGGCATATGACACAATGTTGGAAATCTGGACATGTTCATTTTCCACCAATTCAGTAGGTCAGTGTCTCTCAGAACACAGGGCTCTGTCAGAAAATTGCTCAGTTCTGTTTCTATGGAGACAGAATTATCACTGTTCAGTGCCAGAACAGGCTGCAACTGATCCCACGATGACCAAACATTTTCTGCTGCTGTCTTTGTCTTTTTTGTTGGTGGTTGTTCATTCACTTCAGTCACTTCAGAAACAACTTCAGATAGCTGATTTGTAGGCTGAATTGACGTTGGCTGACACAGTAACAATGTAGTAACAATGTCTGTTTTTTCTTTTACCTGCTGCACAGGTGTCAAGAAATGCAGCTTGAAGCATGGATCCAAGCCAGCCGAAACTGTGCAAATGCCATTTTCATACAAGTCGGAAAATCTCCTGATAGTATCAGTTCGCTGACTGTCTTTTTGATTCCATTATCAGCTATGTCTTTCGGCAGATACAACAAGACAGTCTGAACAGCTGGTAAGATCACTGAAAAACAAGAATTGTTGCAGCTTATTTCATGCGTTAGTTGTTCAAACAACCTAAGAATTGCAACAATTCTTGCTGCTAAAGCTCACTGGTTTGTTGTCAGGGACAGCATCTTGCTGGATTTGTCGTCACATTCAGCAACATACACAGACACAGCTCTCTTTTGCTCAAACAACCGATCCAACATCTGATACATTGAATTCCACCTGGTGACAACGTCCTGATGAAGCTATTGTTTTGGTACACTAAGTTCTTCTTGGGTGGCGTGAAGGCGCGAGGTAGATCTTGAATAGTGCCAAAAATGTCCCACAATATTCCATGACAATGTCATTAAGTCAGCAACAGATGGCTGTGTCAGAAATGCATCATTCAGAGCCAGCTGCAGGGTGTAGGGAAAACAACTGACACTGGGCAAATCTGCATCCAGTAATGCCTTGACCATGTTGGCACCTCCATCATGTAGGACCATGTGGAAGCATTCTTTGTCAATATTCCAGCGATTCTTCATGTCAGGTAGAGCATCAGCTAGTTGAGACCCACTGTGCTGTCCATCAACTTTTTGACAATGAAGGACGGCAGATCTGCATGCAAATGTGTCATCAATCCAATGTGCAGTTACGCTCATGAAAGATTCTGTTGTTGTCTGTGTCATCCATGTGTCTGTGGTTAGACAAAGAAATCATGCTTCACTGATAGCAGTCTGGACATGACCCCACACTGTGTTGTACATTTCTGGTATGATTTTTTTCAGTGAATTATTTGCGGCTTGGTAGCGCATATCTAGGCTCAAGTACACCAATCAATTCTTTAAAGCCTCTATCATCAACAATTGAGTATAGCTGGATGTCAGTGGCAATCATTTTTGCGATGGCACAATGTATTTTGTTCACCTCAGGACTATGAATGGACCATGTGTTTTTCTTGCCAATCATGTCACTCAGTGTTTGCTGAACCTTGACCGTCTGCTGAGTGTCAGATGCCCCACTTGCTGTTGCTGCTTTCTTCTTGTTAATTACTTCTTTTTATTCCTCAGGATGCTTATAGGACAAATGGTTATTTAGTGGAGATGTTGTAAATGACTGCTGATCCATCTCCATGAGAGATGACTGCTTTGCACAACTGGCACATTGGTTTTGTTTCATCATCACATATCTTGAAATAATTCCAAATTGGACTTCACTTATCCATCAGTGAACTACCCAAATGTAAACTTCACTTAAGTTACAGCTATAATGCAATCATACAAAAAATAAGCTACAAGGTAATACAGTGCCAATAATATGCTGATGACTGTCCTGTACATCAATAAGCTCACTGGCACAACCACAGCCTAGCATGCGCAGGCATAAAAGATCTAACATGATGCCAGCCACCTCTCTTCAATACATTCCACCACAGCTTTTTTTTTTTTTTTTTTTTACACAGCATCCCATTGATTCCATGTTAAGGTAGGTAAAATCTTACTGGTACAATGTTACAGAATACGGGTGGCTCACCAGACCATGCTGCTGCTACAGCTACAAACTGGTTGCACCAGTGAGCTTACTCACATGCAGGGCTGTATATAAGGAGACAGATCATCAGTAGTCGTATTCAGTCTGAGAGCCACTATTTGGCCGAATACGAATAGACCATTCGGCCTGTTATTCGGAACTGAAGTGAATACAAAGTGAATATTTGGTACAGCCCTAGTGGTAATACTACATTATTAGTGATATGAGGTTTTAGCCAAGTTTCGGACAGGGTTAGAATGTGTGGAAAAGTATGGCCTATCCAAGAGAGGAGTTCAGTGGTTTTGTTGATGAGGCTTTGGATGTTTAGAGAGTAGATACAAAAGGCTTTTGGGGTAGGAATGAGAAAGGCAGGAGGGTGGGGAGCGTGGGTTGGTGGAAGGAGGCTGTATTGGAGGATGAGGTAATGGGTTTAGTGTTGGGAGAAGAGTAGGGGGCCAGGCTTGAGGTGGATGTCCCCAGAAAGAGCTAAAATAGTTTTGGATGTATTAAGTAGTGTATGTAGAGGGTAAAAAAAATATAGTTCTTTATTTTTAGTTTGCAGGAGAGAGAGTTATACTGAAGTATTGCATATTTATGAAGGCAAACCTTGGAAATGGTATAGATAACTGGGTAGATTTTATAAGAGTGAATGTCAATATTAGTAAGGGTGATGGTGGTGGTAGGGGATATATTTGGGTGAGATAGTTTTGTGTGATATGAGGTTTAAACTGTGAGCAGGAGGATAAGATGTGGGATGGTTATGTAGAAGTGGTGCATTGTGAGGTGGGAAGAGCTAAGAATAAAAAGGGATAGAGGAAGATAGAGGGAAGAGGAAGTAGAGTGACTTTAGTGTGGGTGTTCTTAAGGAAGAGTGGTTATTGGGAGGAAGTGGATGCTGCTTGGCGGTGCAGTTGAGGAAAGAATGTGGTGGCTAGCGTATAAATGTAAGGAAAGTGGGGCTGGTGGTAATTGGGTAGGGTAGGGGAGCAGAATGAGCCTGAGCATAGTGAGGGCGAACACAGCGAGTTGGATTTGGCGACCGGAGGCTTCAAAGAAAAGCAATCATCCAGAAGATTAAGCAGGTAAATGTGAAAAGCTCAAACAAATAAACTTCCATAGATTGGCTAATGAGCTAGGTGAGGCTGAAAAGCAAATGAAAAGTATTGTTGCAACAAAATCGCCAAATTCGCCACCAGGGCATCCTACCACAGTCACCACTGTCTCTCACTTAGTGAACTAGGCTGGCTAGAACTCCCTCACCTCCTTCAATGGTATCAACTCGCACTCACCCACAAGCTAGTAAATCATCCCCTAAAGGTTCCATCCCTCCAGTATCTACTCCAACCCTATCTCACCACCAGACCACTACGATCCAGCAACAAAAATCAATTACAGGTTACTAGAGCCAATAACACTGCTGGAGAAGCACTATTCTCAAGAGCTATAGCCAAATTATGGAACACCCTCTCTCCCACAATAACCTCTGTACCATCATGCACCCACTTCAAAGCTTTACTTAAAGCACACCTAAAAACATGCTGGCTATGCCCTTGTAACTCTCCCCTCTAACTCCTCCCACTCCATCCACCCTCTATCTCTCTTCCACCCCACAAACTACCTTTAATTACAGCAAGCTCTGATACTTCCATGCCTATCTACTTATTATACGGCAGTAACTTCTTATTGTAACAATTGTTAATATCTGCTATGACTTTGTGGATGGAACACATACTAGTTATCTACTGAATGTACTATGTTCTTCATCTGTAACTATGTTTGTAATATTTTAATTGCAAGGATTCTTCATCTGTAACTATGTCTGTAATATTTTAATTTGTGGAGCTTTTCTCCTCGGGACTCTGCTGAAAATGGACCTGCGTCCAGTCAGACATTCCCGGTCAATAAATGTAAATAATAGATAAATAAATAAATAAATAAATCATTTCAAAGATAACACAACAATAAGGAGATCAACTATAACTCAGGTAGGGTATCAGGGTGCAAGATAAAAGATCATTTGATTACAATTTAGAAACATAAGTGGAGATCAGATAGGACTTAGCAACAAGTTGCCGTGAAACTAGAACAGGAAAATGGGAGGTAGAGGGGAGTCTTCCAAAGGTCTTCCAAAGGTGTGCATGCCGCTACAAGTTTGAAGATAAAACGCTATATCTTAACTTAGTAAGCAAGCACAGAAATAAGGACATGTAAAAACTTCAAATTTGTTTCAATTGCAGGCAACATACTTTACAGCATGGGCACACTAAGTGCAGAGTTGGTGTTCCTGGAGAAGTGAGGTTTTCTCAAGCAGTAGATGAAACGTTTCTCATCATGTTGTACTCAGGTAAGGAGGGAACTCTTGTGAAAATAATAGTGGGGGTGGAGTGACTGAAATAAAAGGAAAAAAGAGAAAAACTAGTTAGACAAAGCTACAGAGAGGTGTGTGAATTGGTCAAACTCTACACATGAAAGTACATGGGGATTAAAAGAAATGAGACAGGGAGGAGTAGGTAGAGAGGGAGATTGTAGAGAGAGAAAAATGGGCTATGGTAGAAAATAACTAAGCAAGGTTGGGACACTGTTATAACAAAATAACACTATAGACTTATGTAAGGCAGATAAAAACAACCACAAATATAAAGCACAAACAGGTATGAGGCTAATACTAACAAAGGAAAGAACATGCATTCTTTTTTTTTGTTCACCAGACTTCAGATAACTGACTAGTGAGTACTATATTACATGTAATACAGAACAGTGAAAATACATTTATTCATTTAAAGAATGCTTTGGCTAACAGGCAAAAAACAGGCAGTCCTGTGGTAATACATATAATTTCACAATGACCAATAAATGTTGTTTAACATCTGACTGAAAACTGCCAAACAAAAAAGAAACAACAAGAGGGTACAAGGTAACTGTTTAACATATAAAAGTTAAGAAATCGATACATAAAACCTTATGTGGCAACCACACAAAAGTAAGAATTACTGCAATGTCAGGAATCCTTGGAAATAAGTTTAATAGCCCTGTGAAATGTTCACAACACATAAAAACTTAGCAAAACTAGAAATATTTTGGCAGACTCACTCAGAACAGCTTTTGCAGTATCAGAGGAGTTTAGGAAATATCAGAATATGGTTAAAACAATCTAAGAGCGGTACAGCAACAAACAGATGAAGTTTCTTTAACAAGTGTGGGCTGAAAAATAGTGATATATTCATCAAAATAACTATATATATGCAGCACAGAAATGTCAAATATCACTGAAAAAGAGCAAATGCAAAAAATATACTTATATCAGCTTTGTAGGCCAGACGATTTTAAAAGCAATCCAAGTTTTGCAGTCACAGGCCAGGCACAAGGAAACTCTAAATAAATGAGCACTATCACAGAAAAATGTATATAAGCAGGATGAAAGACTTTCATAAAGTTAAACCCTCAGAGCAATCAGATAAAAACACAATAAGTTATTGACCAGTAGTTCCCACCTTGAATAGACTGAATTTAGCTCTCTGCTCCCACCAGAGTGAAAAAGAACCCTTCCGATGTGAAACAACCTGACATTGAGCTGAAGTGCAGTAACAAATGTTTTACAACACAAGTAAGAATTCCTGCAATATCAGGAATCCTTGGAAATAAGTTTACAAACCCTGAAAAATCTTCGTAACACACAAAACTTTACAAAACTTAGAAATACGTTGGCAGACTCACTCAAGACAGCTTTTGCAGTATTATAGGATGTAAAGAAATATCTGAATATTGTTAAAATAACCTAAGAGCAGTATACTGGCAAACAGATGGAGTTTCTGTAATAAGTGCAGGCTGAAAAACAGTGATAAATTCAACAAAACAAATACATGCAAAACATAAGTGGTAAATATCACTGAAACAGAGCAAATGCAAAAAATATACTTACATCAGCTTTGTAGGCCAGATGATTTTATAAGCAATCCAATTCTTGTAGTTAAGTCACAGGCCATGCACAAGGAAGCTCTGAATAGATGAGCCATTGTTATCATTAAAAAGAGACAATAACAGAGAAAGACAATCCTATTTTTTTCATCAGAAGTGTCATTCTATAGGCTAGTATATGTTCATAGATAAGCACTAGGCGAACTGCCCTTGTGAGCTATTTTAAGTCTACCCAGTTACCGTTTGGGAGTACCAAACGCTTTCCCACCTTTCCAGTAACTAGTCTCATCCAGATACAGATTTGCTGTATCCAGGACTGTTTGTAAGCTTCTGAGATCCCCAAGCCTTTCAGTGTTGGAGGGAAGCCATCTAGCTTATCAGTGGGAGTGGTAAGCACTAGGTAGCCTATCTACCACAAGAGGAGTGGTTTATGGCCCAGAAATTGTAGTTCATTAGCCGTTTGGGAAGTTTTTCCATATCTTTCAACTTTCTGATTTAAAAGCATGCATTTGTACCTGTTTCCCTCCTTTCCTATAACTAGTCTAGTCCAGCTACAGATTTGCTGTATTCAGGACTGTTTGTAAGCTTCTGAGACCCCAAGCCTTTTTGTGTTGGAGGGAACCCTTCTAGCTTGTCAGTGGGAGCGGTAAGCACTAGGTAACCATCTACTACAAGAGGAGTGGTCTCTGGCCCAGAAATTGGAAGTTTATTGGCTGTTTGAGCAGTTTTCCATCTCTTTCAACTTTCTGGTTTAAAAGCCTGCATTTGCGCTTGTTTCCCATCGTTCCTGTAACCAGTCTAGTCCGGATACAGACTTGCTGTATCCAGGACTGTTTTTAAGCTTCTGAGTGGTGCCAAAGTCTGCTCTTCAATTTTTCCATTAGAACTGCTAGTTCTCTCCTCTCCTGCACTTTTACTATCTTATTAGTCTAGCACTTTAGCAGAGTTCTTGTAGCAATTATTGTAGCACACAAAAGTGCTATCAGCACTAAACATTCTACAAAGAAACAGCTCCAGTATTTACTATTAATGCCCACCCCTCCAGGCATGTCTAAAAGTCAGTTCCCAGTGCTTTCTCCTATTAACCTGGTGAACTTGGGCATCCTGAGGCAATGTAGCAACTGCCTCATGTACACCAACAACCCTCTCCTCTTATATCCTAACACTCAGACTTGTGAGAGATGCACTTATATATCCAAACTGGAAGCCACACACTCTCCAGCTAAGACCAGAATAGCTGGTCAAGTGGAGAAGGTCAACACTTGCACCACACCACATGGAACACATAGCCCTCCAGAACACACACCAGCACTGCCTTTACATAAAAACACAAACCACGCACCCACTTTCACAGAGGATCACAATAGAAATTTACTCAAACAGCAGAGACCTCCAAGACAGAAATGCACTCAACCACCACAACACAACACTAACCATGAGACACATAACTCTCCTAAACAGTGTGCCACTCAACCAAAGCCCCTAAGGCAAGACACCATGCTCAGCACACTAGTCATAGGTGACTCGATAGTGAGGCACACTGATGTCCCACTCACTAGGTTCAATAAGGAGAAAGTAACAGTCAGCTGCCTGTCAGGTACCAGGATCCACCACATAACACACACATTCAGGTCCCTCAACAACAGGTACAAATTTGACTCAGTCATTGTGCATGTGGATGCGAACGACCTGAGATGTACTTCCTTGGACTACATGAAAAGAGACATGGAGGAGTTCTCGGATTATGTAGCCCAGGTGGGTATGACCCTAGCAGTGAGCAGCATCCTACCATCACCCAGAATTATACCACAGTACAAGCAGAAAAATGACTGATTTCAACAATTGGCTATGTTTCTGGTGTCACTCTAAGGGGATCCAGTATCTGTCTGCCTGGGATGAAATGACTGACAGACTTCAATGCTTTGCCAGAGATGGCCTGCATCTGTCACCCTTGGGCTTCTGGATACTGGCCAAGGCTCTTGCCATCCTTTGCTTTTTTAGGCAGTGTTCCAAAGAGCAAATTACCATAACAGCCACAAACAAATGCAATCTGAGGGTCATGCTGCTCAATGCTAGAAGTCTAAATCTCAAAATGCACTCGCTCAAAGCACTCCTTAAAAATGGAGAACATTGACATTTGTGCTGTAACAGAGACCTGGTTCAAGACAGCAGAAAGCACCCCTACACTACCAGGCTATAACGCTTTCCACACCTTTTAGCCCCAGAACTTGGACCGAAGCTACAAATGTGGTGGTGTTTCCATATTCATAAAGGATGTGCACACCTCCAGACTGGTAGTCCAACATAACGCATCAGAGATACTTCAGGTGCAGCTAACACTGGGTAAGACAGCAATTCAGGTAGTAGCCTGCTATAGGTCCCCCACCATGTCACAGGACTCACACTCCACATTCCTAAGCACCTTGGAGAATATTAAGGTCCAACCTAACACTCTCATACTAGGTGACTTCAACTACCCCTCCATTAACTGGGAAAACTATTCATGTACCAGTACACTTGCCCAACATTTTCTGGAGTTCATTAATTCCATTGCCCTGGACCAGCTTGTTCTTATGCCTACTAGAGGTAGCAACATCATTGACCTGGTTATTAAGAACATGGGTGACTGTTGGTCTACACCAGTAGTCATCTCCTCCCTGGTTAGATCTGACCATAAACTAATCACCTTGGAAATCCACCCCCCCCCCAAAGGTAACCACCATGAAAAACTTCTCCAAAACTAACTCTGGGCTGATAAAAACAGAGGTGGCTAACTTCACGGCACCCATGCAAATGAAGAATAGTTGCATGGCTGCCGAATTGTACACCAATGCACTGTACAAACACATACACAAATGCTTGGATTTCGCAATACTCAATAGAACCAAGATGCTCTCCTCCAAAAAAAGGAAGCCAAACTGGTGGTCCCCTGCCATAAACAAACTCTACAACAGGAGGAGGAAACTGATGCGGAATAAGCTGAAGTCCCAAGACTGGAAAAACTCCCTTATCAGCCTCAACAAAAAGCTGAGATCCCTCATCAAATCCTCTAAAGTTAGCTATGAAAACAGAATTGCAGCAGACAGTAAAGACAACCACAAGGCCTTCTCTATTTATGCATAGAATTTCCATGGCAATACCCAGATTTGCTCTGAGCTGCTGCACAATGGTACCTCCTATACTGAGCCAACAGATATTGCCAATATACTGGCCGACAGATTCAGTACCAACTTTACCCCCCCAAAGGACCAATCACAATGCCAGTAGATTACTGGGCACCCAGTATTACTGCTGCACAGGTTAAAATAGCACTGTTCAAGGCCAAGAATACAGCTTCTATGAGACCTGACAATATCCTTGGCTGTGTTCTACAAGAAATACAGACTGAACTGGCACCTCACTTGTGTGTCCTGTTCAATCACAGCTTCACCTCATTTTTTGTCCTTACCAAATGGTGCACTGCTACAGTCATTCATCTACACAAAGGAGGAGTGACTACAAACCCTGGGAACTATGGCCCCATTAGGCTGATGAGTCTGATATGCAAAGCTATGGAACGCATCATCATGGACCTAATAAGCAAGGATATAGGGAACCTCCAAACTCTGGATCCCACACATTTTGGTTTTGTGAAGGGTAAATCATGCCTGCTCAACTTGGTTGACTTCTGTGAGTCAGTCACCAGAGCTATGGATGAAGGCAAGGTGGTTCATACAGCCTACCTTGATCTGGCCAACAAAGCCTTTTATACCATTCCACACTCAGGAGTCATAGAAAAACTGACTAAGCTAGGCATCAACCCCTATATCACTAGGCAGGTTGCAAACTGTCTCACAGATAGAACCCACAGTGTGAAAGTAACTGAATCCAAGTCAGACTTCCAACTAGTCATGACTGGAGTCCTACAGGGTTTGGCCCTGGGTCCTCTCCTGTTTGGTATCTACTTCTATGAAGTCCAGACCAACAAGAAGGGACTCTGGCTGACAAAGTTCCCAGACGATTGCAAGCTGGGAGCTATTATTAACTCCCCAAGTGATGTTGACATCCTACAGAATGGTCTCACTGAGACCAACTGGTGTCAGAACCATGGCCTTAAGGTCAATGCCAAAAAATGCGTCATTATCCCCTTTGGGAAAAACCCGGTTCCCATGAGTTACCACATTGATGCTAGTCCCTGAACGCAGAAGGCATTATAAGAGATCTGGGAACACAGGTTGACAGCAACCTCCCTTTTGATCGCCACATTGCCACTGTGGTCAGAAAGTCTTTCTATGTGGCACAATCTCATTACTAAAGGTTTTGCTTTCAGGAAGAAAGAGGTCATAGTCTCCCTCTACTCTTCCCTCAGTAGGCCAGTTAGTGAGTACAATGCCCCATTTGACATGTATCTTACTAGATACCTGCAACAACTGGAGATGCCGCAAAAGTACCTCACAAAGAGGATCCTAGGCCTTAAACACTTGTCCTATATGGACAGACTCAAAAAAACCTCCAACTATTCTCTGTCTCATATCACCTACTTATAGGCGATCTCTGCTTGACTTATAAAGCCATGTCTGACGCAGCTCTGTTAGAAATACTACATATAAAGAAATCCCAATCCCTCCACACCACATGCTCCAGAGACCTCAACATCATTACCACAATCAACAGAACATATTGGAGGGACAGGTTCATAACCCAGAGATTGGCCATGCTATGGAACAGACTTCCCATGCATGTCAAGCAGAGCACCTCACTGACCCTCTTCAAGAGAAATCTTGATGAGTGGATGGGAAATAGAAAATTCACCCCAGGGATAATTCCAGTGGCTCTACTCGACAGAGGCACTGGGAACTAAGGTCAGGTGGCACGATGCCTGGGTAATCCTATGGCTAGGCTTGTAAAGGCCCCAGGGCCATTAGCCTAGAACACACCTATGAACCTATAAGCTAAACACATTAACCATTATGCCAACCCCCACTAACTATCCTTTTGGTAAATTGTAAACATTCAGAACTGTGTAATAACTGACATTATTTTAGAATGCAATTCACTGTCTTTTGCATTCTTTGACATCTTAGTACATGATCCAAAATATTATGATTATTTACTTTTAGACAGGAAGAACTAATCTGGACAGTTCTTGATTTTTAGAACTCCCATAGCATCACAAAAGTTCTTATGAGTCTAATCAAGCCGCTTCAAGTTGGTTCTCGTAACAAGGGCTTGCAAATGGACAGTTTATCAGCTAGAACTCACACAAAAACATTCACTAGTGAATCCAAGCCACCTCTACTTATCCGTCAAACCCTTCCAAACCACTAAAAAAAATAAAAACATTTCAAACAATGTTAACCACTAAAAAACTGTTGTATTTAAAGAAATAACATTTAATGTTTCACTGAGCACTATTTGTAATGAGATGTTTAATATAAAACAAACTGTCATTTTTTAAACGAGACATAGAATACAAACTTGCATTAAAAGAACGACAGGTATGTGTTATCCAGGTTTAAGTTGTAAAAGCGTGAATGTTACTCTAATTATTTGTTAACTTTCTAATAATAATGTGTATATATGTAAGAGACTATATTTTTTATACTTTCCTGGGTGCTATTGCATGTAAAGTATGTCAAGCATTCAGAACTATTTAATAAATGACTGTGGTTTAGAATGCAATTCACTGTCTTTTGCTTATCATCTAACTTGTACTCATTGACATGTTAGCACACGATTCAAAATATTATGATTATTTACTTTTATAGAGGAAGAAGTAACCTGGACAGTTCTCAGAATTTTATAATTCCCGTAGCATTATAAAAGTGCTCATGACTCTAATTTGTTTCAAGCTGTTTTTTATGGTAAGGGCTTGAAAATTAACAATTCATCAGTTCCAATTCACACAAAAATACCCACAAGTAAATCCAAGCCACCTCCACTCCACACATCAATCCCTCAAACCCCTCCAAACCACCAAAAAAACAACAAAAACATCTCAAATTATCCAAACCACCAAAAAAGCCATTGCACTCAAATAAATAACATACAGATTGGGATTATTTGTATGGGATGTTTAATAAACAGCAGACTGTCATTTTTAAAGGAGACATAGCATACAAACTTGCATTAAAAGAATGACAGTTATGTGAAATCCAGGTTTAACTAGTAAAACTGTGAATGTTACTCTAATTATTTGATAACATTCCAATAATAAATTATATATATATATATATATATATATATATATATATATATATATATATATATATATATATATATATATATAGTACCACCACCTCACTTATATCATTCACTAATACCGTTAATCACCATAGAAATAATGGACAACTAGTCTCTGCCATATTTTTAGATTTATCTAAAGCTTTCAGCATGGTAAACCACAATAAACTTCCCCACTCACTCTCTAGCCTGAACCTCAGCATCTCCTCTATCACATGGTCTAACAGCTATCTATCAGGTCGGCAGCAGGCAGTACAATGGCAGAACCAAATATCCTCTCTACTGCCTGTATCATTAGAAGTCCCTTAAGGCTCCATCACAGGCCCACTACTCTCCACTCTTTTCACCAATCAACTCTCATCCACCACACCTAAGGCCTCAACAATTCAATACGTAGATGACACCACTATCATATGTGCCTCCCCCACACTTGAACTCCTTCACTCCCAAACACAAGAATGCTTCTCACTAGCTGAAACCTGGTTCACCAATCACCAGTTTATTCTTAACCCAACTAAAACAATACTGCTTTTCTTCAGGTCTCATAGATCCATCCTCCAAACAGATAACTTTACTATCACCTCTTATAACAAAACTGCAATTACTCCAATCAGCCACGCCAAACTTTTAGGCATTGAAACAGACAGCCATCTACGATTTGACTTGAACATTGCCCAAACTATCAAGAAAGTTCACAAAAAACTAGGACTGCTGTATCGTAACAAGCAATTTCTTTAACAGCAATCCAAAACCATGACAGCCAGGACACATCTGCTATCTACCCTCCTCTATGCATCCCCAGTACTAACTAACCTATGTAAAACGGATCTACACAAACTAGAATCCTGCTACAATAAGATAGCTAGATTTGCTACAGAATCTTCATATAGAACACATCACTGTGACTCTCTCAAAAAGCTAAACTGGTTGAAGTTCCCTCTATTACTTCAACTAAATCAACTGTCACTAGCACACAAGATATACTACCACTCAGGCAAAATCCAGCCCTCCAACATCTTATACATCCTCACACCACAACAAGAACCTTGAGATCTAGCACCCCAAACCTCCTAGAAGTCAACAAACATAATAATGAGGCAGGAAAATTTCTCTTTAGCCACTTCATTTCTAAACTCTGGAACTCCCTACTTGCCCACCTAACATCCAATAATACCACTGCACAATTTAGAAAACTCCTTAAAGCCCACTTCATGAACATATGCTCCTGTCTCACCCCGGGGTAAACACAAGCACACAAGCTATATCTCTTAACACTGTCATATGTCAAGTCTAGTTTCTCACCTTGTTTCTTGTCCAAGTGTGACCTTAACATATGGAATGTATAATTCTGCTATGAAAAGAACGCACTGCAACCTACTGTATCTATAAGTCCAGAAAGAACTGCATGTACTCTATGTATAAGTCTGCAATATTCTGCATGTATTATGAAATGTGCTACCTCTGAACTGTATATCTTACTATGAGCCTGTACTATATACTGTTATATATTTACTAATGTTAGTCTGCCTGATTTGTATGTAAATGCCACTGCTCTTAAGAGCTTGTTTATGTACTGAAATGGAGCTTTTCTCCTCAGGCCACCACTGAAAATGGACCTGCGTCCAGTCGGACTTTCCCGGTTAACAAATCTAAAATAAAATAAAATATATATAAAAATCTATACTTTTTATACTTTGTTTATAATGCAGCATGTCTTTCCTGGGTGCTACTGCATGTCAATTATACTATAAGGAGCACACTACTGGACCATTTTAAGAACCCAGAATGTATCTTAACATGCCTCTTTAGTGCCATTTGTTGCATCTTGTATTATATTTAATAATAGTACATTACTCAACTATGTCAAGAGATTAGAAAGTACACCACTTAAGTTTCAACATAATAATGGTTACCTTTTAATAAAATGAGCAGTTTAACCTTTTAAACTTTAAGTGAAAATAAGTGACATATATAGCTAAAAGAATCAAACTGTAACATTTTGGAAAGGTAAATAGTAACCATTTGAAGTAGGAAAAGAAAGAAAGAAAGAATGAAAGAAAGAAATTACCTTGTAAAAAGTAATATACAGCACATGTTCATAAGAATTCAAGCACTTATTTAAATTAATAACAATTCATAACCATGAAATACATTGCTTTTCATTTGTCCTTCCATTTTTTACTGTTTTTGTCTTTTATTAACCAACCACCTCTTGTTGCATTTCTCCTCAAAGAAGTTGGTAGATTCCAATCTATTTCTTGTGTTTTTTCAAGGATTTTATTTTTCTGTACAAAATCCATTGCATCTTCCAAGGTGTTAAAAATCTTCTCTCCTTCTGGAAGATGAATCCTTAATTTTGCTGGAAACAAGATGTGTGATTTAATATTGTTTTTCTTTAAGCTTTTACCAGCTGGCACATATGCTTTTCTCTTGAACATCATTAATGTAGAACAGTCATCATCAAATTGATGTACTATCACAATGTCACAGCTGCAGTGTGCAACAACAAATATTTGAAAGTAAGTCTGCACATGTTTGTATGTGTGGAAAAAACATGCAGAAAGCACAACAGCGAATGGTAGTGTGCATTTGCTGTTGTGAGTTCAGCATGTTGGATGGAGATTGCACTACAGTGGGGATCGGGAATTTTACTCTTTCATGCACTGTAGTGTGATCTAGGAGCTTATGTATAAGTTGCAGGGGGTGGGGTTCACAGCCCACCACTTGGGGGGTGAAGGGGGCTTGCCCCCCTGCAAAACCTGTGTTGTATGCCACCAGATGTGGTGGTATGTTCAAAAAATGTCAACAATTTGAAATCAAATTGTCAACATTTTTTTTCATTTGTTCTTTCTCTTGGTCGCTATCATAACTTTTGACAATGTTTTTCGAGTACGTAACAAACATGCAATGTGCAAAATTATGATAGTAAGCCATCAAATCTTATTGTATTTCCTTTTATTTTAACTGGATAACAAGGCCATGCAGCTTTTAAAACTACATACTTATCTTGACTTGAGAAAAATCTTACGATCACTGACCTGTTTTTTTTTTTTGTTAAAGATCAGTTAGAAAGTGATCAATGTGCCTTTTTGATGTCAAAGGAAAAAGTTTCAGGCTGGTTCAAAGTTTTGGGCAGCCAGGTATTACGGATTTGAATCATACTGTCTCCCTCTTCTTTTTTAGGAATCCTGTAAATCCTGATGTTATTCCTTCTAGTTCTGTTGTCCAAGTCTTCTATTTTATCCCAGAATAACTTGTTTTGTTTCAGAATAAATTCAGTGTTATTCTCATTTCAAGTAATCTTCCATCAAAATCAGACATTGACTCTTGTATTCTTGAGATTTGTGATTACTGTTGTTTAAGTGATTCACTCAGCACTTCAACTTGTTTTTCACCTTCCTCTTTGAAATTGTCCATTTTGCTTTCTAATTTATCTATCTTTACAGATAACTCACTGGTATTACTTAATATAGCCTATATGTCTTTTTTCATAGTACTGTCCTGTACAATGGGCTTAGAGTGGCTCATTCTGAGACAATTCGTTTTTTCTAGTTTTCTTGACAGGAAAAAGCAATTAAAAGAGTTTTAAACTTATTTTTTGTAGTAAATCTTTCAACAGATGTTCAACTATAAATCCATCAAGTTTTAAAATGTTCTATTTGAGTAGTTTTTGGTAAAAATCCTGTCAGGTATGTTAAATGAAGCATAGCTAAAAAAAAGGGGTGTTAACTGCTCACCATCTTGGCCAAACCCCTCACATTTGTGGTTTTGATTATAAACATTTCCTAGTTGACAGTAGGAAAGTATTCAGGAAGTTCACATTTTTATTGTGGACTAGCTGCCTGTTTCCATGATAATTATACAATAATGTCCTTTGCATTCAGCATGATTAATTTTTTGGTATGTACAATTTTTTAAAGAATCTTTCAAGCACAACATAGAATTATGAAGTAATTTTTATGGCAAAAAGTTTCATGACCATTATATCACACTTTAAGTGCAACAGCATACATAAAAAATGAATCAAATACAAGTCCTTTATAATAAACTGAGATAAAGATGCTAAGCAGCTACCTATAGAGGAGGTCAACTAAAACTTTTAAGGCATACTCTGGACATTTACGAAATCTTGTATTTTATTTCCTGTGCGACAGTTTCCTAAATTCATCACCAATTACAAATGGTAGCTTAAAAATTGCAGAAAGTTTTGAAAACACACTTTTCATTATTTATTAGGTAAGACTCCGCAGTGTCAAATACCTCTTCTCATGACTGATACTTTGTAAGCAATTAAGACCCAGGACCACTTCCCTGGTTAACTTATGTTAGTATCAGAACAGAAATCAGTGATCATCAGTGATCAATTCATTAATTTATCATGTGCTTCAATGTGTAGTTGTTTAAACAGATGAATGTTCTGGCATGCATTTCATAATGTCATTATGGTATTTCATTACTAAGTTATGTCAGCATGACTGTAAAAGCAGAGCTTATGCTATTCTTTTTCCAATTACTCATTTGCAACTGCATTACATTAATAACATGTTTATATCGTGTTTATGGCTTCAGTCAAAGTGAGTGCATAGTAGGAAGTGATAAGGCATGGTATACTGTACTGGATGCATATGGATTAGGCTTCAGGACACTACAGTCTAAATGTTCACTCGCTGCAGATATACAGTGGATATAAAAAGTGTACACACCCCTGTTAAAAAGCCATGTTTCTGTGGTATAAAAAATTAGACCACAATAAATCATTTCAAAACTTTTCCCACCTTTAATGTGACCTATAACCTGTACAATTCAATTGAAAAACAAACATCTGTTAGGAGAAAAATATAAAAAATAAAAAAACATACAATAAGCTGGTTGCATAAGTGTGCACACCATTAAACTGATACTTTGTTGAAGCACCTTTTGTTTTAATTACAGCATTCAGTCTTCTTGGGTACATACCTGCCATCAATTAAAGAGACTCTGATTAACCCCAAATAAAGTTCAGCTGTCCTAGTAGGATTTTCCTGACATTCACTCAGTTGTCTGCTACAGCAAAAGCCATGGTTCACAGAGAGCTTACAAAGCATCAAAGAGATCTCACTGTTGAAAGGTATCAGCAGGAGAAGGTTACAAAAAAATTTCCATAGCATTGGATATACCATGGAAAACAGTGAAGACAGTCATCAAAAACTGAAGAAAATATGGGACAACAGTGATGTTGGGAAGAATTGGATGCCCCTCCAAAATTGATGAAAAGACAAGACAAAAACTGGTCAGGGAGGCTGCCAAGAGACCTACAGCAACACTGAAGGAGCTGCAAGATTTTCTGGCAAGTACTGGTTGTGTACTACATGTGACAACTATCTCCCATATTCTCCATATGTCTGGCCTGTGGGCTAGGATTGTAAGATGGAAGCCTTTTCTTACAAAGAAAAACACCCAAGCCCAGTTAAAATTTGCAAAACAATACATCAAGAGTTCCAAAAGCATGTGGGAAAATGTGTTATGGTCTGATGAGACCAAGGTCAAACTTTTTAGCCACAAATTTCAAAAGGTATTTTTTATGCAAAGACAACACTTTGCATCACCAAAATAATACCATCCCCATAGTGGTGGCAGTATCATGCTTTGGGGTTGCTTTTCTCCAGCTGAAATTGGGGCTTTAGTCAAGGTGGAGGGAATTATGAACAGTTTCAAATACCAGTCACTTTTGGTCCAAAACCTTGAGGCGTCTGCTAGAAAGCTGAAGATGAAGATGAAGTTCATCTTTCAACATGACAATGACCCCCAAGCACACATCCAAATCAACAAAAGAATGGCTTCACCAGAAGAAAATTAAAGCTTTGGAATGGCCCAGCCAGAGCCCAGACCTAAACCCACTAGGAAATCTGTGGGGTGACATGAAGAGGGCTGTGCACAAGAGATGCCCTCACAATCTGACAGATTTGGAGTGCTTTTGCAAGGAAGAGTGGGCAACTCTTGCCATGTTATGATGTACCATGCTGATGGACTCCTACCCAAGAATACTGAATGCTGTAATTAAATCAAAAGGTGCTTCAGCAAAGTATTAGTTTAATGGTGTGCACACTTATGCAACCAGCTTATTGTACATTTTTTATTTTTTATATTTTTTCCCCTAACATATTTGTTTGTTTTTCAATTGAATTGTACAGGTTATAGGTCACATTAAAGGTGGGAAAAGTTTTGAAATTATTTATTGTGGTCTCATTTTTTTTATATCATAAAAATCTGGCATTTTAACAGTGGTGTGCACTCTTTTTATGTCCACTGTATATCCAAATACTTTGTCCTATTTATATTTTACAGAGACTTTCTATCTGCTCTCACCAGCACGAAGCGTGGTTCGTATATGACCACCTGAAGTCTTTCAATGCTTACTACATTACATAGACATCAGCTTGGCTGAGCTTCATTTCATAACAAATGCATTACAAGGCACAGAATTTCTCTCAATAGTTATACAGCCACTGTGTTTAGCTGCACAGTGGCTATTACTGTGGAAAGCGCAAAACTTTTAAAGTAAGTTAAATATTTTAAACTTAGAAATTACTGGATAACTATGCAAACTGAATTACATGAACAATTAACTTTGAATTAGCTCATTGTTTTTAGAGTAGAGAAGTTGATATGCAATGTTGATGTCAACAATAGGAGCGTTAATGGCAGGAGTTTTGCACGCAATCTTTCATTTAATAGTTGCATGTTCATGACAGTATAATCTGTACATGAAAGTTAAGGGGAGAGTAACAACACTGAACATTGTATTCTGAGCTGATCAGGCTATGACAAATACATGTTGACACTGGAAATGATAAATGTTTACACTTCCGCTTTTATTTATTCATGAAGCTATACAGAGTACTAGTGGATAACCTTAATAGTATATTGAAAAGATATATAACTGCAAGTCTACTTTACTTTATTAATATGAAAGTTAATTACTGTCAGAACACTACAATGAAATTAGTGCAACCATTTTATTCATTCCTTATGTAAATGATGTATACTTTTGCTTTGAGTTAACTCTTTTCTTTATGTTGCAACTGTTTAGTTATTCAGTTTCAATAGGATACACTCAGAACATGAGGCAAATGCCTGCTTGGCCAAGGGAGTAGGGCCAAAAAAAACTGAGAACTAAAGTGTTGAACCTAGTGATCTTGGATATAAATGCAGTTGGGGGGACGAACCACACTTTGAGGCAGTGCAGAAAAAAACGGCATGGTGGGACATATCAGTGCAAAGACTAAGCAGAACACAGTTGTGAAAAGCACTAGTAGAGGGGGACCTCATACACTTATCCCTTTAGCATGCATTTAGGAATACCTCCTCTCCATATGGGGAGATGATTACAGCACTGATGAGGATGTTACAGGCATAATCAGAGGCGGTGTGGACAATGACAATTACCCACTGAGCAGCAACCACATTTATCCAGACAGGAAGGGTAGTACTTGCTCCATGGCAAATTCATATGCTGAAAATTACTGCAGAGGTTACCTGGTTACATATATCACATAACAATTCTTATCAACAGAAACCCTCCATTTCTGCCTATTAGGAAAGTGGTCTGAGTGTGAATAGTAAGTGTCTGTCACACTGTATTAAACAACATTCCTTCATCCAAGATGTCATTAATTACTCCTTTAGAGGACCAGCACCAGAAATGAGCAGTTACACTCTAACAGCATAGCTGGAAGATGCCAAGAACAGAATGGCTCTTGATAACAATGATATAACAGTTAACATTTATGACACAGGCTGAATATAGTGCTTCATAGTTGCCATGGGCAATGGTAGGATCACACATCTCACAGTAGGAACCTAACTCTGCAGGCAGTGAAACAGGGAAATTCAAGTAGATGAGGACATTACATTGCAAGAACTACAGGGAGAGATCCCATGTACCTAAAAGCAGTGTTTCTTCAACCACAGGAACACCTACACGAGGATGGTATGAATACAGAGGTAGCAGTTTTGATTGTAAAACCTGTGCAAAGGGTGTGGAGTACGTTACAGCTACCACCAGAAACACAAAATGCATTGGTAGACCAACAGCAGATGTACTGGAACATTTTTTTAGGCTTAGCCCACTGCCACAGAAAGTCAACTAGAGATGGTCAGGGAAATGCAAGGCATTTATGAGGATTTCCACTTCTCCTTCTTTCGGCTGCTCCCAATAGGGGTCGCCACAGCGGATCATCTGTTTCCATTTCTTCCTGTCCTCTGCATCCTGCTCTGTCACACCAACCACCTGCATGTCCTCTGTCACAACATCCATAGACCTTATCTTAGGTCTTCCTGTTTTCTGGTTACCTGGCAGCTTCATCCTTAGTATCTTTTTCCCAATATACTCTCCATTCATCCTCAGCACATGTCCAAACCAACGTAATCTTGCCTCTCTGGCTTTGTCTCCAAACCTTCCAACTTGGGCTGACCCTCTAATATACTTATTCGTAATCCTGTACACCCTCGTCACACCCAGTGAAAATCTTAACATCATTAACTCTCCCACGTCCAGCTCTGACTCCTGTGTTTTTGTCAATGCCATGGTTTCCAGCCCATATAACATAACTGGTCTCAATACCCTCTTGTAGACCTTCCCTTTCACTCTTACTGGTACTCGTCTGTCACAAATCACTCCTGACACTCTTCTCCACCTACTCCATCCTGTCTGTACTCTCTTCTTCACCTCTCTTCCACACTCACCATTACTCTGAACTGTTGATCCCAAGTATATAAACTCATCCACTTTCACCACCTCTACTCCCTGCATCCTCACCATTCCTCTATCCTCCCTCTCATTCACACAAATATATTCTGTCTTAGTCCTGCTGACCTTCATTCCTCTTCTCTCTAGAGCATATCTCCAACTCTCCAGGGTCTCCTCCACCTGTTCCCTACTCTCACTACAGATCACAATGTCATCTGCAAACATCATAGTCCACAGGGACTCCTGTCTGATCTCATCTGTCAACCTGTCCATCACCATTGCAAATAAGAAAGGGCTCAGAGCTGATCCTTGATGTAATCCCACCTCCACCTTAAATGCATCCTTCACTCCCACCTCAGACCTCACCACTGTCACACTACCCTCGTGCATATCCTGTACCACTCTTACATACTTCTCTGACACTCCCAACTTCCTCATACAAAATCACAACTCCTTTCTAGGCACAATGTCATATGCTTTCTCTAAGTCCACAAAGACCCAATGCAACTCCTTCTGACCTTCTCTGTACTTCTCCATCAACAGTCTCAGAGCAAACATCACATCTGTAGTGCTCTTTCCTGGCATGAAACCATACTGATGATCACTAAACATCACCTCCCTTCTTAACCTAGCTTCCACTACTCTTTCCCATAACTTCATGCTGTGACTGATCAATTTAATCCCTCTGTAGTTACTACAGTTCTGCACATCACCCTTATTCTTAAAAATCGGTACCAAAACACTTTTTCTCCATTCCACTAGTACATGGAAATGGTAGAGACTAGGGATAATGCCATGGTCACACTCATGCACAGTATGGTGGCACAGCCACAGTGACTGTCTCCACCTCCATACATACACTGGTGAGGACTTAACCGACTCATGCAGGAAACAGAGGTGGACAGCGTACTCAATGGACATGTTGCGACATTGTAAGTTGCACACCATATAATTCTTAGGAAAGTACAGAAAAAGTTGGGAAGGGGACTTAGCACTAATGAAGACAGGCAGACCTTGTCGTGGTATGTGTGGTCGAATGCTTACCTCTCATTCTATGTCTTGGTCATGCAGCACTGTGAGATCACTATCTGTTTGATCATCTGCATCCAACAAGTCATGTCATTGTGGCAAGTCAGCATGAAGCTCAAATCCTAGTATTTCATCACCATCATTGGCACGATCCCCAACACTATTCGTAGGGGACATTTTGTATGTTACTTTCACCTATAGTAAGTCAGAGTGGACAGTAACAATTCACCAAAATGTATTTCAGTGCAGCAATGTCACAGATTGCAATAAAAGGAAATGTAAAACAAAAAAAGAAGAGTGGAGGGGAAATCTGCACACTGCAGTGTAGATTGGGGCCTATTCAGCAGCATGCATTTGACTTAAGTAAGGCTAATGATTACAATAAAAGGAAAGATAATAAAATAAAAAATAAAAGGGAAGGAGCAGAAAACTGTAGTACAGGACAGTATTAAAGGCCCAACACACAGGAAAAGGAATGATTATAGAAGTAACACAAATCCTGCCAGCAACATTAGCACTGATGTCACATCATTCTCAGAATTACACAAATGATGACTGCTATAAATTCTGATGGCATAAAGGTTGCTGTTTATTACAGTGTGAATTAATCTGATGTGCAGTACCTTAACAGAAAACCAAATTCTTATTCATAATAAAAGAAGTGCAAAAACATTAGAACATACCACCAGAAAAGTTTTACAATTTCCTTTTATTAATTAATGTATTATTTATTTATTGACATTTGAAAGTCCAACTGGGTAGAAAGCCATTTTCAGTAGAGACCCGGGGAGAAAAGTTCCAAATTATTACAAAACATTTTAAGAACAATAATTTTACAATCTTCAAAAATAAAACAAAAGCATCTGAAATTTCAACAATTGTAACAGATTAGACATAATATAAAATCACTGTCACTGGTTAAGAATTCATACAAGTTACATTACAGTCATTTAATATTTAGAGAAATTTTAGACAGTTTGTAGAGAAGTTAAAGGTAAGTTAGTCCAATACAAACAGGAATTGCAATATAAAGTGAGATAACAACAGGCTTATAGAATACTTAGAGAGAAAGTCAGGGAACAGAATTTGACAGCAATTAGGAAGTAAGTAAAGAAGGGAGAGTAAGGAGATATAATGAATGAAAAGATGCTTGTTCACATTTAGGGATATAGTTTATTCTGCTTTTGAGCAAGAAAAGAGTCTTAATGTTAAATAGGAAGTCTTTTGGCATTGTTTTGAAGATGGGAGGGTACTGGAAAGACTTGTGTGGTTGTTCCAACCAATACTGGGCTCAGTTGAGAGATATTTAAATGAGCCACTAATGAGTGTGTCCTCCATTCTGTTCTTGCATGTGTCTGAATCACGTCTTATCACTGTAGTGTTCCTAGAGCACACAAGCAAAGCACTAGCATAGTACAACAGCAACAATGTAAGCTATAGAACACAATGATGAATATCATAAACACAGGTATGATCCGATTGTTCATTTAATCTATAGTCATCAGACAATACTAATCAGAAACAACACAACTGCAGAACTCCTGTGGCAATGCAAATCAGAGCTCAATGCAGAAAAAATGACAAAAATAATCATTGTTTTAGTGATTTGCAGCACTTGATATTTATCTGAGTACTAGTTATACATGTTCAGGTGTTAAACAGTTTCTAACAGTCTGAACTAGGACACCCTAATAGCTAAAGAAACTTTCTTTTTAGTATGTAATTCACTCTGGTTTACAGACTAGGAATAAAAACATACTCCATATTATATGACATTCTTTGTAAGAATTTGTGAACGTCTGTTACTTAAAAAAATCACACATCCTACTGTATATGTGATTTCAGAAGCTGCTGACCATATATAGTTCTAGGAAAGAGCAAAACGAAATAAACTAGCAAAGCTGCATATTCTAGTTGAAATAAAGATATGGCACAGAACAACAAGGATTAAATTCCCATGCCCTAGACATGACATATCTGAGCAAACTGTTCATTCCACAAATAATTTGAACTGCTTATTCAGTAACTCTGAGAGGAACACCACTACTTTTTTCCTAAGACTTAAATTAACTGCTACTGCAATGCTGGCAAAAGAAAAGGAAAAAATGACAGTGCAACCCAGTACTGAATGATTTACTGTACAACAGCAAGCCACTTGACATCAGAAATACTACTGCCTGGGTTCCCTCAAATTATCTGTGTTATGACCACAGTAATTCTCATTATGGGCACTACTAATGGATGGAAGCAGCTTTAAAATTCTTTATCCCATGCACAGGTTCCCTCAAATTATCTGTGGTATGATCCCAGTTATTCTCATTAAGGGTAATATATAATTATCAACAATGGGATGAATAAGGCCAGTCTCTAACCAAATGGGATAGGTTAATTCCAGCACAAAAAATGGAAACTGGCTAAGCTTAAGACGGCTCCAAAGGTTGCTGGTTTAGTACTTACCTATGAACAAAAAGTCAGAAACTAACTTTAAAAATGCATGGCAGTATGCACACTACATTGCAGGATACCTGCTATGCCCTAACAAATATAAATAAATATTTATTTTTGTGTGTGTGTGTGTGTGTGTGTGTGTGTGTGTGTGTGTGTGTGTGTGTGTGTGTGTGTGTGTGTGTGTGTGTTTGTGTGTGCGCATTTATATGTATACATATAATCTTTATATAAATATAGATAAATAAACATGCACACACACAGTTGTGTGTGTTTGTGAGCCCATATGCAGGTATATCATGGGGTTGCATTTAACAACACCCAGATGAACCATATAAGAAAAGCATTTATACAATTTTCAGTACACAATTAAGGTTCTGTTTTCTCCACAGGCCAGATCCCAAAACAATTTATGCTCAAGAAATTTCCCTGAGCTTATAATACTTCCAGTAAAATATCCATTTCTGTTACATGACTTGGATTCCTCCTGCAATGAGCTATACAAATGAGGAAGCAAGCAACTATATGGTGGGTGTCCCACTCATGCTTTTAGTTCCAAAGAAATCACAGTAATCCCTGCTCTGAACCTCATTGTAAGTATAAAGCAGATAAACTTCCCTACTGGAAGGGCACTTAATACCACAAACTGTACCATAACTTTATCAGTGGGGGGATGCATGGCAATCAGTATCCTAATGTTATATGCAAAAACACAAAACTTTGTAGTGAACATTATCATACTGTACACAACATACTCCAGTGGGCATCTCCATCAAATTAGGAAAAATGGGTTTGTTTTTCTGTGTTTTTAAAATAATGTCACTCACTTTCTTAATTTTCTGTATGTGGTATGTGCTTTTGTGTGTGTGTGTGTGTGTGTGTGTGTGTGTGTGTGTGTGTGTGTGTGTGTGTGTGTGTGTGTGTGTGTGTGTGTACCCTTTTGGCTAGTATAAGCACAACATAAAGACCAGCAGCCCTGGGTAAATAACCTATTGCCCAACTGGTGTCCAGCTGCCCAGCTTGGGTTACCTGGCAAAGCTCTAATGAGCAAAATCTGGAGGTAAAGCCAGTCAACCTGCCAAACATGAACTAAGAATTACTAAACTCAGTATAGGCTCACTGGATGCAGCTAGGAAGTGGATGACATGATGGCAAGGAGGAGGCTGTTACCCAGGAGACAAAATGGAAGGGCAGTGCAGCAAAACCACTTGGCTGGGCATCCACAGTCTACTACTAAGAAGGAGGACTGACTAGAAATAGTGTGGGAATTGTTATGAGGTAGAAGCTTCACAAGACAGTGAAGGATGTCATTAGAATTAGAGATACACTCATGGCAAGTAGATTGCAGTGTAAGGATAGGGCACTCCTCCTAATCTCCCCTTATGCCCCACTACAAGGTTGTGAAAGTGAGGATAAGAGTGCTTTCAGACAGCAGCTACAAGAACTACTAGCTAAAGTAGAATAACGTAAGTTGGAGTTAATAATGGGTGACTTGAATGCACATACTGGGACAGATAGACTGAGATATAAGGAATGCCTGGGCCACATGGGTCAGGCAATAGGAATAAAGAAGGAGATGCCATTCTAGACGTCCATCTGGTAAATGGTTTGATGGTAGCCAACACATGGTTCAGCAAGAGAGACAGTTGCAAGATCACATACAAGAGTGGCCAACATGCAACCCAGGTATACTTCCTCCTAGTAAGAAAAGGGCACTGAGGTAGAGTCAACGATTGCATGTCATCCCCACTGAAACACTTGGCCCACAGCATAAACTACTTCTTGCCACAGTCAGATGTAAGCAATAGTCAGACAAGGATCTAAGATCAACAGAGACAAGGCTGAAGAACTGGAAACTGACTGGTGAGAAAGCACAAGAGTTCAAGGAATTACTCAGGGATCTAATACCTCACAAAGAAGAGCAAATAGGTGAATTTGAAAATGAATGGCAGTGCTTCTAAACATGTGTAAGGACTACAGAACAGTATGCAGCCATGCCAGGTATGAAAGCTGGTGGTGGAATCCAGAAGTACAGGAAGTCATTAAAAGAAGGAAGTTGTGCAGAACAAAAGTAGGAGATAGAAAAGATGGACCAGGCTAAGAAGGAAAACTGGATGGTTAACAAAAAGGCTAAGAGAAGAGTTGCAATGGCAAAGAACAAGAAATCAGCTGCACTCTACCATCTTCTTGAAACTAGCTCAATACATGGCACAAAGAAACTCTATCAGGTTGCAAAACAAATGCAGACAGATAAAGAAGATAGTCAGATACCCAAGGGATGCTATAAACAATCTGTTTACCAGTCAACAGGACATCAAAGACCAATTGAAGAAGTTCCTCCAGTAGCTTCTGAAAGTGGAAAACCCTGCCGAATCAGTACTGCATCAGACACAGCCTACATTGGAAAATGAAGAGGATCCCACCCTAGAAGAAGTGATAACAACACAAAGGAAAGTGAAGTTACAGAAATCAGCAGGTTCAGATGAGGTCACAGAAGATACAATCAAGACATTGGGTAAGTGAGGAGGGATATAGCTCCTGAGGGTACTCATAGCAGTATAGATAAAAAGACATATCCCAGATGACCGGAGCATAACCATATTTGTACAAGTGTGAAAGAACAATGGAGACACCCACAACTGTCAGCAGTAGAGAGGTATCGAAATTCCAGTCATACTGCATGAAAGTTCTGGAGAGGCTGATTGATAAACGAATACGTAGAGTAATAGAAAGTAAGATGGAAGATGAGCACTACAGATTCAGATCACAATTAAACAGAATAGACCCAATATTTGCAGTGAGACAGATAGTTGAGAAGAAGCTAGAGAAGAGGAAAGAGTCCAGCTGGGGATTCCTAGACTTGGAGAAAGCATATGACAGGGTTCTAAGAAAGCTGATTTGGTCAGTCTTGCATTGTTTGATGTCCCAGAAACATCAGTAGAATTAGTGCAGGGTTGGTACAATGACTTAAATGCCAATCATGTCCGGGCTCACAGATCGCCTCCCAGTGGGAGTGGGTGTGCATTATGGTTCAGTTTTGAGCCCATCGCTGTTTACTCTGGTGATGGACTGCATTAGCAAACAGGTCAGAGGTGATGGATCAACAAAGTTGCTGTATGCAAACACTGAGGTTTCCCTTTCCTTCAGTATTTTGCAATATGCTTTCCCTGCACATCATCTTACTTATGTGTGCTAATCCTAACCATAACCCGAACCCTAACACTAACCCTAACCTTATGTTACTAAAAATCTGTTCCCTAACAGTACTACTACACAGGACAAAAGGACACAGAACACAAACAGAAAACATGTACAACACTGAATCTAATGCCTTACCTAACCCTTATTCTGCCCTTTACCAATGAAAACACTTGCATATGCACACCAGATGTTATAACACAGTTTTATATATTTTCACAACCATTACTTTTATTTTTCTACACACTCCTGCCTACCTACACTATAAAAATTTAAATTCAGCCATATGTGATTCACACAAATAAGCATTTACTTATTTGTGCAATCTCTCTTTTTTACATCAAAATTTTTTTTACCAAATGTGCATTCATACATAATAAAACAACTTACTACCATCTAAAATTTCATTTCTTGATTTGTTTATTTATCTTTGCTGACTGAGACAGTCTGACTGGGATAGATACCTTTTTTTATTGCAGGTCTTGGGACAAAAGCTCTATTGTCTTTTTTCCACTCATTCACCATCTTCCTTAACAGTGCAGATTCATCTGACCCTGATAGTGCAGAAGCTCTGTCACAAAGTTCAACTCCCTAACATTTTTTCACTGAAAAATGTTCATCTTTTTATAATAGTCTATGATCACTACTTTCGACCCCGGTACTGCAAGTGCTTTGCTATAAGGCATAACTCCCTAAGAGTTTCACTGAGAATTTTGTCATCGTATAACAGCCTGTGATCACTACATCCAACTCCAATACTGCAGGAGCTCTGCAACATGGTCCAGCTCCCCAACGTTTTCACTGAGAAGTTCATCATTATATAATGCAGGCAAATTTAACATAACAAACCTTGCTATATATTAACTTTATCTAGTCAAATATGCACCTGCCCTGGGTTGCAAGTTGGCTATAATACCCCCCCCCCATATTGGTCTCTTGACCAATAGATTGCACTGTATATCCCAGTTACTTAGGCTCCCCAGATGCCAGTTTCTGCATTTAGGAAATGAAAGAAAACCTGTTCTACTTAGTGCCTCTTTGCCAATTGTTTTGTACTGGCTAGAAACAGATTACTCTCTGTTATTATCTGACATCAGGATGAGAGCCCACTATTCTACCACCAATTCCTACTTAACCCCTTTTACTCCAGTATTATACTTCTGACACATACATTTCACTTGTGACTCTGATTTCCTAACCCCTTTCAAGCAATCTTCTACTATTACATAAACACTACTGTTTCTTTTTACCCAATTCCCAACTTCCATTTAATCTTTTAGCACATTCCCATCTACCTTTCACTCTCTCATACTGTCTTGCACTATATTCATTCATACTTGCACCCTTCCCTGACAGTACCTACCTATTCGACATTGTATCTTCTACTTTTCCCAAATAAATCTTCACTTCTTTCTATTTTAGTTACATTCTCATATTCTAGCCTTTTAAACCCATTTGTTCCATCCCTTCTAGAGAAGATATTAGGACTACCTCATTCTCTTCATTAATAGAAAACACTTCTTTCCTACATGCACCATCACCACCACTAAATATCCTACTGCACTGCAATTTCTTGTCTCCTTGTCAATCCCTGCTTTCCCACTATCTGTATCAATAAAATATGGATCCCTTTATTTAATCATATTACTCCACAACTTATCCTCTATTCTTCTCCTTCTACTGGGCCATCTCTCATCCTACCATGACTTTATAATAGCTTTCAATATCTCTCCACCTCTGGTCCAACCACTTATTCATGCTTCCTCCATACACTCTGCACACATTGTACCAGACCTATTTAATGATGCCCCTCACCTTTACTCCAAATATAGAGAGATTAACTCAATTTCAACTGAAACCAAAACAAAATTAAGAGGAAAAAATACTCTCCAAAAATTACATATCAGTAATTCCCCAACATACTGAAATCCTTCTAGAAGGAGACACTGACCCTAATCCTGGCCCCACCTATCACAATGAACATCAAAACAATTCTGTTTCACACATCACTCTAACCCCACAATAGTCAACCCCAAACCCCAGTAATCTCACTTTTGCTGCCTTAAATGTTAGAAACATGAGAAATATAACTGCTGAACTCCATGCCCAGATTACCCAACATAAACCTGATAATCTCACCGTAAGTGAAACGTAGCTTAAGCCCAGCAAAAACTACTTCACAATTATACCTCTCAAATATAATATCATCCATCATAACCATATAAAAAGGAAATATGGTGTTATTGCTTTAATATTTCCCAAAAAGTAACACATTTCCCTTACAACAAACCAATACCAAAAATTCAGCTCAGCAGAGCTTTTTATTACCTTCCTGAAAAAAAAAAAAAAAAAACAATTATAAACAAATACATAATTACTGTCCATTCCATCCCACATGGCAACAATGCAGATATACTGGAAGATATATATAACAATTCCACAATAAAAATACTACTAGGTGATATGAATGTCAATTGGTTGGACACAAACTCTAACTACCCTACATCTAGCATGAACTTATATGGTTTAACACAACTAATAGCCCCACACATTATAGCAAGACATCAAATTCCCTATTAGACTGGATTCTAGTATCTGACCCTAGCAAATACATCACCACAGGTACAATGTCAGACTCTCTAAGTGATCACCTCCCAATCTATAGAACCAGTCATCTTACACATCCATTTAAACAGCATGTTTGTGAAACAACATGCAACCTTTCCAAGTTTAGCTCATAAATGTTCATTACTACCTTATTATCTATTAACTGAAACTTCCTAAAAAGCATCCCCTCAGATGTAAATAAATTCACTACAACTTTCCTGAATATCCTAAATAGCCTTGCACTTCCTAAAAGGAAGAGACTAATAACAAATATTGCAATTTGCCAACCCAAATAGAGAAGAATGCTAATACAGGATAGTGAAAAAACATGGGATGAATGGCAAACATATAAAACCCCACACTACCTTGAAAACTTCAGAATTCTTCAAAATCATACTAAAACGCAAATACATGAAAACAAAAAAGCTATACTTTCAGAACAATAGTAAATACAACCCTTAAAAATTATGGACAGCCATTAAATAAATCTTGCATTCTGGCCAAATATCCAGCCGTAAAGCATCTCCCAATAACCCACGATTCAAAACAACAATACAGTTCTACTCTTATTTTGGGTCTATGTTAGTTCACTAAAATTCCTTTTCAGTGAATGCCTAATCATCAACCCCAATTCAGTGAAAATCCTTTCAGTGATTCACTGAATTTACCAAGGACAAAGAAGTGGTTGGCCAACTACACAACTCTGCCCTCTTCTCCACTGTAGTGTGATCTCAGAGTTGGTATATATAGTTGGGGATGAGTGGGAATGAACCCCCACACTTGGGTGGGTTTGATTTGCTTAGATGTCTGTCCAGTGTGCTGTAGGGCAAGTATTTACTTGCTCTTTGTAAATTCAGAAAATTGTTGAAACAATTTTCGCTGAATTGGGGTTGATGATTAGGTGTTCGCTGAAATGGCATTTCGGCGAACTAATATAGACCCTTTATTTCATAGATAGTTTAGTATCTCTAACCAAGAATTCCCCAACATCTAGTCCTGCCCTGTCCAACATTTACGTACACCACATCCACAATCACTTTCAAAGCTGTGCCCACATCCTATGTAAAACTACTCTTAAACAAACTCAAGCCATGCTCTATTTCAACTGATGAACTTCTAAGTAAGTACCTTAAATTACCAGCCAGTAGCATTGACTATCCATTCTCAGTCCTAATAAATAGTTCAAGGCAGGAATCCCACATTCCTTTTCTCTATAAAAAGTCACACATTATCCCTCTGCACAAAGGAAGAAATCCAACAGACATTAATAACGTTTGACCTATTGCAATCTTATCCCCTCTCCAAAATACTTGAAAATGTATTCAAAAATAATTGCTACACTATCTTTTGCAGGAAGAACTCCTATCACCCATGGCTTCCATCCTTCCCATAATACTAACACTGCACTTATAATCTACATAGATACTGTCAATAAAGCTAGGGATAATGTCAATCTAGCCTCCTCCTTATTTCTAGCCTTCTCTAAAGCCACTGACACAGTTTTCTCAAAATATTAAATCACATACGTCGGATTGTTTCTGACAGCATATGTTAGTAGGTATTCACTGATACTGTTGGCAAGGGAGCCAGAGGAATATAAGTTATGTGGTTTGGTTATAAGAATCCAGTCTAAGAAGGATTCTTTATTTGTGTTTGCATGCATTCTGGTGTTTCCTAAAAGAAACAAAGAACAGCTATTTACGAAAGTGTCTATATCAATCGAATAAGCATATTATAAATTTCATTTAAAAAAAAAAATAACGCACAAAGGTGCTATTACAGGAATGTTAAAACAATATTTTCATAATAAAACAATTTTACCCATTTACCATAAACAGAAGTAAACTTGTCTGTTCTCAATCTAATAGTGTCTAATTCATTCTGACATACAGAGTTTACAATATTTATAACTTCGCTAAATTAGGGACTAATATCTTTTTTCCAAGCTTTTATAATAACTTTCCTAGCAACAGTCAACAGTCTCCAAAGAAGAGAGTATTGAATTCTAGGAAAACTTCTGGGAACTGAAGCATTAAACAAAAGTAGTAATTTAGATAAATTAAAATTTGTCTGTTCTTAGAGCTTGCAGAAAACTATTAATTTCTTTCAAAAAAGGCTGTATGATATCACAATTTAAGACCATAATTTGCAATCATATTTTAACACACATACACGTGTATATATATATATATATATATATATATATATATATATATATATATATATATATATATATATGTGTGTGTGTGTGTGTGTGTGTGTATATCTACATATATATATATATCTATATATATATATATATATATATATATATATATATATATATATATATATATATATATACACACATATACACATGTACATAAAAGTATAGAAGTATAAGTAAGAAATAGTGCCATTAAGACTGAGAAATATCATGAAACAATGGAGCGCATTGTGAGGTCTGTCACTTCAGGCAGATGCCACCTCATTTTGCACACCCTAAAATACTGCCTCTTGCCTATACTTTTTTGTGTGGGGTACAATAGTGCTATTGGTGGGGGGTGTACAGCATGGAATGGGAGCAGGCGATGTGAGAAGTACTTCACAATATCAAAGTGATAGTAAGAGTTTGGATTTTGAAAAACTTTTTTGAACCAACAGAACAAGATAATTGAATGTAACTAGATAATTGGTGTCCATCCTGGAAATGAATCTGCCGCTTTACAATTAAAAATCAGTTAGTTATGTCTCTGGAAAAAAATAAATAATATTTTTTTTAGTCTCCTAGATGCTTATGGGTGGATGCATGACCAGTGTATTCATTTATTAATGATGGCAAGGATTTATAGAAAAGATAGCTACAGGCTAGTTTAAAATGCACCAGGGAATGGCTTAATATTTTAGTTGGGTATGATTTGACTATGCATGAACAGTTGGATTCAGATATTAAAGGGATACAAGCTGACTTGAAAGTAAAAGTTCATCCTGATTTCTTTAAGTTGAAAACCAAAGAAATTGGGAATGTATGTTTATATGCAGAAGTTAAACAAAAAAATGAAATTATACAATGACCCCCTCATTAATATTCCAAAATGTGCACGTTGACTGGTTGCCCAGACTTTTATCCATCGGTATAAAATGTTCAAAACTTTTTTTCTTTTTAAATAAATAAAAAAAAAACAGAGCAACAGAGACATTCTTTTCTCAGTTGCTTCAGTTTCAAAGCGTTGATGTACTGGATATGCATGGGAATGCAAGTCCCATACGCATGCGCAGTAGATCAACACAAGGAAGCAGTATACCACCACCGGCGGAAGAACAGTAATGCACCGTTATACAAAGACATTATTTAAGAAAAGTAAGTTTTTCTTAAAAAATGTCATTGTATAATAGCAGTAACTGACTCTGTGGTTGTGGTATATTGAAATTTACCCACATTTGGCTTTATTTACCGTAGGTAAATCTTTAATATACCACATCAAGTCGTCGGTTACTCCTTAAATAATTCATGATTAGGAGGCTTGTTTACAATAACAAATTGTTTATACTGCAATGATGCTCACCCAATAACAAATGTTTAAAACTTTCTTCATGTTGGTCATGCAAATCCTGTGATACTGTTGGTAGTAATTGAAGTGAAACTGTAGTTGCATCTTCAGTTTCAGTATTGGAAGTGGTAAAGGTTTACAGTGCACATTTTATGTGCCATTTGAAGACATGCAAATAGAAATAGGAAGTGAGTCAGCTTTTGTGAACAAATCCATAGGCAATTCCACTGTGTGTTGCGCATTTCAAGGTAGGCATTACAGTTTTGGTCCTAAGAAATGAAGTACCTAGTGAAACAAAACCAAATCAAACAAAGCTCTGTCCAGGTGCAGTTGAAGTTAATAATGAAAGGAGATGAACAAATAAAACACACAGACACGTTTTTCTCTCATGTGGCAAGAACAGTCCTCAAGCTTGGAGAATCATGGTCTCATAGATAGTTATATATTATTAAATTAAAAAACCTCATCCTTCCTCTTCCTCTAAAATGTATAATGATCATAATGGCTTATTTTTGTATTTTGCTCAAATTCCAGAACAGAAGTTTGAGTCAGTTTTTGTCGATGTATACATTAAAGTGCCTTATGTTTGTTTAATGTTAACTTAAGACACATGTATTTCTTGGGTACAGCAAGCAAAACAAGCAAGGATTTCATGTTTAAATTAAAACAGTTTCTCCTGTTGTGAAAATGTGACTGCTGAACTCAGAGATGGAGAGATATGTATAATTACCTAAACAGGTCACAAGCATCTAGGTTAAATCTAGGTCATTTCAATCTCACATTTTAATTTAGAAATACATAATATTTACAGTTTTATTTTACTTTTGCATTACAATACTTTTATATATGGAATATATTAATCTTGTTTTCTTAGACTAATTTTGAAAATTAAAAGTGGAGATGGGAATGCTTAAAACGGACCTGTACAGAACCACAGGGTCATGCTGAAAAGAGACATCATTAAATGTGTTAACTACTTTACGTGAGCCATTTGCTTGCTAGAAAATTCTATTTTGTACTTACAGGTTCTTACTTTTCTGCTACCAACTCATTTCCAATTTACAAAGATGGGCAAATCTTGTTTAGTATGTTGACCCCAAACACGTAAACATGCTTTGAGTTATTTTCAGCTGTTGCTGTTCTCTATTAAATATACAGTTTCACAAGCTATGCATCACACCTTTGATATATCGTATCAATATCAGTTTTCTTTTATGATTGGTTATGTAGGTTTGTGTATAATTTGGATAAAATCATACCAATGGCAAAATTGTTTAAAAGTTGTTTTTTTTTTAGTATTGCAAAGAATGCTGATTTAATAATGTCATTATATTTCAAGTTATGTATAAAAGAATGTCCACCTGCATAAACAGGGAGTCCAGCTTTTTAAGAATTTTCAAAGACCAGCACCATTGATATAAAGCATGTGGCAGCATTTATTTTATTGTGTAAAACTACTGTAGGGTATGCGTAAAATCACTGCAATGTGATTTATAAGATACTTTTTGTAGTACAAGACTTCTACACAGTTTGATTTGTAATTTAATATATGTTCATCTAAAAGTGTGTTGTAATATTATAAAAATGCCTGAAAATTAAAATTCCTTCTCTACCAGAACAAATTGCAAGAACATCATGAATGGGAAAGACAGAACCCAAGAGATCTGTGTAAACAAAAAGATAATCTGGACTTATTCCATTGGCTTGGGACTGAAGATGAATATTATTTTATTAGCCAAAAATGTATAAAAACTATGACTGTCTGAGGCTTAATGGCAATCTGTGAACTTCAGACTGGCTAATCAATTCATACTGTGTGACCGACCCTATAGTGCCTCACTTTTTCACACTAACTGAATTTCTAAGTTTCTTTACAGGTTCTTCATAACATTACTTTTACATTAGGCATTCCACATGAAGATGTGACTCTTAAAATTCATTACAGGTACTGAATACATCTAGCTTTAATCTGTCTGATCAAGTATATTCCCTACTCTGAAAGTGGCTAACATCTGTCTCTACCGTTTTCCCTACTTCAGACAATGTTATCATTGACATATTTAGGCTTTGCAGGAAGATTTAAGGTAGTGGTTTAACAATGTGAGATCCTAAGAGCAATTTATAGTTGTTGGAGACAAAATGGACAGTTTCCCTACAGCAAATGAACAATTTGGTGATGCTGACGTGATGAATTTGTCTATTTATTCTTATGATAATGATTCTTTGATAATGAAGGTCATAGCCTGCTTTAGCCACTAGTGAACCCTGCATTATCTGAGGGCTGTCTCATCTTGGTTGGATCCCAACTACAGCAAATTACCTTATTCTTATATTTTGTAACATGTTTTGTCAAACCAACAAAAGCTAATACAGCAATCATGAGTCCATAATAAGCTAGGTGGGTAATAATAGTTCTTATTTATATCCCCTTTAAAATTCAAAGAAATGACTACTTATAGTAGCATTGTTTTGTCAAGTAAAAGACTTCACAATTTCATTAAATGTTTTACCACTGTTGGTGGGCATTCTCTCCACTAAAACTAATATCATAGCCAGCTTTATGTACCTACAATACCTGTGACTGCAGGGGCCCCCCTTAAGCATCAATGACTATGTGGAGCCTCCACAAAAAAAGTTTCTGCTAGTTGTGGAAAATGAGAAGAAAGGTTATTATTAATTTTCTGATTATACTCTATATCCAAGCCAGGGTTGTGATATGATCCTTTTAGGATAAAACCTATAATCAGTGAATAAACATGAGCAAGGAAAGAACTGGAGATCTGCAGCCCAAAGTGATTAATCTCAGTGTTTACATTGGATTATAAGAAGAGCTGATGATTCTGATCTTCTGGGATGGTTTTCTCTTTCAGGAAGTTTTAAAAACACTGGCAGAACACCAGGTACTGTAACTCTCAATGTCTTTCCTTAAGAATTCCTGGCAAAGCCACACATATCAGAATACCTGAATAAAGGCTCAACATCAGGAATACTTTTTAAATACTACTGTAAAACATTTAAAATATAATAAAATAACACATTTTGCTTCAACATGCATTTATGGGGAATAAGAATTATGAAACTCTGAAGTCTGAATTTATTGACTAACTGTAATCCTGAATGGTTTACCAGCAAGTCAAGTTTTTTATGACAGACTGAGCAAACATTATGAGGCAAAATCAGGGATAGTGAGTGATAGGTATACATTACTCATCGATAAAGTATATAAATGTGATTTACCCCTGCTGCCGTTTGATAACAGCTAAACAACAGCCACTGATCTGTTGGGGCAGTACAAGTGTTGCATAGTGTATTGCTAGTTGCAGAATAATTGCAAAATTATGGTGTGTGTGTGTGTGTGTGTGTGTGTGTGTGTGTGTGTGTGTGTGTGTGTGTGTGTGTGTGTGTGTGTGTGCGGGAAGCAGTGTAAGAGTAACAAGCTGGCTATCATTTATTTAACTTTCTAGCTCAAACATCAACAAAACTGTTATGCTTGTATGTTGGGGAGCATGGTTGCCGTGTATGTAAAGCTGCCAAGTTGACCATATTTTCTTTCAAAAAAAAGAAAAAGGCTAAACAACTCCAAAGAACAAAGTAAAAGTGAAAAAGCAGCAAACCAAAGACCAGGAAGGAACCGAACCACAAAACTTATAAGCTTTCATTCGTTTAATAAAACACCACGAACTTCATCAGAATAAATACAAAAACTTGAAACCATCCTTTAAATATTTGTCATGTGCAAAAAAATCATCCAATGACAAAATACTTTAAATAAATTATGTTCCAGTTTTTATGATGGCAAGACCATCAGGTCACTAAGTAGAAGGATTTATGAACATGTGGTCGCAGTGAAAAACAAAGGCAGGAATAATGCACTGGCACAACATGTTTTATTATGTAACAATTTTAAGAAATTTACATTCTTTGTCTTAGATAAAGTAGTTTGTGGTCCTTTGCTGGGTAATTTTAGAGCCTTATTAGAATGTAGGGAAACTAAATGGCAGATAGCTTTAAGAGCAGACTACCCTCCAGGACTAAATGAAACTATTAACATTAAGTGTTTACTTCAGTTACAAAGGCTTTGATGTAGTGACCCAAGCTGTTCACAAAATGGGCTTTATTTGATGAAACACTGTGTAGTAGTTTGTCATTATTGACTATTATATGTATGCATTTTTATATTTTTATGCATATGCAACGTTAAAAAATGTAGTGTATTTTAAAATTTTCATGACATCACAATGGCTATTTAAATAATTTATTTGAAGTATTTTTTCATTGGATGATTTTTTGCACATGACAAGTATTTAAAGGGTGGTTTCAAGTTTTTGTATTTATTCTGATGAAGTTTGTGGTGTTTTATTAAATGAACGAAAGTTTATATGTTTTGTGGTCCGGTTCCTTCCTGGTCTTTGGTTTGTTGCTTTTTCACTCATATTTCCTTTCACTTACTATTACAAACATAGACCTTAACCATGATAGGTAGTTATCTGTGGTGAGTTGGTAGGAAAAGGATGTGTGAAAGCAGATGTTCATTTCTACTGTGGCACTGTGAGTAGCACTGCAGTGTCATTGTGCTTTGTTCAGGTCAAGTTCTTCAGTATATATATATATTTTTTAATTTGGATTCTACATGCCCTGTGTGTGCATGTGTGTGTGTGTGTGTGTGTGTGTGTGTGTGTGTGTGTGTGTGTGTGTGCGTGTGTGTGCATTTACACATTTATCCATGAGCTCTGATTAACCCCAGTACCTCAAAAACATGCAGCAGGTGTGGTGTGTGTGTGTTTGTGTGTAAAATCATCACTGAATTTTACATGTGCACACACACATTAATGCTGGTTAATTACATAACTCTTCTGTGTAAAGGTTAAAAATGAAGTTAACAAGTAATTATATTTCAAAATTAAGACATAAAATACATAAAAGAACATTCAGAAACTTACAGCTTCTAGAAGTCTGGTGTCCACTACACTCCAGAATGAATAAAACTATTTTTACATATACTTAGTGATAGCCTCTACCCTCACCCACTGCCATTCTAAAAACATCCATTCTCAGATGTGTCCAGAAAGTTGCTGAAGGTTGTGCAGGGGGGATTGTATGTTCATTAAATCTTCAATTCTCATCACAGTCAAACCTTAGAGGTATGCAGAGGAGGTCATTATAATTTTTGTTTTGGATGGGACAGTGTAGTCATTGTTTCTTTTACTTTTCTCACAGACCTCAGAGATTTAAAAAGATTACTATAGCTTGTATAGTAGCAGTGCACTGTCTAGGAACAAGAAAGTGGAATTTATTATAGTCGTCACTTTAATCCTGTTCACACTTGCCAGAATCCCACACTAGGCACACATGCTCCTTGTTGCCTTTAGAGGGGTAGGGGTGAGGAATGAGGAAGAATCCTATGTATATATATATGGCAGCAGTCACTTTTAATATACGTGAATATGGCCATGTGAACCTCTACTTTCATCCCAATGTAGCATCAGTGGGATGTACAGGCAGTAAGTGTCTTTTTCTTGGGGGGGGGGGGGCAGGATGTGTGTGTCCTTACAACAATTGTATTGTTAGCTTACTGTGAGCTACTGTTTTGTCAGCTCTGAACATTAAGCCTTGGGTACAACTTATGTCTTCCTTGAAAGAAAAAAAAAGACTGCAATTCTCTTCTTACTTATTTTTTTCAGGCCACCACTGAATTAAAAAGTTGGGGAAATGTTCTAAAATGCATCCCAGAGCATGTGCTGTCTTGGACAACAAAGGTGTACTGAAAGGATGCAAGGAAACCTAAAGTTGAACTGCAATACTGAATTTTGTTCCTTAATCATACTTTCTGTTCAAGCCATCATTTGATGAAAAGGTTGTGTAAAAAAGAAAAAAAAAATGCGTTTCAGTGCATATAGAAAATGTGACAAAAGGGAAAAACAAATAATGCGCATAATGTGAAGAGCCCAAGAAGATGTGGGGGGGGGGGGCAGAAGAGACCACTGGAGCCTGCATGGGGTGTGTATGGGTTGAAACAGTAGGAAGTGCTTAGGGTGCCATGTTACCCAAGTCCAGTGCTATATGTACAGTTGTTGTAATGTGTCATTGTTGCAACTAAATTCCAGTATAGCTGTAAATGTCCCTCTCTGAGATGGGACAACATTGTGTGGTACACAGGCCTCTCATAATGTAAGAGCATTGTAGCTCCAGTTCAGTCTGTACATGCTACCTCTAAAACTCTGCAGCATGAACTAAAAGGCAGCTTTAGAAGGGTGGCAATTACAGGTGGAAGTGTTCAGGGGACCCAGTCTTGGCATTTGCTGGGAGCCCCCAACATGTTTACACCGGCCCTGATGAAGGTTATTCTGAAAGTGTTTCAGGTAAAGGTTATGATTTGATAAAAAAAATAAATAAACTGAATTTAAAAATAAAAGTTTCTTTATTCCTGCTAAATGAAAATGAATTGCAGGTGAAATGTTAAAAACATTTCCATTCTAACAAAGTTTATAATTTAAGAATAAATGAGTGAGCAGCACATAAATTGTTAAAGAAAATGAAACATGAATTGGTATTGGCTAAGTCAGATAAAGTAGTATATGTAGTGATAATGGACAGACATTACTATTTGACAATGTGCTATATGGTTTACTATCAAAAATTTGACTTTCATATACATGAACGGTCAACATTCCTAAAATCACATCATCCTGCATGAATACTAATGATTGAAAATGTCGACTCAGTTGATCGACATTAACAGATTCGACATTTATATACAAAGTGGAACATGATGGCAAAGTAGGTGCAAATGTACGTTAAACACCTATATTGTCATTCACATTTTAGCAGGGGGGCAAGCCCCCTGCACCTCCCCTTCAAATTAAATATTCTAACTCCAAGATCGCACTACAATGAGGAAAGGGGATATTTTCTAATCCACACTCTACCATGAATATACTCATAACATTGAGTTCATATCAGCAAATGTACATTTGCATTCACTGATAAGTTATCTGAATCTCCTAAAGTTCAGCAACACGGAAAGTTGACTAACATTCAAGAGAAAGTCTGAGCAGCATATAAGTAATGAATTTAAAAATAAATTGTTTGCGTTATTAAAGCTTAGAGAATGGGTAACCTGAACATCGACACTGACTGGAGAATGAACGTTTTCTAGCAGGGCATTAATGTACAGGTAATGCCTGGTGAAAAACAAGTCCGCCACTTCATGGCAGCATACAAAGCTACTGTGGAGCTTGGACTGTAACAAAGTTAACGTGCACCATTATTTTAGGCTCCCTAAGTAGTGCTTTTACTGTTTATTGAGTGTAAAATTAAAAGCCAAGAAAAGTGTGGGTGTTTATATCTGTGTATATGAGTGTATGCATACGTGAAAGTGAGAGTCAGATCAATCAACTCATTACTTTATACTCACTAAGCAGCGTTTTTGCTGCTTAGTGTGTGAAAAATTAAATGAAACATTAAAAAAGAAAGAAAGAAAGAAAGGTGTACACATGCATGTGTTTGTATGTGCGCGTTTATGTTTCTGTCTGCGTGTGTGAGTGTATGTGTGCTTCAGTGCATGTGTTTGTGTGAGACAGAGTGTAGCAATGATTGAGCAGTGGCAGTCACAGACCTCTCAACCTGTTAGCTCAAGATATCCAGATAAACCCAAAACTAAAGGGGAACCAAAGACTCAAAAGTAGGAAGAGATTTTAAAAACTGCTGGTATAGGATTGGAAAGGTGCTTAAATAAAAGGTGTTGTTTCGGTATGCATTTTCTGAAGGAAATGAAGGTTTAAACACAAAAGTATATCATTATTTATTGACTTCAATCCCCAGTCATTGCCAGCAAAGCAAGTCTGAAACATCAAGCAGAGGAACTAGTTTATATCATAAATATAAAAAAAAAAAAATAATAATAATAATATAGTAAATGAAGCTTTAAACACAAAAGTATATCTATTTATTGACTTCAATCCCCAGTCATTGCCAGCAAAGCAAGTCTGAAACATCAAGCAGAGGAACTAGTTTATATCATAAATATCAAAAAACAAATAATAATAATAATAATATAGTAAATGAAGCTTTAAACACAAAAGTATATAATTATTTATTGACTTCAATCCCCAGTCAATGCCAGCAAAGCAAGTTTGAAACATCAAGCAGAGGAACTAGTTTATATCATAAATATAAAAAAACAAATAATAATAATAATAATATAGTAAATGAAGCTTTAAACACAAAAGTATATAATTATTTATTGACTTCAGTCCCCGGTCATTGCCAGCAAAGCAAGTCTGAAACATCAAGCAGAGGAACTAGTTTATATCATAAATATAAAAAAACAAATAATAATAATAATAATATAGTAAATGAAGCTTTAAACACAAAAGTATATCATTATTTATTGACTTCAATCCCCAGTCATTGCCAGCAAAGCAAGTCTGAAACATCAAGCAGAGGAACTAGTTTATATCATAAATATAAAAAAACAAATAATAATAATAATATAGTAAATGAAGCTTTAAACACAAAAGTATATCATTATTTATTGACTTCAATCCCCAGTCAATGCCAGCAAAGCAAGTTTGAAACATCAGACAGAGGAACTAGTTTATATCATAAATATAAAAAAAAAATAATAATAATATAGTAATATAAATAAGAAATAAAATACCACAAGTTTACAGACAGCCCATTCTGTAAGTGCAGTAATGCCCTCCGGGGTGTGTTTTACTGTGTAAATAACTCCCTTCAGGGATATGGGTGCACGTTATTTACACAATAACACACACCCTCTTAGGTATTATTATTTTCATGAGGAATATTTGTTTTTTGATAAAACAGGAAGTAGGTTTGTTGTTTAATACATTTTCTGTGAGTGTTGTTTTTGCCATTCTTAAGATTCACAAATCATTACATTGTCCCCCTGGTAGTCTAATTATTTCAGGAGTAAGGTGTTACATGGAGAGAATGGGGGAGATGTTGGATAAAATCTTGAAATATTTTGTGGGATTAGTTAGTTTGTATTTTAAAAATATTGCTGAGGTTCAAGCTGTATGTTTGATTAATACTTATCATTGGTTAAATGGATGGTAAATGTTTATACACATCATTCCAGCATGTTTTTTTGTATTAGAGTGGTGTCACACTGCTTGGATCTAGATCTGTTTCTTCCTATATTCTGTCTTTATCAGATAATATTTTTACGTTTATAAGAATGTGGTTCATGCAAAAGAAAGGTACTGTTATGGGAGCCCCTTATGTACCAGCATATGCCAATATTTTTATGGCAGAATCTGAGAAGCAATATACACATTTAGTTAAGTTTATAATAGAGATTGTGGCAGAATATGTTACATACATGCTTGATCTGCTGACATTGTATAAGGGTGATAAACAGGAGGCTGAAATTTCTGTAAGAACTTTAAACAATATTGAAATGGAATTAGAACTGATTTTGGACATTACAAATGTATCAGTGAATGTTTTAGATATACCATTTACAAGAATGGATGGTTTACATATCAAATCTAAATTATAGAGCAAAGAAATTTTTGCAAATAATTTTTTTGCATGTTATGAGTGCTTATCCTCCACATTTAGTTTGATCTTTACTATCAGGGGAGCTTATAAAACTGAAAAATAAAGCTTCAGATGATGAAAAATTTCCTGCATTGATACATGGAACAATAGGTTTAAACATAGAGGGCATCCAGATGAGCTAGTAAAGGAATGCAGGAATAGAGCCTTTAGTAACACAGTAGAAACATAAGGTTAAATAGGTTCATAAGCTCATAGCAGATTACTAGGCTGATGGCTTAAGAGCCCTTATAAGCCTAGCCAATATAAACAGATTTTATACAATATATGGCCCTTAAAGGTAAGAGGATGGCATGGATTTCTGTCTATGCATTCAGTATCTTACAGGTTGCCCCTGTCCATAAGGGACATAGGCACTACCCAAAGTGTGAATTTGTGATTCTCCATACATTGATCCAAACTGCATTTGAAGAGGGTCAGGGATGGGCTCTGCTTAATATGAATAGGAAGCCTATTCCAAAGAAGGTAGTCTCTGAGACACATATCTGTCTCTCCAGCATGTTTTCTTTCAGTTGTTGACTAAGTTTAGATCTTTAGATCAGTTGAGTGACCTTCATGCTGTTTGACTTGCAGATGTGTACAGTTCCAGTGCCTTGTAGGTGAGGCGTAGGTCATCTGACAACAGTTGGTAGGAGACAATGTGAAGGAATAGAGCTTTCAGTATGTCCACATAGAACATATTGTTTACAGCCTGCATTTTCTTTGTGTGGAACCTCTGAGGTCACTCCAGCTGCTGTAAGTGCCTAGTCAAGTACATATCAAATGGTGTATTGTACTCAATTATTGGTCTAATAAAGGTTGAGTACAGTAGGATTATAACTTCCTTGGATCTGAATACCATAGCTTTACTTATAAGTTGTGCCACATAGAAGGACTTCCTTACCACTGTGGGCACATGGCAGTAAAAGTTCAGTCTACTATCTACCTATGTACCTAAATCTCTCTTCTGACTCTACTCTTAGGGGTGTGCTACTGATGTTACAATTTGCAGGAGTATTTGACTTCCCAAAGGGTATGCTAATGCATTTTGTCACAGTTTTAAGCCATGGTTCTGGCAATAATCATTTGTCTGATGTAGACCCTCCTGAAGGATATCTACATCACTGCAATATTTAAGGATTGCCCACAGGTTGCAGTCTTGACTTTAGAGAAGTATAATCTGAACAGGAGTGCTCCAAGCCCTGTGTCACTTGACTAGATACTGGCCTCTTACTGAATCTGGATTCACCGACTTTAACAACGTGTCCTGTCCATGAGTCAATTGGCTATCCATCTGATGATGTAACAATTTATGCCTAGTCTTGTGAGTTTACTTACAATACCTGAGTGGGGAATTGTGTCAAATGCTTTGGTCAGGTTGAGCTAGGCGGTATGTACTGTTTTATCCTCATCCATGGCCTTAATGACTTTTTCATAGAAATCCACCAGATTCAGTAAGCATGACCTGCCCTTGACAAAGCCGAATTAGGTCAGGTGCAACGTTTAGAGGTTTCTTATGTCATTATTTACCAGGTCCATGATCATTCTTTGCATGGCCTTAATTATAAGACTGGCCAAAATGATGGGTCTGTAATTTCCCAGGTCAGTAGATGGTTCCCTTTTATGAAGAGGGATGACTGCTGTTGTCTTCCTCTTTATCAGGATAAAGCCAGTCTAGAGTCTGTGGTTAAATAGACATCCTATTAGGCCTGATAGGTCCTAATTTAAGCTGTTTAAGAAGCAACCTGTTATATCATCAGGCCCCATTGAAGCCATGTTTTTAACTTTAGAGAGTGCAGTGGCAACCTGCTCTTTGCTGATAATTGGCGGTAGAGTGGTGGAAGCTGTTTCTTGGGGGAGAAATGATGAAGAGGTGAAATATGAAATGAATTTGTCGGCCAGCAGATTTTCGATATCTTCCAGCTGAGTATAGGTGATGCCATCTACAACTAATTCAGCACATTGTTGGGTGTTGCTCTTAAGACTGCAGACATAACTGAAAAATGCCTTATGATTATCCTTAGCTTTGGAGGCTATTTTTACCTCAAAGTCTGCTTTCAGAAACTTGACTAGTTCCCTTATTCTCTTGTTCAGACTAATGAGGGACTTTTAGCTCTTTTGCGCATATTCCTTCTTCTTGACAGGATTTTCTTTCTTTTGTTATACAACCTATTAATACCAGGGGTCCACCAGGGTGGCTTGTTTTTGTGGATTGACCTGGGTTTATTTCAGTCTGGTACTGCTGTTTCTATGCAGTTGTTTATATGGTCATACAGGGCTTTTGCATATGCCTCTGCATATGTTTCTGTGTTTTCTGGATTTGGGGGAGCTAGGAAACTAGCTATGACATCCCTTAATATGAGGTAATTTATCTTAGAAAAGTTCTTAAAGTTTTTGTGGTTAGGTGATGGGACTAATTTTACCTTTATTTCAAGGAAGACCACTTTGTGATCTGATCTTACTGGTGAGCACATCTCACTTGGTGGGGTACAGCACTCTCCCATATTTAAGAGTACTTAATCTAGGATATTTGTTCCTCTAGTGGGAGTGCAGACAAGCTGCTCTAGGGCATTTGAAATGTTTTTTTTGTCCTAGCACCTGGAAGCTCCAATTATCTAAGCAGTACCCCAAGGCTCTCCCTTGAGGGGATATTGTACCGATACCACCAAACCAATTTAGACATGTGTCTGAATAGCTTTAAGCTAATCAAAGCAGCAGGTCAAGCTCTGAGAGATTTTTATTTTTCAAAATGCTGCAAAAGACTGTCCTGTACAACCATAAAAATGACAAGGTGACTCCTGGTTCTTCTTCCGCAAATGAAATTCTCCTTCATTGTGTGATCTTTTCAGAAGTTAGAACCTAACCTGTGACACATACTCTGAGAGCTCAATCATGACTCTCTTCATATAGTCCAAGAAGGTATATTTCAGGTCATTCACATCCGTATGGCTTATGACTGAATCATACTGCCACTTAGAGGTAAGTTACCTGAGTGCTTACATGATCTGACAGGTTCTGGCCCCTGACAGGCAACTAAATGTAACCTTCTCCTTACTCAGCCTGGTAAATGGTATGAGGGTCATCAGAGTGTCTCACAATGTCTCAGAAATAATGTGAATAGTGATGGATTATATATTGAGAGAGATGGTGAATGAAATAATGAATCATTTCTTGTGTTACCAAGTATTCTATATTCTCAGAAACATTTGCACAAGTTATAAAATGATATTACCATATTTTAATGCTTGATATTGGCTTACATAATATATTACCCAAGTTACCTATATTTTCATGCAGTAGAGGTTTAAAGATGGTGCAGATTTTATCTTACTATTCCACTGTTGATGGTAAATATTGGAAGAACAGGAATGTTTGGATGTGGAAGGTATTATATATGTGTGGATGTTTAGTGCTAGGGAGTACAATATTAATGGTAAAAAGCATAGGTTAGCAGAATTTTATACTTGCCCTCCTATTAGAGTGATATATAGTATTACATGCAACAGCTGGTAAACCAAATTGTATATCGGAAAAGCCAAAAGGAAAGGGTAGTTAAACTATGACTGCAGGATACACACAGACACACACACACACACACACACACACACACACACACACACACACATGCACACACATACAATGCTGTTAGTCAGCTGAATACATTTCAAATTGTCAGTGGGTAAATGGGTTGGAAAAGGGTGGCTGCACAGTTGCATCACAGAGTTACAAAGTGAGAAAGGGCTATAAATGACTGTGGTACACCTGATATTTCCCTGAGGTCATGGTTGTGCTACTGCAGATTCAATATTTACATGAGGAGGTGTGGGAATGAACCATCAAAACAAGGACATGGTAGCAGAGCCTCCTCCATATAACATGTGCTATCTATGATGATAAGCAATTGGAAAAGAGCAGTATTAAAACATAAGATGGGTTGCAAACTGGCTCAAGGACAGAACCCACATGGTCAGAATTGTGGGAACCATGTCAAACTCTAAACCAGTTACAAGTGGTGTCCCACAGGGCTCAGTCCTGGGACCGCTCTTGTTCGGTATATATTTTTCTGAGGTACAGGCCAACATGGGAGGACTATGGCTGACCAAGTTCGCAGATGACTGCAAACTGGGTGCCATAATTGACTCTCCAGCTGACACAGGCATCCTCCAAAAGGGTCTCACAGAGATGGATAACTGGTGCCAAAGCCATGGCCTAAAGCTAAACGCCAAAAAGTGTATAGTCATCCCCTTAGGAAAAAACAAAGAGCCCATAAATTACCACATAGGCGGTAATCCATTAAGTATGGAGGAAGTACTTAGGGACCTGGGAACCCAAGTTGATAGTAATCTCTCCTTTGATGACCATGTTGCCAAAGTGGTTAGAAAGACCTTCTATATAGCCCACCTTATCATGAAAGGATTCACATCTAGATCAAGGGAGGTCATTGTGCCCCTTTACTCATCACTCATCCGGCCCATAATTGAATACAATGCCCCATTTGGGATGTACCTTACCCGACACCTGCAGCAACTGGAAAGACCCCAAAAGTACCTCACCAAGAGGATCAAGGGTTTCAAACAGATGACCTATGCTGCTCGGTTAAAGAAACTCCAGCTTTACTCAGTTGCATACCGCCTACTTAGAGGCGATCTGTGCCTGACGTATAAAGCCATGTCCAACCCAGAATTAATGGACATGCTCCACCTCAAAAAATCCAAATTCACTAGAGCTACGCACTCAAGGGACTTGAATCTCAACACAGAAATTAATAGGACATGCTGGAGAGACAGATTTATAACCCAGAGGCTCCCAGCACTCTGGAATAGAATCCCAGTCCATATCAGGCAGAGCCCCTCACTGACTCTCTTCAAGAGGAATCTTGACGAGTGGATGGGAGATCATAGGTTTACTCCGGGGATCACTTCTGTGTCACTACTAGACAAAAGGGCACAGTTAAACCCATTTTAAAGGGTGGCGAAAGCCAAACATACTCTGGCTAGGCTGATAAATGCCCTAGCGCATATAGCCTAGTATCAACCTATGAACCTATGAACCTATTGTTATTTATATCCTGTACCATGTTTTGAGACATTATGATGTAATATAGGCTGAGCCTGTAATTGAGTATTGTTGATCAGTGTTCTACCCTGGTAAATAATTTAAATTAATAAACAAGTTAAAAAAAAAAACTTCACAGAATTAAATGCTTTTTCTGCACTGATTGCTAGTTTACCTCATAGGTTCTTCTCTCAGTGGTTGATTTCAGTCTATTATACCTTTAGTAGGGGATTCTTGTTTAAGACGATCAAATGAAATACTTTAAAGGATACAGGAGGATAAGTTGTTGTTACAGTTATATCTTCATTATCAGGGACAACCAAACACATAAGCTATTTTTACCAAATATGTCATTTCTGAAAGCATTCTGGTTTAAGCCCTGATGAATAAATGTGTAGACATATTTGGATCCAATGGAAAATAGATTTTATCAAGTGTGTCATGTATCAAAGGAAATAACTAACATTAACAAATATCTCAGGTAAAATAGCTATCATTATAAAGTCTACGGAGTTCAAATACTGGTAAACAACTTTTAAATTATCAACAAAAAACACAGATGGCAAAGATAATGTAATTTGACTACAATTTGCAGGCATAATCCTTCTACAATAGCTGCACAATTATCAACAGCTTAACATCAGCTCTGCCAGTGTGAAAGCAGAAACTAAGAGACAACAATCAGTGATATTGTCAGCTTGAGTAAAATTCAGCTACTGTCTAGTAAGTATACTACCAGGGTGCCTGCAAAGAAGAAACTAATAGAACCTGAAAGAAATTCAGCTGGAAACTGTGAAATGAAACACTGACTGGGACGAATCCTGCAGCTGTTCAGCAAAAAGCAGTTCAAGCTCCAGCTTTGGTGCAAATAATCTAGAAGAAAACAATAAGTCAAATGTGATCAGAGTTGATTAAAATAAATGAAAACTGAAGTAGTATATCAACTCAACTAACAAAAGTTTAGCAAAAATGTAAAAAACTTTAAACAGATTTTCAGATGAGCTGATAAAGGTACAAAAATCACAGACATAAATGAAGAAAAGTCTTGCTTAGTATGACACTGCTCAATAAGAGGTGTTTCAAAAATGGTAGAATTAGAGGACAGAGCATGTAGGAAATATCTGAGATTTTCTCCCTTACCAGAGAAATTAGAAGGAACAGAATATATGAATTTTATGAAGGCACAAAGAATCAACTGGACTGGTATTCCATATCAGGCACTGTTAATTGAAAGGGCACACCATGTGTATGCTCTAAATCTGGCCACGAGAAATGAGTCAAGAATTTATTAATAAAGGTGCAAACCTACCAGCAGAAAGGGTTGATCCTGACAAAACTTTGGTGAATAGGCAAAGTATTAAAATTTGGAGACAACAGACTGTTTGTGGAAAATGATTACTCACTGTACACCAGGCAGAAGAGAAATACATTTATTCCAGTAACCAGGAATGTCGAGAGGCAGGTGTGAGATTCAAGCTGCTGTATCCAGGTATCTTCAGAATATTTTTTCCTGGGAGATCAAAGTCATTTTTGATGCAGAACAGGCTATGGAGGAAATTCAAAAGTCTGTCCAAAAAAAAAAACTGAGTCATCAAACAGAAGGGGATTTCTCATTCTTCTTATAATAAAGCAAACAGAGAAACTTTATCAGTGAAACATTTTCCACTCTCCCAAAGGAAAATTCCTGAGAATCAGAGGAAAGTGCAGGAGCTAACCAGAAGAATCCAGAGTACAATGGAATTGAAACAGAATCTGGAAGATGGAGAGGAACAGGAAGTAGACCGCAAATCTGAGACTACAAAGTATCAATCACATTGGAGAAATACAGCTGTATAAGAATAAGTGAAAGCGTGGAGTTTTCTTGAGTTTGTTAAACTCATGAGGGATGGAAACGTTTCACTTCATGTCATTAATGTTTGGAAGGACACTGAGAGAGAAAAGAAGAAGGAAAAAGGTAACTGTAAGTAAAATTATTCATTTTCTTAATAGCAATTCTATGAAACTTTTCACAATATAAATTGCATATTTTATAATAAAGCATTTCTAGTTGTTCTTGTATATGATAAAGTTATTAAATTAAACAGATGCCTTTTTCTTCCTCCTCCTCCTCTTGTCTTTCTTCTTTTTTTGGTATTAAGAAATGTATACATTACAGTGGAAAAAGAGAAGACAAATGCATGTTTCAGTTTACAGGTGGTAATCTTGGGTTGTTGAAGTAGGGAATGGGGTGTAAAAAGACACAGATCATGATATATACTGAGCTATGTTTTCTCTTAACTTTGCAAAGGTGAATGCCTGGATTAAGACCATTGGCTTAATCTAATAACAAATTTTAAGTGGCAACAAGTAAATATGAGAACACCAAATATAATGACAAGTTTTCCTTTAGCAATAAATGTTTCAGTTTGTCGTTCAAGTTGCGACAAAGGACTACATTTTTCCTTTATTTCTTACTTTGCAATGGAGGAAAGCTGAGAATAGGGCAATAAAACACAGACTACGTGTTTCTTTATGGCTAAAAGTTAATGATTTCTGAAAGAATGCAAGTAGTTTTCACTTCTGTGGGAGGAGGAATAAAGATAAAAAAACAGACATCAATTAGTGCAAGTAGAATTACAAGCACTAACATATCTTATCATGAGAAACCTCAATCCCAGGTTATTTATGGCCTATGTTATCAGCTGTCTATTTGGCAGGTTGGCACTTCAGTAGATTTACATAGTTATGTGTGCTTGTGTTAAATTAACAGGTTCTTGGGGGAGAGTTTATTTATTTGTTTGAGGGTTTTTATTAAATCAAAAAGTATTTTAAAATGTGACATAGGTTCCAACCTTGATGATAAGAGAAAAAGCTGTATAAAAGATTAACCTGCCAAACATAAATGGGTGCATGCATCACAAAAACTGGAACCAGACATTTAAAGAAGCTGTCATATATAATAGGTGGAAATAATGGCTTCTTACCATAATGGCTACACTTTCCAAATTATCTTGGAATTGAAAGGTCTCAGGTAAAAACAAAAAGGAAAGAATATGTATTTATATTAAGAAATGCACAGTACAAATAGTAGTGTTATAAGAGACACATTTGGAAAGAACGGATCATGTGAATTTGATAAAGAAAGGATTTTAAGATGTATATTCTGCAGAATATCAAAGAAAAAGGAGAACAGGAATACTTATATTAGTTGCTAGAGGAACTGCAGTAGTAATAAAAAAGGAAAAAAGATAATAATGGCAGATTTGTAGTAGTAAGGTGCTACTAGCAAGGCAAGGAGATTACACTGACATGTATTAACACCCCATGGAAAGCCGCTATTTTGGGGTAATAATCAGCATTCAGTAGGGAATATCACTTACAGGTGAGGAGTGAAAGTTGATGTACAACAATAAGGATGTATCCAGGGTGCCTAGAAAGGAAAATATAACAAAAGAGGGTAGATTTCTGAAGAAATTTATGAAAATATTTGCTATGAAAGATCTGAATTCATTAGTAGGAATTCCAAGGTAAATCGCATACTATTCCCCAAGATACAAACACTGGGCTAGACTTGACAGAATATATATTTCCATTTAACTGAGAAGATTGATTCACATCCTACAACTACTTCAAATCATGCACCAATAATTACAAAGATAAAATGCAGAATAATGAAGTAAAGATGAGATACTGGTACTTCCTCACCTACCTGTTAAAAACAGAGAATTTTAAAGACTGTGTAGCGGAAATTATTCAGAAGTCACTAGGAAAGATAGAAAGTACTCCAAAAGTTATAGCTAGTGAGTGAGATAAAATTAAAGTGGAGTTTAAAAATATGGCAGAAATAAAATAAAAAGAGATTTGGTTAAGAAGTAATAAGAATTATTTAGAGTGGCTGAAAAAGGTTAAAGTATTATAAAATATGAGGAATCTCACAAAACAAGAAGAGGTACTCTTGCATATTGCTAAAGAAAAAATAAAGGAGTACCTGGATAACATGCATGACTTTAGAAAGATTGCTGTTAAGAAACTTTTTCACAACTCCACAGCACAAAAACAATTGGCACAATGACTTAAGCAATAAAAAGTATAAAGGGTTCTTGACAAACTTAGATATATATAACTATAATTGGAAAAATAACCAGAGATCCGTAAGAGATATTTTGGAAATTGTATTACTTATTTTATTATTCAACAGAAAATTAACAAAACCTTAAAACTTTAAAAAACAAAAAAAAAATGAATAAGCAACAACTAGAGTAACTGCTTTATTGTAGGTTAAGAGCTTTCGTCAGACAAATATCCAACTTCTTCAGAACAAATAAGCTCAACACACACTTGCCTTAAATCAATTAAAAATACATCACATGACAACATTAATTGCTTCCACATTAGTTCTTGCAATACCAAACCCATATAAAAGAAATATATAAAAACAATGAAAATGTATACACACATATATATATATATATATATATATACATATATATATATATATATATATATATATATATATATATATATATATATACACATATATATATATATATATATATATATATATATATATATATATATATATATATATATATATATATATATATATATATGGGTCTACTTCAGATGATTACACTTTCAAAGTTTGACTTTCATATGCCCAAGACCATATGATCGAACTTTTGAAAGTTCGAACATCTAATAAAAAAGTAAAAAAAAAAAGAAAAAAAATTACATGAACAGCACCCCCACACCCCCTGGTATTTATATATACCAACTCTGAGATCAAACTACAGTGCAGAAAAGGGACATTTTTCCATTCTGCGGTGTATGGAGATCTTCGTTAAGAATGTTTGAACTTTTGAAAAGTTCGATCATATGGTCTCGGCCATATGAAAGCCAAACTTTTGAAAGTTTGATCATATGAAAGTGATCCATATATATATTAAAAAAAAAATATATATATATATATATATATATATATATATATATATATACATATATATATATATATATATATATATATATATATATATATATATATATATATATATATATATACATATATATATCAAACTTGTATCAATTCTTGAACAATGTTTTTATATTATATATCATATTACAGGGACATGAAAAAATTAAGTAATTAGGAGTATGGAAACTAGAGACAACTTGGCAGTGTACAATCTGTAATGTGTCTTTTATTTAAATGGGGCAGTTATAACTTAGGGGAGGGTATACTTATTCTGTATTCAAGTGTTGGAAAATGTTCTCTGCTTTGTTATACTGGGTGTAGGATTGTATATGTTAGTTATGTTCATTCTTTACTTGTGTGTGTTGTTTTACTTTCTGTTTGTAATCTCAAGAAGGAGCTGATGCATGAAATTTCATTTAGGCTACATGTGTGTGGTCCTAAATGACAAGTTTACTCTGAATCTTTGAAAACTTTGAATTTGAATGGAATAAAAATACTTCATTTATGGCAGCTAAGGATGGGTGGGAAGAGACTAAACAGAAGGTAATACAAAAACTGAGAAAATGGAAGATCATACCTATGGAAATGCATAGCAAGATAAAAACAGTACAATATTTTGAGTTCCTTTAGTTTTATACATAGGTCTGGCACATTTTTCTCAAACAGATGAGAAGTTGTGGATATCAACTAATAAAGACTTGAAGAATTGTATTTGGTCGGGGAAGAGAGCAAGAGTCAAGTGGGATAAAAGCTGATCCTCCCAGTAGAACAGGAACATTTAGGATTACCTGATGTGAAGGGATATTTTAAAGCCACACAGTTAATGCTTTTACATGTAACAATCAGAAATCTACAATTCAAAGTGGAAAGGGATGATGATGATGCAGTGAGGTGATTCAAGAAATAAGGAAAGAATGGGAATTGGATGCAGATCCTTAAGAAGAATAACAATGGTCATATAAAATATATTTATAAAGTAACAGAAGGTATACTAAGAACTAAGCCAACACAGGAATGCAGAAAGGAGATTCTGCTGATAGAGATGACTGCAATTAGGGGTACAGAGCATAGACAAGTGGGGGCTTGAATTTACTGGAGGAATATGTCAAAGGAACCAAGGTGTTGGAAACAAATAATTAGCGAAGGAAAGCTAACAAAAAGTGGACAAGGTCAAAAAAAACATTTGGATTGCAGACTAGCAATTGCCTTCCTTATCAGGGACTGATATCAGAGTATAGACAAAGAGAAAGAGAAAGCAATAGGGGAATCCTAAATGAAAGACCTGTACTAGCTGAGTTTTTAAAATGATTGGAGGACATATGACTCCAAAATATGCATCAAAATCTAAAAGAGTTCAGATTTTTGTCTCAAAGTGTTTTCTTGCATACTATTACACCCCAAGCAGACTCCAGATAATTTTTCTTCAAGTAGATGACAAATGTTGGAAGTGTGATAGGAAGGAAAGAGTTAATTGCAAACATATGTTTTAGGAGTGTAATGAGTTGGCAGACTTTAAAAATTCCCTACAGAGTACTCTGTCAGGAATACTGGGCGAGTAAATGAGTGTAACAAAGGAAATGTTTTTGTTTTTAGTTGGAATGTAGGATCTGAATTGCCTAGACATAGTAAGGCTTTGTTAAGTTTAATTCTGGTAGTTTGTAAAAAAAGCAATTACTAGAAAATGGAAATCAGAATCTAAACCAGCTATACTTGAGGTAGAGAATATCATAAAAAAGGTAAAAGAACAGGAAGTGATATCTTTAGAAAAGGAAGGAGTAAATGATATAGAAAATGGAAATTGTGGGAACAATTCACACAGAAAAATGTACTGGAGGAGGAATAAGGTTTAACAGAAGGTAGGAATTTAATAATTTATGTAATGTTTAGATTATAGAATATATAACAATGTATGTGATGTATAATATTTGTAAATGTGAACTTGTTAATATGGTATGATTACCTTTATACAAATGTAAGTTTGCCTATACCACAAGTGTTAAATCAATAAAGGTGTTTTAAAAAAATCCGACATAACCTAGTTGATTTGATTTAAATTTTATTAATATAAAACTGGGTTTTGGGAAATGCAGGAAGAAAAGGAGAGCTATGACTATTGTCTTCACAGAAGAAACGCTTTCTGATAGATGAAAAACAAGCCAAGAAAGGATTTTTTCTTTTGTTTATGGAAATACATATACAACTTAGAACACAGGTACTGAAGTTATTATTGACAAATATTACATATTTTAACCTAGACCTGAAAGGTGGAGACTTCAGTAAGTGTTAATTTGTACAATGTGCATGAAATATACAGCATCATAAAAGATATGTTAACTATTACAAAATGGATAGAAATCAGCCTACTTGACCAAATCTAGAAATATGTGAAAACTGCAATGTATATTACAGAAATGCAAAGCCTTTCGTAATTTGCCATGGATATTTCTAAGGACAGTTTTGCTAATTGTACAATCACATACCTAACATATGATGCTACAATGACAAAACATAAAGAAAGTTTTTAAGTTGCCTTAAAAAGATGTTACTAACCTAAGGGGACTAATCCAGTCAAGGAAGGATAAATAAAAAAGAATGAACAAATAACTTTTTAATCTGAATTAGATACAAGCAAAAGATTTTATGCCCACACATCTTAAGTGTAAAGAACACATATGCATGTCTTTCTCAAATGTTATTGTGTTACTATAGTACTTGCAAAGCTGACGTGGAAATGGAAAGTCAGCTGCAACCTCGTTTCCAAAGAAAGATGTGTTTTTAGACCATTTTTACTAAAAGTAAACCATTAATATAATACGACATTGAATTGGGTTTCCTAAAAGGCATATTTTGAACATCACTGTAGTGCCTTTATTAGATAATTGTTATTTTCTTTCTTAACATATGACTTTATTATACATAACCAGTATATGTTTTGGTTGTGCTTTTAAATTTTATATACCCATAAAAGTACAAGCAGTCAAGAAAATGTGTACCACTGTATCTTAACATGGGTAGAGACACTTTTTTATTAACCGATAAAATGCATATTATATGACATGTTTTCAAATATCAAGTCCTGAAACAACAAGAATTGCATGTTCCTGATCAATGTTCACAACACCCAATAGCATTGGTGGTTTCATGGTATGAACAGATTATTAGCTACTGCATTTTCATCCTGAATGTAAATCTTAATATGTAGTAAGATGGTATCTTCTACTATTTCTTTAATATAGGAAGGCTGGTATAATGGTTAAGGTGTTTACCTTACAGATACAAAGTGCAGGGTTTGATTCTTACATGGGGTAATTGGCTAGGCTTAAAATGGCCCACAAGGACAGTTAGCCTAGTACTAATCTATGAATATGCATGTAAAATGCAGTCTATCCAGGTGAAAATAAGGCCTTTCTGTATATATGCTAGCTGCTGGTATCCAATTTTTTTGAAAAAACAAATCTACAAATAGTTCAGATATCAAACTGGCATTCTTGGCACGCATATATTTTTCTTTGTGTCTTAATGTTCTGCACTGTACTACTGTATCATAATTAATGTTTATTATATTTTAATTGTTATATCCCAAATGACCACCACAATGCCTGTTGTAATTGCATGATTTTCTTTTTCACAGATTTTGTCTTCTTTCTTCAGTGCTCTTTGCATCTCCTTTATATGACTAATCCTTGCCATAAGGGAGTTTTTCTTTTTCACCTAAGTATAGATACACTGTTTTAGCCTGTACCAGCCTTGTCAAACATGTCTGCTTATTGAATGACTCTGATTTAAGGCAAATTAAGATCACTGTGCACATTCAAACTGTTTTTTTTTTTTCAAAATAATGCAGCTAAATAGTTAGGTTTTGTTAAGTAGCTCTGCACATAGACATTAATTAATTGACAGGCCTGCCACATACTTTTATTGAGATGTCAGTGTAGCAGCTCTGCTATTCATTTGTGGCTGATAGCTGTCACATAAAAAAATGGCAAATCATGCATCATTTATTTTATTTTATTTTATTTTCAGACTGTCTATAAATTACCTGCAGCTATAGAGACAACAAAAGCAACATTTCACTGGCCAAAATAAGAGCACTTACAAATATGTACCATTTTGTGCAGTGTCGCAGTATAGCTAACACATCTCTGTTCTTCACATGAAGATTTATCCAAAACACAATTCTTTGAAAACCAGTTTCACTTCAGTTGTTAAATGGATGGCTACAAAAAGTCTCCCTCCACCTGCATTAATTAGCTAATGTGGAATGGTAAATATGCATGATGGAGAGAATTTCTGATTCACTGACATGGGAAAGTCACACAGAAACATTTATTACTTATATTACTTATTACCATTACCTCATTATTACATCATTACCATGACTCTGAGGTGAACACTGCCATGTCAGACCTGAGGACACTAGTGTTCTTCCTACTGGCCCATGTACTGTTGTGGCATTGTCACCCCCAAGCACAAACACACAAACACACACACACACACACACACACACACACACACACACACACACACACACACACACACACACGCCTATTGAGTTGCAATCATGCACCTAAAGACAAGGACATACATGTCCACACAAACACACACACACACACACACACGGCTCTACTATACTTACCAGACTTCGAAAACTCACATAGGAGTGAATGGCTAAATGCCATTCAAAAATGGTGTTTAATTTTTTCCTTCCAGAGAAATAATTAACCTGGCTGAGTGATTCTCAGAACTGATCTGCTGAGCTAATCAGGAGACATAGCCATTTACTGGGGAGTACATATGGCTAATTAACATTAGATGCTGTCCAGGCAATGGTTGCAACACAGAATCCTCAAAACAAACATAAAGTACACTATATAAATCACTATATAAATCAATATATAAATCATTAAAGTTTATTGATTGAGCACTTTTATCTCTCAACTGGATATTTCACATCAGAATAAAAAACAATATATAGCAAAAAGATTAAATAGCCAACAAACACTGTTGATTGTGTGAACAATCAAATAAGCAAGTAATTAAATGTTTAAATAAATTTGCAAATACATATTAAAATGATGTCAAGTGGGAACAATTTCTAATGCTGTTAACCACACAAAGGTACCCACAAAGGAAATGGATATGGGTGGCCACTTTTTGGTTCTAAATCATAATCAGGACATGCAGGCTATACAAAGTATTACATCAAAATACTGGGGTTTGGGGGTGGAGCCTAGATGGCCAACTGAGGGCAGTGAATTTTGAGAGCTCCAAAAACTAGTATAATAATATAGGAAAAATGTATTATTTTTAAGTTTAAAACATCAGAAATCTATAGATAAACTACTAAACTACATAAATATCAATTTTGGTGGAGGGATACAAAAAAAGTTTCCTGTCAAGTAACTTGGAGATATACTGAGTCACTGAATATGAACAATTCAAGGAATTCTCATCCAGATGCTGCCTTGAAAAAAAGAACTGCAATTGATCACATCTACCTTACAGGAACTATCTTTGAAGATGGATGTTTTTAAAATGACTTAGAAAACCTCAAATTAAATTTCCAAAAACAGATTGATCGGTTAGTGGTAAATCACGTTGTCTATGGTGTGCAGGGTCCTGGGCTCGAGCCTTGCAAAGGCTGTTTATTTCTTATATAGGCCCTAGGGCTAATAGCCTAGTACCTACCTATGAACCTGTATCAAACAAAGCTCCTCATTAGCACTCTTCAAGAAAAATCTTGATGCTTGGGACGGGAGATTGGAAATTCACCCCGGGGATCACCTCTGTGGCTCTGCTTGACAGGGGCACAGGAAAATAATTTTCTTGGATGGCAGAAGCCAGGGTACCATTTGGCTAGGCTTATACAGGCTCGAGGGCCAATAGCCTGGTACCTACCTATGAACCTACCTATGAACCTATGATACTCTTAAGGAACTATTACAGCAGCACCATAAAAAATAACACATATAGAGACTTCCCTAAATGACATTGAAGGGAGACTCAAAGAGGAAGAATTCCAAAAAGAATTTCTGCTTAAACAGAATACATGGCTGCTTAACAAAACAGATGACTTAGAAAACACGGAAAGGAGAAACAACATAAGGAGCTTTGGTCTGCTTGAAAACACTAAAGGAAAAGACATTATTTAATTCTTAACAACCTGGATTCCTGAACGTTTAGACTTGAAAGAGGGAGTTTCATTTGGGATTGAAAGGGCACATAGAGCAATGAGGAAACCTGCTTTTAACTCAACAAATACTCCACCTAGATCCATAGTTATAAAATTGCTTTCATTTCCAGAGAAGGAACTAATATTAAAATCTGCTTGGAGAAAATCACCCTTAAAATACAATCAAAGCCTGATAAAGTTTGACAATGATTATTCTTCCAGAATATTAGAACAAAGGAAAACAGTCTCGACAATAACAAAACTGTTGAAACAAAACAACATTAAAGCACATCTGGCCTTTCCAGCCAAGATAAAAATACTTTTTGCCAATGAGAAGAGAACCTTTAATGACGTAGAAGAAGCTACTATATTCATCAAGAACAACAACATAGTGTCTATCCCACAAGAAATGGAATGGATGGCCCCTACTCTTAAAAGAATAAAATAAATAAATCCGTGGACTGATGCTAGAAAGAAGAAACATAAAACTAATTCCAAGATAGCTGTCAAAAAAAAACTACAGCTCTCAAATTATCAACTGATATGGTACACCACTTGTCATCTGTTTTTATTTAAAAAAATAAGGAGGGTTTCTTAAACAACTAAGAAACAGTAAAGATTTATTCAGAATGTTCAAAGAGTCCAATAATTCTTCACAAACAAAGGTAGGTCAAGATGGGTTACTATTTACATTATATATAAGCCAAACAAAGCAACATATAATACAAACATAGAAGTTTCTATTCCCCTACTTGAACTCAATACTTATCTTGTTCATTTTTCATTGATTTTACTTATAATAATTTAAGTAATTAATTAACTAATTCAACAAGGTACCACTCATCAGAGTTCAGACTCAAATGGAACAGATTAACATCATATATAATAGCAGTAACAGTAGAGTGTTTTGAAAAAAAATGCTGTCATGGAGACAAATGCCATATCAGTTAAAGTATGATTTAGAAATGTCATGTATATCCTGGTTAAATAATAGTAGCAAGCTCTTAGTACAAATGTCATCATTATTCTGTATAAATATAGTTAATATCAATTATGGCAGGTATCATATCAATTATGGCAGGTATCATATCTTCAAGTGCTGTTTGATCAATCCTGAAATGGTGTGCCTGAATGCAGCCATGTCTGGCAGCTAGTACAAATGTCATTATTATTCTGTCTAAACATAGTTAATATCAATTATGGTAGGTATCATATCTTCAAGTGCTGTCTGATTAAGCATGACATGTTGTGTGTGGAGGCAGCTGTGTCTGTCAGCTGTTGTATGTTGCTGTTTTGGTCTCCAGAAAGCTGTGGGTTGCACCTTGTGATCAAGGTTTACTGATGCTTGGGTATTAGGAAGAGACATTTGGTGTTTTAGACTAGATCCAGGGGAAGGGGTAGATAAAACTGTGATTTGGGATATTTTGGCAGATAATAGTTTTTATACATCTGCTGAGTGAGAGGTGGGAAAACTGGAAGAATGTGTTTTCTCTTGTTGTGGCGGCTTGTTGGGAGTTTTTTTTTTATCTGTTTGCTCTCCTTTCTTTTCCTGGCTGCTGCCTTGTTGAAAGGTTGGGAATTTAGGCTTGAAGTTACAGTGAAGTAAAGCTTTACTTCAGGTGCATTGTGAGCCTCTGGTATGCAATACACAAGCACACTAAGAGAAACAGACACTCCCAGGTTGCTATGGTAGTGGAGACAGAGTGACAATAATGCTTAATGGCTCTGAGGAGCCTCCAAGATGATTCTCAACAATGAATTTTTGGTTTTAGAAAAATATATAATAAAAGGCTGTTTTAAACTGGGTCTATATTAAATCAGCGAATGCTAAAAAAAGCGAACATTGATTTATCGACCCCATGTAAGCGAAAGCTTACAATACCGAACACTGAGAACAGATTTTTTTCCCAGGGAAAAAAATCGCTGTCCCAAAAAAGAAAAAAACTTTAAAACATTACATAAAGTGGGGGCTTTGCCCCCACACCCTCTCATACACCCCTACTTAAATATACCAACTCCGAAATTGCACTACAGTGATGAAAATGGCAAAATAATGAACATGGCCAAGCGATTTCTTTCCCAGGGAAAGAATTTGCTGATATGCCATTTCGGTATTTTGAGTTTCGTGCTTCCAAGTTCGATCAAGATGCATATAATAGGGAACCTATAAACCGCATATATATATATATATATATATATATATATATATATATATATATATATATATACTGATGGTCTCCCAACACTTCATTTATCTGATTTAGTTGATTCTTGAAAAAAAAATAAATAATAAGCACAGTTTTATATTTAAAATGTATTTTGGTCCAAACACATTAAGGACTTACATAAGAGTGGAAGTCTGAGTTATTCTGAAAAGCTAAAAACACGTGATCTTGTGCAGTACCCTTTGCAGTGGGCTGGGAGGTGAGCTTGCTCAGACGTGTTGGACATATGGGGATAGCTGATTCTAGGGGTGTTTGGGTTGCCAGGAAGTGCTAGAGAGTCATCAGATTTCCTTCATGGAAATATCTGTGGGAATGGAAGGTGTATTGAGTGGTTCACTGGCAGAGTAGCCACTGCATGGAACAGGTTGGAAAATAGAACAAGACAAATATTGGTTTGGATATTTTAAGAATAGCCTGGAAACATACCACATGAACTAGTGAATGGTATTCTGGCAAAAGTGGATGGGCATTGTTGCCCATGCTTGAAGTACTGATATGTGTGTATGTAAGGATGGAAATATACTTATAACAAATAAGAAGCCAGAAGGGTCTCATAATTTAAAGTCTATTGACTATATGAACATGCTTGGAAGGATATATTAATAGGAATAAGCATTACAGCTTGTGGTCTCCCAAACTAACTAACAGCCAAAAAAAAGAAAAAGAAACACACACAATAGTTATGTAATGTGTGATTTTAGTAAATCTGGTCATAAAATATATAACCATCATATAAGATGAAGCAGTTTGCTTAATTTAGATATTAAAGACAGGATTTAATAACAAGGACTTGTGTATAATAACACTACTGTCTTAACTTGTCATAAATGACACACACTACATTGAACATAAGGGGAAGCATGATGATTTTCTTATATCCTGAGCATCCACAGTTCCTCTGTGCAGGTCCTGTGGTTTAGGCTGCTTGTTTTCGCCTCCTGTAATCCATCCTGGGTGCTCCCACCCTGCTTTAAATGCAAAAGCAATACCTCCAGCCATCACCTGAAGACACCCTGAATTGGCCAGCTTGCCTGGTACTTAGAAAAATATTACCGAGAAGACCCCCCCCCAACAAGATTGTGTAAATGTATGTTGCTTAACACTAATTAAATGTAGACTTGATGTACTATCTATAGAGTTAATCTGCCCCTCCTGTTATCACTACCCTAGAATATACTTAAACCTAACACTGGTACAACTATCCCTGCTGTTTGCTATCTCCTTCTACCATTAGTTGGCAGCATCTACCAATATAAATCTTAGATATTCTTTATAATCCCAACAAGTTTTATTTTTTCACAAACAGTTGGTTATGAGTTAATATCCTTAGACTGTAAATATCTTCTCCCCCCTGCTAAACCACCCTCTGTAAAGGCAGCCTTCTTTTTCTGGCTGGAAATATTTAGCTCATACCTTCCAACTACAGACTTTAAACTGGTCTTTGCTGATACTTTTTCTGCCATACTCAGCTCTAGTGTTCTTTCCTGCTCAGTATTTCCCACCTGCCCCCAGTACTCCTAGCTTTATTCCTATACTACCCCAACCCCTCAGCCTAATTACCCAATACCAGCTCCCCCCTCATTACTCCTCCAACCTATAGCCATCCTTCTTAAACTCTGTAATCTGTACTCCAGCCAATAATTATAGTCCCCTCCTCTTTCCTTAAATCTCTAGAATACTTCCATTACTTTTTAAACCCTTTCTTCTTCATAGCCTTCTCTATTTTCCTAACCACTCACACCACCCTCTCTTTGCTCCAACATGCTCTCCTCAAGTTATCACACCCTCCAGTCCCCCAGCCTCCTCTTTCTGTTCTTACTTCCCTTATGCTATGCTACCTCATATTCCACCTATGCTTGTCGAATACCACCTACAAAGACAACTACCATACAAACCTACCTTCCCCCTCACTCTTACTCCCATTTTCACTTTACCTCCTCATCTCTCATTCAGCCCAACCCTCTGCACCAATTCCACCCTAAACTCTTCTCCTCTAAAGTCAAGATACTGTCACCTGCTCCAATCTGCAATCTACCAAAATTCATGCCTGGCAGACCGATATGGCTAAAGGATATCTCCTTCAACAACCTAGTCCAAGCTGGTGATATCCATCCTAAACCTGGTCCTACATCCTTTATTAACAACACTCATCCCTTACCCTCTTCCTCCTATCTCAACACCCTAAAGAGTTTTACAATTAATGCACAAAGTCTAAACAACAAAGTACACCAATTTCAAGCTTGGTTAAGCCATAACCAACAAGATATCTTAGCCATCTCTGAAACCTGGCTCAAGCCCTTTATCTCCAACTCTGAGATTCTGCCCCCAGGATTTCATTGTCTCAGAAATGACCGACTAAATGAAAAAGTTGGAGGCACCGCCCTAGTCTACTCCAACCTTCTTACCTTAATTCCCCTCCAAATTCCAATTCCTCAATTCCAGAACACTGAACTAACTGCTGGAATTCTAAAACTAAATAAACATAAAAATAGCTGCATCATTGTCCTATATATCTCATCTGGTAACAATATCTCTACACTCGAAAATATTCTCCTGTGGGCCTCTACTGAAATTAATTATGAAACTTATATCCTTGGTGATGCGAATATTGACTGGAATAAAATCAATTGCCCGTCTCCCTCCCTATTCATTAACCTCTATAACTTCACTCAAATAATCCTCTCCATCACTCGACTTAACAAAATAAACACTCCCGGATCCACTATAGATTGGATACTAGTCTCAGATCCAAATAAAATAACCAATTCTGGCACAATTCCTGATACCTTTAGTGACCACCTCCCAGCCTTCATGCATCGCTCAACTAGTTTCTCCCCATACCAGCATAAGTACATTCAAACTCGTAACCTCAGTAGCTTCAACCCAACTACTTTCTCAAATACTTTCAAACAAATGAACTGGCAAATTTTAAACATCCTTCCTCTTGACAAGGCTATAGAATACTTCAACTCTGTCTTCCTTGATACTTTAAACTCACTAGCCCCACAAAGAAACAAAAGGATAAAAACTAAAACTGCTCGTTGGCTATCCAAAGAGACAAAACAGATTACACACCACAGAGACAAACTATGGAAGCTTTACCAAAACAATAAACTGGGCAATACCTTGATCCAATATAAACAGCTCCACAACCGTGCAAAATGACTAATCACCAAAGACAAAAAATCCTACTATATCAAACATCAGTCCAATAACAATAAAAACCCCCAAAAATTCTGGAACCCAGTAAACTCACTCCTCAATCCAGGCTCCAAGAATAATCCCTGTCCTGACCCAAGTAAATCTGATCTTGAACTAGGCTCTGAATTTAATTCATTTTTCATAGACACTATTACTACCCTCACCAAGACATTTCCCAATAATAACCCAACTGCTCTACACTCTCCCCCTTCTAACTCACCTCATCTGTTTGAACTCAAACACATCTTCACTAACTTTATAAAAAAACTTTTGTCCAAACGTAAACCTTTCTCTAACGCTCCCGTCAATATTCCCTCTTCCTTCCTAAAATGTGCTATTGATGGCATTGCACTCCCAATCAGCATCATTATCAACCGATCCATAAAAGAATCATACGTCCCCAAACTCTGGCACTCAGCTTATATTCTTCCTCTTCATAATGGAGGCAAAAATATCAGCATCTCAAACCTTTGCCTCATTGCTTTGCTCTCACCAATCTCCAAAATCCTAGAAAAATGCATCCACCTCCAACTTATGCCTTTCCTGAGCCAAAACAATCTTCTTACTCCTACCCAGCATGGCTTCCATCCAGGCCATAGCACAATAACCACTCTACTCTCTTTCCTAGAAACTGTCAATCAAGCCCGAGATTCAAGCCACTTAGTTTCTACTGTTTTACTCGGTCTGTCTAAAGCCTTTGATACTGTTTCCCACAAGCACCTTCCCTGTCATCCCTCCAACCTTAATCTCTCACATAATGCTTTATCCTGGTTCTCCAGCTATCTATCAGACAGATCACAAGCAGTCAAATGGAAGAACTCCATCTCTTCCTTCCTACCTACCCCAACTGATGTACAACAGGGATCCATCCTTGGGCCAATGCTTTTTAACATATTCATCAATAACTTTCACACTGCTATTCCTGATGCTAAAATCATTCAACGCAGATGATTCAACCTTAGTCTGATCTGCCTCAAACCTCTCTAAATTGCTGACTAAAACCCAAACTGCCTTCTCAACAACTGAAAACTGGATGCGCCAAAACCACCTCTCTCTCAATGCAAATAAATCAAAGATTCTACTATTCCATCCCACAAAGACCCTCTCCTATGATAAAAACAACTTCAAAGTCTATAGTCAAACCAACTCACCTAAAGAAGTAGTCCCCCCTGCCAAACTACTTGGCATTACTGTAGATGAACACCTCAAGTTTGATATTCATATTCAACAAAATATTAAGAAAACCCACCAAAAGCTAGGTATGCTACATAGGAATAATCGCTTTCTCTCCAACTCTACCAGCCAAACTCTGGCCTCGACTTATCTTCTTCTGTATTACACGGAGACCCTCTCCTAACCAACCTGTCCTCCTCTATCACCTCTAAACTAGAAAACTGCTACAATAAAATCTCTAAATTTGCCTCTAAATCTAAAAATACCACCCATCACTGCCTAATCCTATAATCCTGAATTGGCTTGAACTCCCAAACTACCTAGACTATCTCCAACTCACTACTGCACATAGACTTATAGTTCACCCAACAAAATGTCCCGCTCTAACATCCTTCCCCCTTATACACCCAACAGAGCTCTCAGATCTGAAAATCAGAACTTAATTATTATCCATAAACCTAAACGTCCTGCTGGCCAACTTCTCCTATCTTTCTCACTAGGCAAAAAATGGAATTCCCTTCCCTTCACACTAAGAACCATACCAAACTCAGAAAACTTTAAAACCCAACTATTCAAACACCTGTCCACTAAATGGAAATGTACCTGCCTTCACCCAACCTAATCCAAGGGGATTCTCGCTCTGGTTCCCAAGTCCTACAACTCTCATAGTTATCTTCCTATGAGCCTATCTAAGCTCTCAACAATTTCTATAGCTTCTCTCTAAGCTCACACCTCCTACAGCTACCCTCACACAGCCCAACCTTGTAAATATTGTAAATAGCATTCTACTGTTGATGTGTGTATGTAAAGCGTATTTACATTTTCTTAAAAGGTTTGTTTGTAAACTGTTTCCACACCTAACCCATATCTGTTTTCCTCAAATGAAACTGTGTGATTCCTATCTTCAAGCTTAATGAATTTGTTAACTATGCATGATATTAAATGCATTTATGAGTAACTATTCTACATAAGATCTTTAATATTAACTATCATTTGTATCTAAATTGTATAATGCATCTTGAAGCTTTTCTCCCTGGGCCTCCACTGAAAATGGGTCAGTTTGGCCCAGTGGACTTCCCCGGTAATTAAATTGCAAATACAAATAAAAATAAAAGTAAAAATATAAGTAAATATGCAAAACAAGTGATATAATTGCTTTAACTTGAATTGTAGTTTTTGCAATCCATCTTGACTATACATAATACTTAAGTGGTTTCCAAGGTAACTGGTGTTTTATACGTGACATCATACAAACAAAGTTGTTCAAGAGAAACAATAGAAGCCTGAACTTAAAATGTCCCAGAATGTAACAATCATATTCTGAACAAATAGTATTAAATTGACAAGAGACACTCAGTTTAATAACATGGGCTTATGTATAATAACACTAGTTTTAACTTGTCACAAATGACATACACTATATTGAAAATCAAGGGGAAGCATGCTGATTTTCTCATATAAGTGCATGGCAAGTCATATAATTGCTTTAACTTGAATTGTAATTTTATAACCCATCTTGACCATACATTATACCTAAGCTGTTACCAAGGTAACTAATGTTTTATACATGACATCAAACTGACAAAGTTGTTCAAGGAAAACAATAGAAGCCTGAACTAGGAATGTCACAGAATGTAACAATCACATTCTGAACAAATAGTATTAAATTGACAATAGTCACTCAGTTCAACCTTTGCTAATTATACAAAATTAAACGTTGCCATTTAAATCTTAAAAAAAAAAATCAGTATATGCCATACAATGACAATTTATGATCATGGAAAGGGAACTTGTAATCATTAATCACAATAAGAGAATTTGTTGTTTTTAACCTATAATTTCACTAATTTTATAATAAGAAATGACAGATATGAAAATCCTTATGTGTAGGAAATGGGGGAAAAGGGATGCACTTATAATTAAAATCCACTAACTTTCATCAATGTTCACATAAAACAAACTCGATGCTTCAAGTAAATAGCAACAAACAAAGTGACTACTTAAATGCTGGCAAACAATGAAATATAACTTCAGATATATCCAGTAAAATACACTGTATTATAAATATTAAGTATCAATATTATTACCATCTATTTATATTAAGTAATAAGTTTTAAAAGACTTCATCAATAAGGGTGAATATGTTAAATGACTGTGTGCTATAATCTTTTACTGAGGTTTTTTTATATGATACATCCTACTTTACCACGATTGAATTGCTCATCATCTATCTTTCATGTAAATATCAATTGCTTATACAATAAGTAGACATTTATATTGTATTAGAATTCTGTCTAATCTACAATAGTACTATATCTGTTCAAAATAACTTAATATTGCTTATTCCTATTACAAATATTCTCCATATGATAATTCAATTTATGGAGCTCAGATGTTCTAGATTGCCAAGGTATGAGTGATAATATGATGGACTTAAGTTTATCCATCAGATTAGGAATGATTTTCATTCCATGGCTAGTGCAAATCTTAGTTTTGTTAACATTTATTAATTTAAATTTATTTCACAAAAACATTTTTAGTATGCCTGACCAAAACATTACTTTATTGGTAAATACTCAACGTATAAAACTGATAATATCCTTTAAAAGCTCAAACATGTACTTTAAATTTATCAGAGAAAAATGTTTAATAGTCACAATATAACAAAAAATATTTAGTCTAAATAACCTAAGATGGATTTAACTTTATTATCTTCAAATACCAATGGCTTAAACAATCATAGCAAGAGATCAAATCTACTGAAATATTCAAAACTGAACAAAGCACAAATTGTCTTCCTTCAAGAAACACATTTCAAAATGAATGACAATTACAAATGGAATCTTAAGTAATATATGATATTGGCTCAATCCACTTATAAGACAAAGACAGAAGGGGAAACAATTTTATGAAAAACAAATATGATTAACTCAGAAATCATTTATAAGTATGAAGATAAAGAACGCCTTATGGCATTAGTACTAGTTAAATATAAAAACAGAATATGGAACCTACCCAATCTATACTGGTTCCCAGGCAATGGAACAGGAACTGTTAAAAAAACACTTGGATTTCATTTCCAATAATTATAAAGGGAACTTAATATTAGGAGGAGATTTTAACTTTATATTTGATATTTCTGAAACTATAAATAAAAGACCGCTGAGTACATCGGCTGTATCAATAGCTTTAAACAAGTGGGTAGAATCATTTCATCTTGTAGATACTTTCTAATTTAAAGAAGAGCAATCTTTGTTGTTTTCCCATCAAGATCACAGATTTGGTACCCAAGATAAAATATTTTCTGCCGATGACGTACACTCTAAAATCATTAATTTCTCAATCAGTCCCTGCCCCTTTTCAGACCACAATTAATTGATACTAAAACTTCAAAATGGGTGCAAACCATTAATCTTTAACTCCAGAATTCCAGCATAAATGACTAAAATTAAAGAGTTCAAACCCTGGTTATTATCTGAATTACAGTTCTTCTTAGATATTAATTACACCAGAGAGATGAATAAAATAATGATATGGGACTCATTAAAAGCATACATATATGGTAAGCCCTAACTTGGTGTAAAAAAATCAGAGAATGGGATTCTGAATTATTAGATCTACAATCCAAACTTTTGTCAGTAAAAGCTGAAAAAGAATCAAAATCATTTGGAGATGAAAAAGAAAGTAGAAGTATTAAACAATAAATACAATGAAATTCTAACACATAAAACTAAAAATTAATACCTTGACCACTTGTCCCAAATATCTACATAATTTATCCACAAGAATCAAAATACAATCAAAGGCTAATAACATTAAAAGTATCTTCCATGAAAAGAAAGGGAAAATGTCTCGGATATATATGACATTCTTGATGCCTATAGTAATCACTATATGGAACATTTCCAAAAACAAAATATACATATCGATCAATTAAATCTAGATAAAAAAATGTTTTAATATAAAAAAAAAAACAGAAAAATTAAAAGTAGATCTGCAAGCACCCATATCCTACAAAGAAATTACAGATACAATAAAAGAGGGTAAAAATAATAAAGCTCCAGGTATAGATGGCATAATTATGGAAATATATAAACTTTTTCCTTCAAAGATACTATCCCTTTTCCATAAAACTCTATTAGAAATTCAGTCTCAAGCTTTAATACCACCTTCATGGAGATATTCCTTAATCACACCAATCCTAAAGGACTGCGGTGGTGGTGCTGCGGTAGCATTGTCACCTCACAGTAATACATTGTCCTGTTCGATTCTCAGCTAGAGCATCTTCTGTGTGGAGACATGCATGAATGGGCGTGTCTTCATTGAAGGTTGTGTGTCAGAGCTGGCAACTCGGCATGTAAAAATCTACTGCCAATCATTAGCGGACCGGAGTTCTGCTGTGGCGACCCCTAACCAGGAAAAGCCGAAAGACACAACAACACCAATCCTAAAGGAAAACAAATCCCCAAACCTCTGTACCTCTTATAGACCTATACCATTATTCATGACTATAAGATATTCATGACAATATTAACTAACAGAATTAAAATACAACTATCTGCAACAATAAATAATGATCAAACTGGACTTATATATCATAGACACACACATGACAATATTAAAAGGAGAATTTCTCTTATAGATTATGTTAATAAAGAAAATAAAGAAACACTCAAAATTGGCTTAGATATAGGGAAAGCCTTTGATTCCCTAAATTGGGACTATTTATTCAAAATTCTAATGCTATTAAAAAGACTATTAATTGTAACCAATATCTGCACCCAGCCTCATGCTCTATGCCTCTCATCCTTCCTGGATAATTTTTCTTTAATATCTTAGTTACTTAATGAATAATACCTATTTGTCTGCTATTCTACCTGCTGTGTTTTGAAAGACTACATATTGACTGTAATGCAAATGATTTTTCTTTGTTATTTCAATATGTTATGTAACTTTGTATTGTGGTAATTCAATATGTGATGTAACTTTGTTTTGTGGAGCTTTTCTCCCCGGGCCTCAACTGAAAGCGGGCTCTCAAACCCAGTGGACCTCCCCGGTCACCAAACTGAAATAAATAATAAATAATAATATATTATTAAATTAAATTAAATAATAATATAATATATTATTATTAAAATATTATTTAATAATAAATATATTTGAATTTCCTGCATCCTTTATTCATCTCCTAAAGAATATATATATATATATATATATATATATATATATATATATATATATATATATATATATATATATATATATATATATACAAATATATATATATATATATATATATATATATATATATATATATATACAAATAATTTAGTGTATGTCAAGTTAGGTCCTTTTACCTCTGAATCTATACATATAACAAAAGGTACTAAACAAGGATGTCCCATGTCACTGATTGTATTTGCTCTGGCTATTGAAATATGGGTAGATTCCATTTGTAACAATAGAAAAATCAAAGGAATAGATGTTTATGAACAATACAATTCTAAAGTAAAGCTATTTGCTGATGACAGATTAATGACATTATCTAATAGAAAAGAGACATTAGAAGAATTAGATATACTAATTGACAACTTTCACATCACTTCAGGACTCTATTTCAATAAATCAAAATATTTTTTTTTATTTTTAAATAAAAAAAGAACTGCAGACTAAGGGGGATCACATCATAGGGAAACAAGAATCTACCTTAAAATATCTAGGAATTTTGTTATGCAAGGATAATAATGACTTAGTCTCAAAAAACTACAAAAATATCATCAATACAATTAAAATCTCTGTGGAAAAATAGAACAAAATAATATTAACATTTGAATATAGACTACAGTTAATAAAATGATTTTACTTCCCAGGATCCTATATATAGCCTTGGCAATACAACTGTTACCAGAAAGGAATATACCTAAAGAAATAAATCCATGCCTAATAAAACTTTTATGGTTTCCCAAAAGAAACAGAATAGCTTTAATACATCATATCAGACCATGGAAACATGGAGGATTAAATGTTCCTGATACAGAAAGATATATAAAAGTATCAATATCTAAAACCATCTCAGATTGAATAAGTCCAAGTTACTCTGCAAATTGGAAAGAATTACTAACTGTAATATCAATAAATATAACATAACTAAACCCACTAAAACTCATATGATTAATTATTACATTGACTCATTTAGGAAAATTATTAATTCTAATATACATTTAAAAATCTGATTTGATCTTTTAACACCAGTTATAGTCACAAAGAACTTGCCACATAAAATATATAGTTAAATTATTAATTCCTGGGAATAGAAAGGATTTGTATGTTGGCTCCAATGTATCAAACAACTAAAACTTTTAGATATGCAAGTAATAAAAACAACATACAAAATTCCACAACAGGATTGATTAACTTTACAGATTATTCTGTCATATTCACAAGTTTAAGTAGAACAATTACCAATTCTTCATTTAAAGAAATGCCTAAACTTACAAAATACATATATGAAATCATATGTAATGACTTTGACATGAGAAACAGTATTTCAAAATTTTACAAAATATTGATGACATCCGCGGTGGTGCAGCGGTAGTGTTGTTGCCTCACAGCAAGTGGTTCGCCCGTTCGATTCTTGGCTGGAGTGTGGGGAGTGCCTTTTGTGTGTAGTCTGCATGTCCTTCCCGTGGTTGGCTGGGCATTCGAAAGGCATGCGTAAATGGGCATGCCTTCGTTGAAGGTTGAATGTCGAGCTGGCATCTCGGTGTTCGTCAAAATCTACTGCCCATAATTAGTGGACCAGAGTTCTGCTGTGGCGACCCCTAACCGGGAAAATCCATAAGACAACACACACATTGATAAAGTATAAAACAACACCCAAAACCTCATATTGGAAATATATAACAAAAGGACACACAATATAATTAACTGAAGATATTAAAACAAATATCTTATTATCGATAAAATATACTCCTTTACACAATACTGGAACATTTTTAATTGGAAATGCTTGCACATTCTTAACCCCATACAGAATCAGTAAAATTAGTTATTCCATAAAAGTAATATGTTGGAGATGTGAGAAAGTATACAATGAGATTGGAACCACATTGTCTTTGATTGTTTTAAAATTAAGCCATTTTGGAATGGTAGTAATACAAACACAATACCAACTTTGGAAATCTTCATCATCCTACAAAAGACCACAACATTATCGGAAATTAAAATTAAAGAATTAAGAATTTATCCAAAGCCATTTATCAACAACCCTTGGGGAAAATCTTATCATTGATTGACACTATACAGTAATTGATCAGACACTCCAATAATGGATTGGACATACTTCTAAAGTTACTGTATACATTAAGATATGTTATAGTGTCAGGCTAATGTAAATAGTGTACATAGTTATTTAAGATGTTATGTATAAATACTATGGAATTCATTCAAACGTATTTGAAAAATAAAAAAATAATCTGAGAAAAAAAAATACTGGGATTTATTTTCTGTTATGCAGAATACCCCTAAATTTTTTCTAAACCTTTTTTATGTAGTTTTAAGAGAGGTTTGAACCTTAAAATATATTTGAAAGAGGAAATTGTTTGACTATTGGATCAAGTTGTAATGAGAGAAAGGGAACCTTTAAGTGTGGTATGCGTCCACAATGTCCATATATGACAAATTACTGGAATCTTGTTATTTATTTTGATAAAGTCTCTACTTGAGAGATGCAAGCGCTCAATCAATAAACTTTTGTGATTTATATAATGATCTATATTATGTATTTTATGTTTATTTTGAGGATTCCAGGTTGCAACCATTGCCTTGGCATTTTTGCTTATGGTTTTTAGTTTTGTTTTTTTGTGCCTGGGATTTCACAGTGTATTTTGTTTAATATTAGATACTTCACCTGTTAGACCGCTCCTCATGATAAGGCCATCAGCAGATGATAATAGCAGAAGAGTCAACACTATGGCACTGCATTAATCCTTTCTGAATACCAGGAAATGTCTGTACTTTACAGCCACAGTCTCAGGATGAAAAACTGTGGTTGATGACTAACACTAACAACTACAGGAAATAATGTGTCTAGTATAGGTTACACAGCTTGACACAAATTCCTTTATGAAGCAACCACTGAAATTTGATCCAGCAAAACCCACTAAAAATGATGAAATATTCATGATCTATAACAAGAAAGGAAATTAAAGTTATTGAAGAATTCTCAGCAGTAATGTACAACTAGGTGATACTACACACAGAAAAAATAGCTATAGGATGAGATTTTCACACTGAATGGTAGTGTTTTTTTAAAGGCTGTACTTTTTTCATTTGAAAAATGCTTTATCAGATCTACTGCAATGCAAACAAAGCTAGATTGTTTTATACACATATTTAATCATACTTCAAAATGAAACGGTTTTAAGAAATGGCAACACGGCATGTCTACTTGGAGTGTAGCCAGGATTTTTAGAACTGGGCAACAGCTTACAGAAAATTTACCAAGTGTAGTCCCCGCAGCACTAGATATTGTATGTTTCTGGATGTTATTCTTTTTCGCTACTTAAAAAAAAATACAAAAAAGCAAAAAAAAAAAAAAAAAATTCGACAAACTATGTCACCATAAACCTTGATTAAATATATCATTAAAGTATGTAGGCCTTGATTTTCCTGTGATGTGAATAGAAAATGATGACTAATACATTCATTTACCATAAAAGTATTCACTAGGTTTGCTTGTCTGTGTTAAAGGTATTTTCTCTGTCATGTAATATAAGTAGGTAGATGAGTGATTGAGTTTGGCTCTGAGCAGTGGTAGCCATTAAAATAATCTTTGAATTTATGAAGGAACAATCAAGAAGAAAAAATCAATTTCATGTAAATTGTTTATTAAAGGCAGACATACAATCTCACAAAACACAGTAGTAATGAAACTGCAGCACTACTATTAAATTTGAAAACATGTCACGGGCAATAATGTCATCTAGATCATATTTCATTTTTAGCCAGTTGTGCGTGCTTTAGAATAAATTAATTATACTATTATTTCATTGTACTGTATACCGCCTCAGTAAAATAAACACAGTTTGTCATGGCCACCTGTAATTGCTACTGTAAGTAATTCAGTATTGTGCTTTGTGTTTGAAAAACACTGGAGAGACAGTTAAAGTATTATGGATGAGAAGTGAAATTCAAGACTTGTGAATAGTAAGCCATCTACATAGTGAAAACGATGTGAGAGAAAGAAACTACCTGGTCAATGCATGGAAATGACATTAATAGAAGTCCCAGATGTTCAATCATTTTAAACATTTGCAGACCTTGTCTAGCTTAATCCTATCAAAAACACATCAGCACTCAGTTACGAAGTATTCCCTCGTGCCTTAATGACATCACCACTTTTCTCATTATTTTTTTTTTTAAGTAACATCTTCTCTCCAGACAGCACCACCTAAATTATACATGCAACATTTGTTTTTCCAAATATATTGCTGGAGCTCAATAACTTGCAATGCAGTGCCATTATATTCAATTTTGGTAGAAAATAACAGAATAAAAAAATATTTTTCCTAGGGTAGAGAATATGTGTGAATCAAGGCTTTATAAATAAAGACTTCTCACCTCAGCCATAAGGGAAATAATATGTTTAATAAATAGGGAAATACGTGTCAACAAGCTTACAAATGTTAAATGAATTGCATAACTGAGGCATGTTTGCTAAATTTAAATTCATATCCTTCCCTCATGCTCTTGACCTTTGATTCTAGATGAGGTTTTAACATTAAGGTCAAACAACATTTGGACAGGATATTCCAGATGTTTCTGTCTGTACCATCCCATATCCCTGACGTATCAGTATTCACTGCATAAATATCCTCACCTATGTACATATAATATCACTTCTGAATATGAAGAAAAAGCAGCCACAGCATAGAGATTAATATAATGTGGGCCGTACTGGATTTCTAATAGTCTGTATTTTTATCTGAATGCAGGTATTGTACAATTGTACACTGACTTGAAAAATATATAAACACACACACACACACACACATACAGATACACACACACACACACACACACACACACACACACACACACACACACACACACACACACACATATGCACACATCTTCTTCTTCTTCTTTCGGCTTTTCCCGGTTACAGCGGAAGTCCGGTCCGCTAATGATTGGCAGTAGATTTTCACGGATGCCAAGGTGCCAGCTCGATGTCCCATTTACGCATGTCTTTCGAATGTCACCCAACCACGGGCAGAACATGCAGACTCTACACAGAAGGAACTCCCACACTCTAGCCGAGACTCGAACGGGAGAACCTCTTGCTGTGAGGCAACAACGCTACCGCTGCACTACCACAGCTTTTCACATAAATTTATATATATATATATATATATATATATATTATATGTAGAGAATGATAGCCTTTGCAGTTTAACAAATGTTTAGCTGACACAGTTGAATGAAGGGTAAAGGGGGGCTTTTCCCCTGCAAAAACAATCTTTTTTGTTTGTTTATTCTTTGTTTAGCTTTGCATGCTCCAAAGTTATTGCTCACTACATGCATTGTAGCATTTCAACATCTGTCATTTCAATGTTTTTTGTCGATGTTGTGAACAATGACATTTGGGTTTTTCTATTGTTGATATATATATATATATATATATATATATATATATATATGTTGTGTCTTTTGTCTTTTCCCGGTTAGGGGTCGCCACAGCGGAATTCCGGTCCGCTATTGATTGGCAGTAGATTTTTACATGCCGAGTTGCCGGCCCTGATGCACAACCTTCAACGATATATATATATATATATATATATATATATATATATATATATATATATATATATATATATATATATATATATATACATATAGAGAGAGATTACAATTCTTCCTAGAAACAGTGTAAAGATCAGGTAGAAGACAATGAAAAGAAGCTATGTCACCATTACAGGAAATCATTTATGTTTGCAGAGAACACTGGGTGAGGCAGAATGGAAATAATGTTTGTGTTTTATTTTCTAATCTGTATCCCCTTGCATTTTGTTATGCATAAGCAAGAATAAATATTTCAGCTTATGAAATTAACTTTTCAAGCAGTTTTTGTATGTCATAACATTTTATGGCACCAGAACCTCTGCTAACAACAGAATACTTTTCCATCCCTTCATCCTCATAGTTCACTTACATAATTGGAAAGCAGACAGATATGGCTATCTTAGTGTAGGTGTCCTCACGTTTATTTTTAGTTGTTTTTTTTTTTTTTATTTGTTTCTTAATTTGTTCCTTAATTTCAGTTGTTTGTAATGGACATTCTTGTGTGCTATGAGTGTAAAGCAAGTCATTATACTAACTATGGGCTCTCATTTGCTAAACTACAACACAACTTCTTGGGCCTTTATTCCTGCTCAAGATGACATGATTCCCAGTTTCATTCTGAAAAGTGAGTTTTCTTCTGCAGCGAAAACCTAGTTTCTCCCTTAAAGACGAAAGCTGGCCTCCTATTATTCAATTCTGTATTATCCATGAGCTGACCCTTTGGTACCTTGGCTTTTAATTGAACCAGAATCATGTGTGTCACATATGGTATCTCCATAAATGCATCACTGGGTCTCTCGAACATTCTGAATGTTTGAACAGACAATTGAAATCACCTCAGCAGTAACTGCATCATGTATGATACTCAGGATAAGTCCTGTCAGTTAAATATTAACTATATATCCAGGGGACAATAGCACAATTAAGGATTAATACCTATATGGCTATACCAACTGGATCAGTAATTTGCAAAATCAACATTAACACTAGTAGTAAAAGAAATGATTCCATTAAATATACTAGTGTTGGCTATAGCTTCATAGGTAGGTACTAGGCTATCTGCCTGAGGGCATTTATAAGCCTAGCCAGAGTGTGTCGGCTTTCACCACCCCATTGATTAATTAACTGATCCTCTGTCAAGCAGAGCCAATGAAATGATCCCAGGGGTGTATTTTCTGTTACCCATCCACTCGTTGAGGTTTCTCTTGAAGAGTGTTAGTGAGGGGCTCTGCCTGATGTAGTTTGGAATTTTGTTCCAAAGCATGGGGAGTCTCTGTGACAGGAATCTATTCCTCCAGCATGTTCTATTTATTGTTGTGGCGAGGTTTAGCTCACTAGAGCATGTTGCTCACAGTGACTTGAATTTCTTTAGGTGGAGCATGTCCATCAATTCTGAGTTGGGCATGGCTTTGTAAGTCAGGCAGAGATCACCTCTGAGTAAGCGATATGCCACTGAGTACAGCCAGAGTTTTTTCAGTCGGGCTGTATAGGACATATGTTTGAGGCCAGTAATCCTCTTGGTGAGGTACTTTTGTGGTCTTTCCAGCTGTTGGAAGTGTCTTGTGAGGTACATCCCAAATGGGGCATTGTACTCTATGATGGGTCTAAAGAGTGACGAGTAGAGGGGCACTATAACCTTTTTATTTCTAGATGCGAACCCTTTAGTAATTAGATGGGCCACATAGAAGGATTTCCTAACAACTTTGGCAGTATGATTGTCAAAGGAGAGATTACTATCTACTTGGGTCCCCAGATCTCTTTTTACCTCTTCTATATTAAGGGGGCTGCCACCTATGTAGTAATTTGTGGGTGTTTTCTTTTCTCCAAATGGGATGTCTATGAATTTTTTGGCACTTAGCTTGAGGCCACAACTTTGACACCAGGTGTCCTTCAAAGTAAGGCCCTTTTGGAGGATGTTCATGTCAGCCAGAGAGTCAATTATGGCTCCCAGTTTGCAGTCATCGGCGAACTTGGTTAGCCATAGTCCTCCTCTGTTTGCCTGTACATCTGAGAAGTATATGCTGAACAGTAGGGGTCCCAGGACTGAGCCTTGTGGGATACCACTTGTGACTGGTTTAGAGTCGGACCTGGAGCCCGCTATTCTTACCGTGTGAGTTCTGTCTGTAAGCCAGTTGGCAACTCATCTCATGATGTAGGGGTTTATGTTCAGGCTGGTGAGTTTTTCTGTAATACCAGAGTGGGGAATGGTGTTGAAAGCCTTGGTGAGGTCAAGATAGGCTGTGTGAACCACCTTTCCCTTGTCTATGGCCTTGGTGACTGACTCAAAGAAATCAACCAGGTTTAGTAGGCATGATCTGCCCTTAATAAAGCCCAACTGGGTTGGGTCAAGTGTTTGGAGATTCCCAATGTCTTTGTTAATGAGTTCCATGATGATGTGCTCCATAGCCTTGCAGACCAGGCTAGTCAGGCTTATGTGGCGATAGTTTCCAGGGTCAGTTGTGGCCCCTCCTTTGTGGAGAGGAATAACCGTTGCTGTGCACCATTCTATGGGCACATAGCCTGTGGAGAGGCTGAGGTTGAACAGCATGTTTAGGTGGGGGGTTAGTTCATTCTGTAGTTTGTGCAAGACGTAGCCTGGGACACCATCTGGTCCCATTGATGCTGTGTTTTTGGCTTTTGAAAGGGCTGTTTTCACCTGTGCGTCTGTGATTTTTGGGACACTGCACTTTCCAGCATTGCTGTGGGCCCTTTTGGAGGTGAGAGGGGGTGAAGTTTCCACTGAATCTCTCTGCTAGGATGTTGACAAAATCAGTAGGTTCAGTATATTTTGTGCTATTTTTCACTAGTTCAGTGCATATCTGTGAGTTGCCACTTAGATTCTTAACATAGCTAAAGAAGGCTTTGTGGTTATCTTTTGAATCTTTGGCTATTTTTCTTTTGAAGTTAGCCTTGGATGATTTCATGAGGGACCTTAGTTTCTTACTGATACTCATCAGGGATGTCTTTCCTTCTTGGGATTTGCATTTTTTTCTGAACTAGTTTCCTCCTTCTATTGTATAGTCTGTTTATGGCAGGGGTCCACCAAACTGGTTTCCTTCTCTTAGAGGAGTGAGTCTTGGTTTTGCTAGGGATGGCACAATCCATGCCTCTTTGTAGGTGCTCATATAGTGCATTTTAAAGGTTTCTGCATCTTGGGCAGCATTATCCTTTAGCGTGGGGGCTGTGAAACTTACCACTTCTGTCTTAAGAAAGGTGAAGTTTCCTTTAGAAAAGTTTTTTACTGTGGTTTCCTTAGTTGGGGGTGGTTGTGGGATGTGGACATCCAGAATGATTAGTTTATGGTCTCATCTAACCAGTGATGGCTTGACCTCTGGTGTGGAACACCTGTCGCCCATGTTGGTGATGACCAGGTCCAATATGTTTTCACCTCTGGTAGGGGAGTTTACCAGTTGATCCAGGGTGTTTGAGTTAATGAATTCCAGGAAGCGCTGGGCCTGGGAGTTCGTACTCGAGTAGTTTTCCCAATGAATGGTAGGGTAATTTAAATCACCCAATATCAGGGTGTTCGGTAGGACCTTCATGTTTTCCAGTGTCTCCAGAAAGGTGGAGTGGTGGTCCTGGGTCATGGAGGGTGATCTGTAGCAGGCCACAATTTGCATTTCAGATTTGCCCGATGTATGCTGCACATGGATTATGTCAGAGGTATCATGCTGCGCCACTAACCTGGAGGTGTAGGTATCCTTGATGAATATGGATACACCCCCTCCTTTTGTGTTTCAGTCTGTGTTCTGTGGCCGAAACATGTGGTATGAGTTGTAGCCCGGTAGTGCTAGGGTGCTCTCTGGAGCCTTGAACCAGGTTTCAGTTACTGCACAGATGTCGATGTTCTCCATACTGAGGAGTGCTTCGAGTGTGTGCATTATGAGATTTATACTCCTGGCGCTGAGTAGCATAACCCTCAGTTTTTTGTTAATTGTGCTGTTTATGGAGGTGGGTTTGACTTTTGAGCCTTGCCTAAAAAAGGCACTATGGGGGCAGCAAGAGCCTTGGCCAGTATTTGAAAGCCTAGGCGTGACAGGTGCAAGTTGTCTCTTCTGAAGCAACGCGGCTTGTTCAGCATGTCGTCCCAGGCTGACAGACACTGGATCCCCTTTGAATGACACCAGAAGCTTAGCCAATTGTTGAAATTGATAGGTTTTTCTTTATACTGAGGTATCATTCTTGGTGAGGGCAGGATGCTACTCAGGGTCAGGGTCATACCAGCCTGGGCTACATGATCAGAGAGCTCTTCCATGTCTCTTTTCATGTAGTCCAGGGAGGCACATCTCAGGTCATTCACACCAACATGAACAATGACAGAGTCATATTTGTACTTGTTCTGGAGTGACCTGAGTGCTTGTGTTATGTGGCAGATTCTGGCTCCTGACAGGCAACTAACAGTAACCTTTTGCTTGTCCAGTCTACTGAGTGGGACGTCAGTGTTCCTGACAATAGAGTCACCTATTACTAGTGTGTTACATATGTTATTTGGCCTTAAGGGCTGTGATTGTGCAGAACACTACTTTTGTGTTTTATATATTGTCTGGTTTGTGACGGGAGGTGCAGGTTGTTTGAGTGTCTGCTTTGGAGGTCTCTGATGCTTTTGCAGGTTTTTATTTAGAGCCTTTGAGTATGATTTTGTGCATTTATGTGTATTTTTTGCCAGTGCTGATTTAGTAGGTGTGTGTGCAGCTGGAGGTCTGTTGCAAGTGTTACCCTTCTCCTCTTGACTGTCAGTTCCAGTCTTGGGTGGAGACAGCTTAGCTTTCAGTTTGGCTGTATAATTGCATCTCTCGCATATGCTAGTGTTTTGTGGTAGGAGGAAAGGGTTGTCTGTGTACATGAGGCAGTTGTAACATTGCCTCAGGATACCCAGATTCACCAGCTGGATTGGAGAGTACATCTGAAATTGCCCTTTGGTCATGCCTGAATAGTAGGGTGAGCTGCTTGGTTGGTGAGGGGTGAATAAAGAGCCTTGCCCTGCTGGGCAATCAGTGTCAGGGTATATTAGTGCTTGCTATGAGGTCTGAGCTAGTGCTGGGCTGTAGGATGCTTTCTGAGTGCTTAGGTTGAGAGTTAGACTAGTTTCAAGGGAAAAACTGAAGAAGAGATTTAGTGGAGCCGGGAATAATTTAACCGTAGCTAACTGGCGCTGCCCAGTGCGCAAAACTGTGCAAACATGATTTTTATAGTAGGGAAATGAAAGAGATAGAAATTAGCCCAAAATGGCCAATAAACTACTAACTTTGAGGCTGGAACCACTCCTCCAGGGACAGATAGGTTGCTCAAAGCTCCCCTCTCTCACAGGTGAACAGAGAAACTTCCTTCTATCCAAGTAAGGTATGGGTAACTCAGAAACTAGTATCACAGCCCTGAATTCAGCACTAGCCTGAAAACTGGAATATACTAGCTTAGAAAGGTGGTAAACAAGGAATTTTTTTTTTTACAGATAAGGCAAAAAAAGTAAACAATACACTTAAAACAGCTTTAAATGACTACAAATGATCAGAAAAGGCTATCGCACTTTAGTGTGTAATCTACAACAGTTAAACAACTTATTTAAACAAAAAACAACTTTTTAAAAGTGCAGGCAGTCAAATAAGTACAATATGTGAAACGAACAAGCTTTTAAATCACAATAAATGCTGGAAATTCTGCGTTTACGCAGAAAACAGTTAAGTAAAGCAAGAAAGTACAGAAAACTGATACTTAATCACTCCAAAGTCTCTCTTCTAAGCTAGAAGGCTTGTATCAGTTTATGGCTTTCCAGTGCTACCTAGTAAGTTAGTTACAGGAAAGATGGGAAACAAGCGCAGATGTGTTCTTTTAAACCAGAAAGTTGAAAGAGATGGCCAAACTGTCCAAATGGTCAATAAACTACAATTTCTGGGCCAAGAACCTCTCCTCTCATGGTAGACAGGCTACCTAGTGCTTACCACTCCCACTGATAAGCTAGAAGGCTTTCCTCCAACACAAAAAGGCTTGCGGGGCTCAGAAGCTTACCGGCAGTCCTGGATACAGCAACTCTGTATCTGGACTAGGCTAGTTACAGGAAAGGTGGGAAACAAGCGCAAGTGCGGCTTTTAAACCAGAACGTTGAAAGAGATGGAAAAAACTGCCAATAGCTACAATTTCTGGGCCAGGGACCACTCCTCTTGTGGTAGATAGGCTACCTGATGCTTACTACCCCCACTGATAAGCTAGAAGGCTTCCCTCCAACATGGAAAGGTTTGGGGGGCTCAGAAGCTTACAAAGAGTCCTGGATACAGCAAATCTGTACCTGGACTAGACTAGTAACAGGAAAGGCAGGAAACAAGCACAAACACAGGCTTTTAAATCAGAAGGTTGAAAGAGATGGAAAAGCTTCCCAAGCTGCCAATAAACTATAATTTCTGGGCCAGAAACCACTCCTCCTGTGGTAGATAGGTTACCTAGTGCTTACCACTCCCACTGATAAGCTAGAAGGCTTCTCTCCAACACAGAAGGGCTTGGGGGGCTCAGAAGCTTACCAACAGTGCTGGATACAGCAAATCTGTACCAGGACTACACTATTTATAGGAAAGGCACGGACCAAACGCAAAACGGGCTTTTAACCAGAAAGTAGAAGGAGATGGAACAACTGCCCAATCGGCCAATGAACTACAATTTCAGGGCCAAAACCCACTCTTCCTATGGTAGATAGGCAACCTAGTGCTTACCACTCCCACTGATAAGCTAGAAGGCTTCCCTCCAACACAGAAAGTCTTGGGAGGCTCAGAAGCTTACCAACAGTCCTGGATACAGCAAGTCTGTATCTGGACTTGACTAGTTACAGGAAAGGCAGAAAACAAGCTTAGAATTTTTTATGGTAAAACTAATTGTATGGGTTTATATTAGGGTTGCATAATGGCATCTCTGAGTGAAGTCTCTTTGAGACAGGGATCCATAGGGCCATATTAAGATACTGGGAAAACCTAATCACTATGACAGGCTAATTGATGGAATCTGAATTCAAGTGGTACCATACAAGACACACTAAACTAATGCTTGGTTATTCACAGCATGACAGGTATCTTTTCTGGCATGTTACATAATAAAAACCTTGCATTTTGTAACAGGAGACAGGGTGATGTCAGGCTTGTACACAGTAGCAACTGTTGCAGCTGTGCTCTCTGGTGGTCAGTTTCATAGGTGCTGTAAAACTGGTGAAGCTGAAATGTCCTGCTGAGAGACAAGCATCTTTATGTATCTCCTTGAGAAACAGCAACAGAGTTTATTTATTTATTTTGTTGTTGTTGCTGTTATTTTTTTTTCTCAGATGCATTGCGTTAAGTAAAGTGAGGTTGTTAGTACAGCCATTCATCAATGTTATCATATTAAAACTGGGTTGTTATGGTTCACGTTAACATTTGGATTCATGATAACCCAGTGGCTCTCATTAAAATTCTAGTGCATTATGCAGGGAATCAAGTTTGTATAGGTTATTTTTACTGCTACTAACAGCAAAGGACACACTTTGAAGTTGATCTTCAATGTGATTATGGTCATCTTATACGTAAAAAGATTTATTATACAATGACCCCCCATTAATATTCCAAAATGTGCATGCTGATTGGTCAGCGTGTATGTTGTAAATCAGAGTTATAGTAATTGAAAAAGGTCCGGTCGCCCGGACTCTTTCCATTAGTATAACTCTTTTTTTTTTTACAGCAACGGAGAATGCAAGATCTCCATTGCTTTTTACAACCTGTCTCGCTATGTTTAACATAGCGAGACAGCTTTAAAAAAAAGCAACAGAGCATCTCCGTTGCTTTTTTTAAAGCTGTCTCGCTATGTTAAACACATTTAACATAGCAAGACACTTTTAAAAAGCAATGGAGATCTTGCTTTCTCCGTTGCTTTTTTCAAAACTGTCTCGCTATGTTAAATGGGTTTAACATAGCGAGACAGCTTTAAAAAAAGCAACGGAGATTCTCCGTTGCTTTTAAAGCTGTCTCGCTACGTTAAACTCTTTTAACATAGCGAGACAGTTTGTAAAAAGCAACGGAGATCTTGCTTTCTCCATTGCTTTTGCCCACAGCTCTGATACACTGCATAAGTATACGCATGTACAGTACATCAGAACTGCCACAGAATAGCAGACAGCTGAGGAAGGGCAGCAAGGAGGCATTATACAATGCCATTATTTAAGAAAAGTAATTATTTTTTTTCTTAAATAATGTCATTGTATAATAGCAATAAACCACTTCTGGGTGTGGATAATGCTGGATTTACCCATGGTTGTCTTTGTTTCGCCACTTGGGCTTCGCTCTCATGACCAAACCACACCAACCGTGGGTAAATCCAGCATTACCCACACCCAGGCATGAGTTATTGCTATAATATTTTTGATTTGCCTGCATCTATGCAGCTTTGCCCAAAAGATCAAACAAAGGACAAAAGTAAAATTGAATGGCAGCTTCCACAGCCAATGTCTAATTACTCTAAATAACACTGTTATGCTGTAATTACAAATGCTAGTATTAATGAAATTGTCTCATGAAGTCACAATCAGTAAAACAGAATATTTAGATAGCTTCTAAAAGAAAATTCAAAGTAGTTAAAACACAATCATTTGCAGTTTCTGATTTAACAGTCAGTTTCATAAAATGCAGTGCTAAGAGATGCAGGAAGCAGATGTCATGCAACAGGTCTTATTCTGCTAGTATCAGGTTTCCTGAAATCTTTACTGAAAATCCAGTCTCACAAGAGAGCCATAAATAATGTATGAAGTCTTACCTGAATATTGTTGTTTTATTAGGTGTCCATTTTGAATGAACTCTTATGGCAAAGTTCATTCATACTCATTATGCAGACTGGAACTGTGTTTTTTTTTTATTAATAACTATCTCATTTATTGCATCTAACAAAATTACAACCATAACTAAACATTGTAATGTAACCAACAGTTAACAATCATGTAAAATATCTCAGCACATAAAGTCCCAAATATATAAAAACATACACCAATATGTATTCCATTTTTAAAGTCTTTGTCTCTCTTCAATACCTTGCACAGTCTATTACTCTAGCAGCACAACTCTGTATTAATGTCTTCCTGTGGTGTTTTCCACTGCAGAAACATTATAGATGAGATTACATTTTGAAGTTGTAGCAACCAAGCCATCTTCACAAATGTATGGCAGGTTCTTATAAACTGTAGTCCCAAGATCCTAAAGACTTTATTGTCTGGTGGGGGGGCTGCCTTGCAAGGGTATATGCTGCCATCTCAACATCTTTACACTGCATCTTCATGTTTATGTGGAGGCTCCAAAATAGATAAATGTAGTCAGTGTTAGGATGTTTGCCAGCGTTTTCTTTCTCCCTAAATCTTTTCCGTGCCTCAAATGATGTATTGTTTTAAAGTAGGTAAAATAGGCAGCTGGAGCAGTCAGACCAACACTTTATCTGATATTTTATAAAACTCAGGTATTTTCCTGCACTGGCCTGGTTCTTTGCAAATCTTTTAACTGATCCAGTATGAGCAAGGGCCATTCTGTTCATTGTTTAAAAACTTCCCAGTTGCCAGTTAATGTATGGTTTACTATATAATTTTTGAAAATATTTTACCATGATGTTATTTATCTCATGACATGATGTAGCATTCACTCTCCATCCTGCATGCCACAATTGCTTGGGCCTGCTTCCCCTCTCTTAGTCTGTATGCTACAATTTTAGGGATTTGATACAGTGACCCCACTTGAATAATCTGGCCACTGGCTTTTAATTAACTTCTGGTGAAAGTCGTTTAATTGAACAGAATTTCTTTACCTCTTCTGCAAAATGCTTTAAATGTTCTTGTAACTTTCCTTTCCTTTTCTTCTCTCAACTTTTCACCATACCCAGTTGTTTCAAAAACATTACTAGTTCTATTTTAAATACTCTACCCCTATTAGCATACATACCAGAATTCGTCCACGGTATTTGCGCCCAGTACTTTATAGTCACTACCACCTTCTGGTCTCTCAACAGGTCTGCATATTCTGATGGATGAAACACTTTGTTCAATGCAACAAAAGAAACACATAAAAAAGCAGTTTTTCTAGGTAACCCCCCATGTGTTGGGTTCGCTCCTCACACCATAATATTACATACACTTACAATACAGCTGCACCACTGCAGAAAAAGATGAAGAGCCCACAAAAACTGACTCATTGCTATTATACAAGTCAAAACCATGCCAGTAGTTACTTCCTATAGGAAACAGCAATCAAAGAGTTCAACATCAGGGACATTAAACATGATGATTTCTACTCTCATTGACTTTACACCCAAGCAACAGTACGGAAGTCCATGTTTAACTGTATGGCATTAATATGTTAAAAAAATCTAGGATCGCAGATTGCAGTATACTTTGCCTTTTTATTAAAAGAGATAGTGGGTGAATGTGAAAGATCCTATTACATTTATTGAAAAGGATTAGAGGAAAGATCGGTTATGTCATACTTTCATACAACAGGCCAGGAAAATGTCCCATGTTTTACAGATATAAATTCATTTCCTTTACACTGCAGTTTACACTTTTCACCTCTTTCTTTGTCATAACTTTTCTTCTTACCCAGTTGTTTCAAAAAACTTACTAGTTCTATTTTAAATACTTCCCCCCTATTAGCAGCCATACCAGAATTTGGCCAAAATGTTTGTACTCAGTACTTTATAGTCACTACCACCTCTAAATTTGTATAGTGACCTTGGACATGGGCCAGAACAGTATTCCTTTACTAGCATACTAGGACTGGACAGAGAGTCTCAGACAATTTATACTTCCCCTACATCTTAAAGAAGTGTGTGACTGATGAGAAAATAGTCAATTCAATTTAGACAAGCAAAATAAGTATAATGTAATGTATACAAATGACATGCCTTCCGTACCTCAACCAAAAAACATTCCCTCATCTGACCTTGGATCTACACATTATCTTTCACCTGCCTCTGTCTCCCTTTGGGTGAATTATCCATACTAGAATCTGGTACTACATTGAGATCTCATCTTAAATTAAGAGATAGTGTTGTGCCCCTGAGGTATGTATTTTGGGGGTAGCAATGGAGTACTTTGTGATTTCATTGTACAATTGTAAAAGTTTAGCTTTTTGACGTTTCCACAGAAGGTGGTATTGGTAACCAGGAGAAAGGATGTTTCTGAGGTTAAAGGTAACCAGATGGTGGTCAAGCTTAAAAATGAGGGTACAACCATGGGCGGGGAGCAGATAAGAGCTGCGTTAAGGAGAACCAAGTCCAGGATATTAGTAACCCTGGTGGGGTTAAGGAAAATTTCATCCAGAAAACTCTTGTTCACTCAATCTAAGAAACAATGTACATAACTGATGTGAGAAACATTTAGTACTATGCATGGCAAACACGCTCAGTTAAAGAATGGTCACCTAGGACTGAAGCTCCTGCTGTTCAGTGTTCAAACTCATTTTTTGCCTTGTTTTCCTCCTTTGTGATAGTCAGTCATTTCAAAATATTTCTTTCACTGTCTTCTTTATGTTGAAAATACCAAAAGTATTCTAAGATAGTAGTTTCCCCTCAGCTGTGACCAGTACTTAATATCTCTGTTTTAAATAAGTCATCAGAGGGCTTCAGAATGGGAGGTCTGGAAGACTACATGGAAACAGCCTCTTTGGTAACAAAGATCAGCCATTTGGCTGCTTTAACTCCAAAAAGTGTTAGAAAACACCAATGAACTTAAAGCACATTAGTATAAACAGAAAATGCTACTTTTATGGAGAAAACCCTCATCTCTAAGCATCTCAGATCCAGAAGTGCCAGACCTTCGCTACTTTTTGTTTGGTTATTTATTTATTTAGTTTGTTTTGTTTTATTTTTGAGACAGTTTAGCCCAGTAGCCACACGTGTCCCTTTCAAAGGTAAACTTCTCAGCAGTGTCTGGTTAAATGAATTGTTCCGAGTAACAAGATTGACCAATGAAGGCTGGGGTAATCATACCCTAGCAACTATTAGCAAATGTCAGTGTTAAATATTAGACTAGATGAGATGGAGAACAGAAAATAGATAAATAATCTTTGCCTAGTGTGAATGATAGACCATGGAAAAGGTGTGAACAGCTGCTATTTTTCTAAGATTACCTTCTTAAAGCCATGAATTTATTTGTAGGACACAGAGTCACAACTGAGTAAGTACACACAGAGTTTTTGCAGTGCCCTCTCCCAGTCAGGAAATCAAGATCAGAAACTTTAAGTTTGTCCATTTTTTAAATAGAGCTGTTAATATCCAATGGCACAGACAAGAGAACTTCATTGTTTGTAAATCCAAAGATAGTCTTTACCAGGACTTCATTTTTGGGAGGATGACAGAAATAATAAGGATTCTCTAACATAAGGTAGATTTGTTATAAAAATAAAATAAAACTGCAAACTAATTATCTAGCAAATACGGTACTTTAGTGACAGTGCAAACATCAAGAATTTGTGATGCCTAATCCAGTGACTTCAGTTTTGTAATCCCTCTTGCTTACCCTTTTGATGGATAATGCTGCCCTGATAAATCAGGTTCAGAACTGAACCAGCAACTGTTCAAGGGATACTCAAAGCGGATTATCACTTCAGGAAAGTCCATCATTGTTCCTGTTCCTGCTGAAGCATGGTATCTGAGGAATCTCACTAGAAACTAAGAGTGACAGTTTGGATGAGAATAACAATGACCCTAAGTCAGTCACGAGGACGGTTTCACTGCATTAAGTTTTTGCCTCAGAAGTCACCATCCTATTGATATATATGGATATATGAGCAAAGAAGCCAGCAACCCCTTTCATCTCCTTCAACAGTTTCTAAAGTGCATGATATTGCAACATTTGTGGTTCCTCAACAACTGTTGCAACTAAGCACAACTGATGAAAGGATGAAATTTGACAAATTTTAAGGACATTACACAAGCAACAAACTCACATCTTCAGAGCAGCAATTGCTTACTGATTAAGTGGTGTGATTAAAAGCACAACTGCACTGACTGCAGCCATTAGGACTAAACTTTTAACCTCACTACAAAAGTATCAGCATAATAAGATTTTCTACTGCATCTCAGACTATATACATCACAGCTTAAATTACGTAATAGTTTAGCGTGTGTAGAGCGTGGTTTCCTAGGTGTTTACTAGTTGGTGATTACTATAGTCACTCTAATTGTAAGGTGATTAAACATCCACAGTAAGACACATAGAGATTTTTTACATAACTTAAAAGCTGATATTTCTGTGGTTTGAAAAGTAAAGGTTGCAAAATGGCAAAGGGTTGCCTAGCCAACTTGTGGAAAGACATGAGATAATACAGTTTACCTTTTTCGTCAAAAAAATTCATTTTACCACTTCAGAAGAAGCTAAGTTGCAAACTTGAACAGGAAATTACAGACATGGAGAGAAAGCATCTCAGCAAAACTGCCTTCTGAGGGATGTTTGCATATAATAACTATTTACTGATCCTGTTGTTGTGTCAGTTTCTTTGTCTATTTGCTAAAAAACACAGCATGCAGATGCAGATTTTCTGACTCAGAATCATAACATGTATTTTGACTAATTATGAAGGCAGATGGCTACCAGTGTAAGCCTGCAACATTATTTTCTTTAATTGCATTGAACTTGCTCTCGTTTTGTACTTAAAAGGATGCGGTGGTACCCTTGTGTGTTTTATGTTTTCCTTTAATGTGTTTGGATACAGAGATAACAATAGGTAGAAGGACTACTGGATCATCTGAAATACTAGCAGTCAGCAGTCTTCTCTACCTCTCGACACCGGATCTTTTGTTGGCTGTTTCTACCTACATGGATGCAAGACTGGGATGAAGTGTGGACATTCACATTTTACTCACTTCCCCTGTTCCTTGTTCATTTGTGAAGTCTAGAAGATCTGTGCCACACTCCCATCATGTATCTCTTTTATTCTGGTGTGATCCCTTCATAATGCAATCCAGTTGTGCTGACTGATGATGCTATTTTATTCAGTGATGACTAGTTTGCCTTTTTTCAGAGACTTTGCTTGAATAAATGCAGTATTTGCCTGAATGCTGTTATTTCTAGGTTCATAGGTGAATACCAGGCTGTGTTCAAAGGCCATTTTCAGCCTATTTAATAACCTAATGTCAATATCAAACCCTATACCTTATGTCTCTGAGGTGAAGACCTTAACCATTATGTTAAACCCATCCATCTCCCATCTTGCTTCTGTAATGACTTACTGCATTCTTGGTCATTTAGCAGCTGTTAAAGTTTAGTTTCATTATCTGTCTGGGTAATGTTTTCAAGACACTGTTTGACAAGCTTCATCATCCTTAGAACTTCTCATTTGATATGGAGAAGTTCCATGAAGGGGCTTAACTGCTCTCAAATATATGTTTTCCAGTAAACTTTATGCTAAAACTGTTTCATGAGTTACACATCAATGCATGTATGTTTTGTGGCAATAAGTTTACATTTTGCATTTTTTATCATCTTTTATCTGTGATGTTTAACAATTTCTCAGCATTTCATTGAGGTTAATTTCCCTGCATATTTTACTGTATCAATCACGCATCGACAAAAGAAACACACAAAAAAGCAGTTTTTCTGGGTACACCTTCATGTGTTGTGTTTGCTCCTCACACCCACCTTCGTACATACACTAACAATACAGCTGAGCCACTGCAGAAAAAGGTAAAGAGCCCACACAAATTGACTCATTGCTAGCACACAAATTAAAACCATGCCAGTAGTGATTTCACTAGAGTAAAGTGTCCAGGAAGTTAGGATGGGTGGATACACCTCATCCAAAGACCTGACACCACTTGTTTACCCCAGGGTTCAGCCATTGGGCCACTCCTCTTCTGCTTCTACTTCTTGGAGATCAAAGCTAATGTTAAGGGCTTATGGGTAATAAAGTTTGCAAATGGCTGTAAATTCGATGCCATCATAAACTCTCTAGAAGATACCAATTTCCTTCATGAAGAACTTTCTCACACAGATAGCTTGTGTTAAAGCCATGGCCTAAAACTAAACACCAAAAAATTAATAATTTTATTCTTCAGCAAGCATGAAATTCCCTGCAACTATTACATTGGCAATAAACCCCGGAAATTTGATAGTGGCAGGATCTGAAATCTATGTAGACAATGAGCTGCCTATTGATATTCATGTATTCACTGTTGTAAGGAAGTCCTTTTTAATTGCACAGTTTATTAGTAAGGGTCTGTCATCCATATCCAGGAAGTGATAATTCAAATGTGTAATGAATTCATTAGGTCGATCAGTTCATTAGGCCGATCATTGAGTAGGTACTTGTCCAGACTCCTAGCACAGCTTGAGTGACTGCAATGCTTTCTCACTAAAAATAAAATCAAAGGCATAAATCACAAACATTGCACTGATAATCTCAAAGCCATGTCCCATTTTTCAGTATCTCACAGGCTACTGAAGGGTTGTCTTTGCCTTGCTTACAGAGCTTATTTTAATCCCCATCCTTTCATATCTACTACACATCTATGAGTCCAAAAGTGGCAGGCAGAAACACTCACTCAAGAGATCTAAATCTCTTCTGTAACTTAAATGGAATATGCTGTAATGATAGATGTGCCTTATAAACAATACCACTTCTAGAAACTTACTGGGGATGCATTGATAAGTTTTTGAAGATCCTCATAGATCATTAGCCTAATACGTACCTATGGATCTATGAACTTAAACAGAATCAGATCAGAAAGACAGAGGTAATTGCAGGAGATGATGGTGGTTGCAAGTATCATAATTTTATTTTAAATTTCAGGCCAGAATAATTTGGAAAGCTATAGAAGAGAAACTGTGTCTCCTGTGGTAGCTATCTCCTCTCTACTTTTTGCCTATATGCTAAGTGTGACTAAACAAAGTATATGCACAGTTGAAAGTGACCAGAGGCCTTCCATTTTGCCTACACATGCTTTCTCTGTTGTTTTTTAGCCCACCAGTGTCCTACAGCTAATTGGCATTTCAAACAGTTATGGTAGTAGATGGAAGGATTTTATCCTCATTTCACACACGAGTAGCACAAAAAGCTTAAGAACAGTAGTGTTTCTAAAGTAAATGACCTCTATGAGAAAAAAGGGCATATATCTACAACTTCAAGACATCTGTAATAATTGGGAATGATGATTACAATACATCTAGAAGCGGAGTGCCCCCCTTCCCCTTTCCCCTTCCCTGACTACACTGGTTCTATAATAAGTACTGACCAAGTATGTAAGATCCAGTCCTTAAAAGCAGTGCCTGGAAAAAAGGGTACAGCTAACTGACCATTTGTTGTTGAGGCTCCGCAAGGAGGTTAGACATGAAGGAGAAAATGAGAAGGAGGTCTTAAGGAAGGGGGAAATATATAGCAACTATTTTTATTTGTCCACCAAGTAGGATTTAGACAATGAGTCAACTTAGTCATGCTGATGGATGGTAAGATAAACAGATAAAAGTAAAGCCAGAAAGGGATTTTTGCAAGTAAGACAACTTCGCAACTTTTAGAGGCAGTCGCTATTCTGCATTTACACATAACATTGCTTTGTAGTGACAAAGCTGACTTAAGCATGTCTCAGTAACAGAAAGCTGGACAGATGATTCATCTTTAATCAGAGATTTTAGGCATAACCACCTTGTTGTTAAGATGCCCTAGTATATGTGGTAGTATCAAACCAAGTAGAATGGATCAAGACTGTGGGTCAGAATGCAACAAAGAGTAGAGTCAGAGTGTAACAGTGTCTGTGGGTCAGAGCGTAACAAAAAAATGGGATTGTGCAACAGTACTGAGAAAAGGTCCATGCTAACCTCAGTGTCACCTACAGTTAAAAGGAGCATGGTAGACAGATACAGAAAAAGGAGCATTGCAGACAGATATAGAAAAAGGAGCATAGCAGGCAGATGCAGAAAAAAAGGAACATGGCAGACATATACAACAAAAAAGGAACATGGTAGACAGATACAGAAAAAAGGAACATGGCAGACAGATACAGAACAAAGGAACATGGCAGACAGAAATGTAACTACTCGGCAAAACAAACTAAGTACAATACAAAAACTCTTGAATGCAGCAGACCAAGTATAGCACACAAAGTATTTAATATAAAGTGCTTTTCGTTTGACAAAATCAACAAACTTCCTCAGATAAAACACAAATAATTGTTGCCACCATTTTAAAAATCTAAGATATATCATTTTGACTAAAATTAGCCAATCAGGCCACATGAAAACATTATAAAACCACCCTTAGCAACCAACTAGATAAGAAACTACACTATACATATTAAAACTTAATAAAGAAAAAGTTCCGAATTTGTGTTTTATCTGAGGAAGTTGCTGATTTTGTTAAACGAAAAGCGCTTTATATTAAATACTTTGTGTGCTATACTCAGTCTGCTGTCTTCCGGAGTTTTTGTGTTGAACATGGCAGACAGATACAAAAGTTATTTAACTTTTTAAAGCCTTCTTTCGTAGACAACAGGATTTCATACAAGATGCAATCCAAGTTTTAGTAAATGGTAAAAGAAACAATGATATCAACAGGCATAAATGAGACTTTTGTTTTCTTCTAACATCTTTTTCTCGCTCTGCTGCCTGTCAGACATCGGTCTTCCCATGACCATTTGGCCTAATTTACCCCTCATAAAGTAGAATTTTATTGGCCTATTCACTTCCCTGTATGAAGAAAGATAGCCATAGGAGGCTATCATCCAGGCAATCAGTGGTGTTCAATGCCCTAACCGTACCACACTCTTGGCTAAAGCTGCTGAGATTCAACTCACAATGCCAGCCTCCATATACATGTTACAGCATATGCCTTGCTCTGGCTACAAGTATGCGCTTTGTGGTAGCTTCCTAAAAGACAAAGCCCAGTTACTACTCGGGCACTGGGCTGATAAAGGTAAACATTGCAACCTTTACTGAGGCTTAATAAAGCAGTCAGCCAAGCTGACCTTTGCCCTTCTCCCAAGGAGATGAAGCCAATGTTAGACATTGACGACTGTCCTCCCTTCCTAGCTTCTCCAGTCCCCTAGTCCCTCGTTGTCTAATACAATTCAAGTCATCTGGGTCATAGGGATTTATCCTGTTAAGTAACAAATCCAGGCAAAGCACGAATAGAGGTCTACTGGAAGACTTTTCTGCAACATAGTCAATAAAAAGGAAACAGTATCTCTTTCTCTGTTTTGACAAATAACTTGCAGAACCAGATAAGAAGGTGTTCAAAAGAAGAGTTATAAGCGGGGAGAAGAGTAAAAGTGAAGCCTTGCTGGTGAAGGTAAAATGCAGAAGAAGAGGGGGGAAAAAGCAGTCTAGCAGAAATGCTATAAACTAAATACTAACAAAAACATGGAAGTGCTAATGAAGACTGAATGGGAAGGCAGAAGGCAAAGTACAATTATTTAATTAAGTAAATACACAGGGCAGGGGAGTGTACTAAACAGCTACATGAGGTGAGTGTTCTAAAAAATAGCACATTCATGCAATTGACTTTATTGTCTTTGTTAAGAAACATATTCATCAATTATCTGAAATGTCTGAGTATTCCTCATAGTGTATCTTTGCTTAAAGAAGTACTCATTGTGGAAGGATCCACAGTGCATGAAAACCAGAATGACTGCAGGAATGCATATGGAAATTTGTATGTGTATGTGTGTGTATAATGTATTTTAATGCATTGATGTATATATCTATATACATAGATATCTATATCTATGTATATAGATATATACAAGCAAAGTGTTTTGGTTATGCAAAGAAAACATTCAGTAAAAATTGCAAGCAAAACTTAGCCAAGCACTAGTCTTCAATGTGGAATACAATAAAACTTCTGTAGTGGAGGCCCATGGGATATATGCAAATAACCCCTTAATGACATACCAGTGTTTCAGTTACATGGCTTCTCTATGTCCATAACTTTTAGCTTTTAGGTCTTTATGGGAACATTCAGGCCAATAAAGCCAAACACCACTAGCTGTAGAAATGCCACATTTTGGACTTTTTGTAGCCTCATCAGTATAGCATAGGTAGATTGAATATACTTTAAAAACACAAGATTTTAAAACCCAGCTGATGCCCATAAACATTGCAAAATATCACAAAAAGCATCCAAGCAAGCCTGTAAAATAACCCAAACAACAAGCTTGTAAGTATATTTTGCAGGCATCAGCATATTCTTAAGGAGTTGAAACACTAGTATTCCCTTAAGGAGTAATTTTGCATATATCCTACATACCAAACTACAGGATGTTTAAGGTATTACATAATGAAGGATCTTGCTTGGTTGTCATTCTTGCAGTTTTTTTACTGAACGTTTTGTCTATGGAACCTTTTTACTCTTTGCTTGGATGTTTTATAGGAAACCAAATCATCTTCATTATGACTAAGTGGGTATAAAAAAATATTTTAGTCTGTAACCATGTATGCTGCTTTGCCAATATCTGAGGTTATTATAATCATTTTGTACAATGCTCAAAATTATGTCCATCATCTCTTTCCCCAGAGGTCTAAGTATAATCTACCAAAATATCCTGTTTTATATTAGTTAACTGAACTGCATGAAATCACGAAGAACCATCTACGAAGTCTATAATTTATGGTTAAGGACAGAATGTGGAAACTATTTCCATTTATGAAGATACTATAATTAAGTCATTTATGCCTAATGCCACATAATATATAATACTTAATAAAGATTTTTTACAAGGTTTTATACATTATATCTTAACTTGATGACATATTTTCAGTGTTAGACAGAGGCACAGGTGATACTATGGGACTGGAAGTACTCAATGATTGAATGTTTAAATAGTCTGACATAGCTCTCATAAAAGAAAATAAAAATGGATTTGAATTAAATGAATACGTGGCAATTATTATTATTTTAGTTTTTAGTTACCCTGTTATTAGCAAATCATGCACTGAGTTTTGGGAGAAGAAATGATCTTGAACTAAGCTAGAATTTTACAGTTATGTCTGAGTTTAAATACATAGTAAATGACAGAAGACATCAAATATTTTTTTACAGAATAAGCACTTTACCACTGGTGTTCATTTTATATGGAAATGCTTGCATTTTACCACTGGTGTACAGTTTATATGGAAATGCTCACACTTTACCATTAGTGTTCATTTTACATAGAAATGCTCACACTTTACCATTGGTGTTCATTTTACATAGAAATGCTCACACTTTACCATTGGTGTATATTATATTTGGAAATGCTCTCAAGATACTTTTGACTAACTCCCTACCTAACCTAGTATTTGTTGTTGCACTACAAATTAATGTGGCAGGCAAGAAATAAAACAAAGAGCATCTCATCTATCAGCTGCGCCAGAGAGAACACGCTCATCAGGGCAACTAATACTGCCTGGATATAAGGCCAATGAGACACTTCCAAAGCCTTGGTATATAATGTAGTTATTCTGCCAAATAACTTAGCAGGCCCAGGCACTTTAGTTTTTTCTAGATATACCAAGTGTTTTCCTCATAGCACAACTTGGAAAACATTTTGCAGTACTCTAAACAGAACAGCCTTTGGGATTTAATATGCTTCTTTTTCTACAAGCTGAAAGTAAATTCATTGTTTATTACTATAACTTGTACAGCTGAAATTTGAATTGCTATATAGTATTTCAGAGTTACACATTAACTGGGATAAAAGATATATTTTTCAGGAGTAAGAGTATTCACCATATTAAGTAAATGATAGTCGTAAATCCACATTCTGGTAGCGTTCAAAATTTCCGTCTCAATTTCTCATTTTCTGATTTGGGTTTGTTTACTGGTTGAATTTTTTTTATTTCAGTTCAAAGTCAATTTTCTTCATTTAAGATTTCACAAATAATAATTTTTGTTTAGTACTAAAAAGCAAATCATACTTGTGTTATCTTCTTCAAGTAGCAAAGCCACCCATTAGATAACTTCTGTAAAGTATAAGTCATCTGTGATGAGAAACTCCTGTGAGCAGACAGTAAGTGGCGACCATAACATAATGTATTGCCACTTACCTAAGCAATTGATCTAAATGACATTGCCACTTCAACTGTCCTGTCACTATGAAAACTATCTTGTCTAAATAGCATTTACTAGTTTTGAGTTAAACCAAGTAATTTTTCTTTCTTTGTCATCAACCACTGGACGTCATCCAACCCGTATTATTTAACAGGAACAGTTGATGGTTCCTAAATAATTTAATTATAGCAATCACAAAATTAGGTCTGTATTATGTCAGTAGGTTTCATAGTAAAAAAAGAAAAAAAAATCACCAACAGCCCACTGCACAGCCCCTGTTAATAATAAGCACTACTAAAACCTGCATCTACCAAGTCATGTGACGACACTGTGACACTGAAAGATGTCTACTGAGTGTCCTTTCAATGAAAAAAGTATATATATATATCTATCTATCAATCTATATATACACATGCATGTGTACAGATATGTAGATACACACATATATATTTATGGTTACAATATAAAAGATAGGTGAACTTTAGTATGAGCAAATATTTTTTGCTAGCTGCGTTTTTGTATGGGCTGGCAATGCAAAAGTGATTGGAGATGTCTTAACCTGCTGCTGTGTGTAAATGTGGGTATATTAAAATAGCAAAGGATAGAGATGGTGCAGCCCCCTACATGGGGGAATGCAGGGGGGCTTGCGCCATGCAAAATATTTTTGATTATTTTAAGATTTGCTCTAAAATAAACACTTTTTGTACATTCCCACTTGTGAGTATTTGATATTTCAGTATTCACTCTTTCATGTACTGTCAGTGGTACAACAGGAAGCACACTCACCTTTGCTGTAGAAAGCAGTGGGTTCTATTCCTACACTGGGTAGATTGATTTCTGACATTGCCGTGCAAGATGGGGGGTGCTGAATTCCTGAGTGTGCTGCCCTTAGGATGAAACATTAAACTGAGGCTCCATCTGCTTGAGTTGGTGGTAGCTCAGGCAGAAGTGAAAGATCTCATGGTACCTATCAGAAAGAGTAGGGGTCCTTTATTTATATGTCAAAAGAAATATTATTTATAACATATTTAAACATTTACAAAAGTTTGAAAATGTTCAACTATACTGCTATACAAATATATTTATACATATTAATAATTTCTTTTACAGTCATACTAAATTTTCATCCCTATAAAACCCCACTCCTTTTTCCATAACCTCCATCTGATTTTACTTAATATTATTACTAAAATTAATTTAACATTAAGCATATTTCCATTTATTCTTTCATTCTAAATAACCCATATGACATAAAATAACTCTTAATCTAGTCTTTTAACATATTCTTTACTTCTCTTCTTATAATATCCATATTTAAATCATATCCATGTTTATTTTATCCACTTCTTTTATATCTTTGAAAAACACATAGTTTTCCTCATTACTTTTTACTCCTTTACATTTCAAACACACACGCCCTGTAGCTTCTTCTTCTTGTAAATATACTCTATCACTTTTCTTTTTATGTGGCATATTTCCTTTTACTGGTAATTTATCTATTACCAGTCACTGCAAAAAAATCTTGACATGCCACTTTCTGATTACAGCATTTTCTTCTTATTTTTTATAGCTTTATTTTTTTTCATCTTTAGATTTTCCCATGATTATGCATAATGTTTTTATCATTACAATTTTACACTTTAATTTTTTTCATCTTTAGATTTTGCCATGATTTTGCATAATGTTTTATCATTACAATTATACACCATATTTTCTATCTTTTTTGTATATCATCAGTTGTTATAGTCCATAAAAATAGTTTCCTTGGTAACATTTTATTTCTTAATTTACACACTCTTTCTCTTTTACTCTTTTTACTATACCCCCAAATAAATCATACCTATATTTATATACTTTTACTACAATTTTTTCATCTTTTTCATTTATTGACTTTAACACTTTATACACATTTAATGAAGCAGCATATACCACAGGGTTAATTAACCCTAATCCTCCACCCTCTTTATATACATACAAAACTCCTCTTTTTACTGAGTTTAATCTGGAATCTAATATAAATGAAAAACATACCTGCAATAATTCCTTTTAAAATACTGCTGGCAACAGAAAATACACCTGCTAAGTATAATATTTCCCATCAATACTGAATTTATCAAAGAAGCCATTTTTTCTAAATGATAATGTATATGTTTTCCCAAAAAGATCAAACTCTTACTCTTTCTTCCCTGGTCTCTCACTCACCACAAATCCACCTTTGCTATTACATCCTCTAACAACACTATAATCCAACCAGAAACTCACACAAAACTCCTTGGAGTCATCATTGATGATGAACTTAAATTCAATCTTCACATACTCCAATGTATAAAAGAGACACACCAAAAAACTTGGTTTACTGTACAGCGATAAAAAAATTCTCACCACAAATGCTAGACTCTGTCTTGAACATGCCCTACTCCTCCCCTCCCTCCTATATGCTGTTCCAGCGCTCACTAACATTCAAACCACAACCTTGAACAAACTCCAACAAACCTACCATAAGATAGCTAGGTCTGTCACAAACTCTCCTTACAGTTCACATCACTGCCTTGCCCTAAACTCACTCTAGTGGCTCGAATTCCCCCAACTTCTACTACTATCTCAATTTCAAATGTTACAGTTTATTCTTTATAGCCTTCATCTTGTCCTGCTGTCTCTTACTTCATCTCTATCTATACTCCATCTCGGACTCTCTGCACCACTAACCAGCAACTACTGCACATCTACCAACCTAAAAAAAACTGCAGGCAAACTCCTATATAAACACTCCATTGCCCAAGCTTGGAACAAACTTCCAACAGAAATACGTTCCATTATCCACACATCTCACTTTAAAGAAAAACTCAAACTTCATCTAATTAACTTCAGAACTTGCCCTTGTGAAGCCCCAGCCTAGGGCCCCTCCATTATACCTCTCTTACTCCCTTCCATCTCATCTAAGTACTCCATTATTTTGGATTCCTACTAAAAATACTAAATCAATACTGTTGGTCAAAATTCTTCTTGTATATATAGGTTCATAGGTAGGTACTAGGCTATCAGCCCTAGGGCCCATACAAGCCTAGTCAAAAAATGTACCCTGGCTTTCGCCACCCAAGAAAATTATTTTCCTGTGCCCCTGTCGAGCAGAGCCACAGAAGTGACCCCCGGGGTGAATTTCCCATTTCCCATCCAATCATCAAGATTTTTCTTGAAGAGTGCTAATGAGGAGCTCTGTTTGACATAGATAGGTAGTCTGTTCCAGAGTATGGTAAGTCTCTGGGACAGGAATCTATCCCTCCAGCATGTTCTGTTTATTGTGGTGACAAGGTTAAGGTCCCTGAGTAGGCAATATGCGATGGAGTAAAGCTGTAGTTTTTTGAGACGGTCTGCATAGGGCATCTGTTTGAGACCAGTAATCCTCTTTGTGAGGTATTTCTGTGGCCTTTCCAGTTGTTGTAGATGTCTTGTGAGGTACATACCAAAAGGGGCGTTGTACTCTATAATTGGTCTAATGAGTGATGGGTAGAGGGGAACAATGACCTCTTTTTTTCTGGATGAGAATCCTTTTGTGATGAGATGAGCCACGTAGAAGGATTTCCTGACCACTGTGGCAATGTGATTATCAAAGGAGAGACTACTGTCCACCTGTGTCCCAAGGTCTCTTATCACATTTTTGGCATTAAGTAGACTACCAGCTATGTGGTAGTTCATGGGTACAGAGTTTTTACCAAAGGGGATGACAATACACTTTTTGGCATTGAGCTTCAGGCCATGGCTTTGACACCAGGTATCTGTCTCAGTGAGGCCTTTTGTAGTTTGTCCACATCGTTAGGAGTTTTGATTATGGCTCCTAGTTTGCAGTCATCTGCAAACTTTGTTAGCCAAAGACCTTCTGTGTTGGCCTGCACTTCAGAGAAGTAGATACCAAACAAGAGAGGACCCAGGACTGAACCCTGTGGTACTCCACTTGTCACTGGTCTGATGTCGGATTTGGAATCCGCTACTTTCATAGTGTGGGTTCTGTCCGTGAGCCAGTTGGCAACCCATCTTGTGACATAGGGATTTATACCTAGTTTAGTGAGCTTATCTATAATTCCAGAGTGGGGGATGGTGTTGAAAGCCTTGGCGAGATCTAGATAAGCTGTGTGAACCATTTTACCCTCATCTATGGCTTTGGTGACTGCTTCAAAGAAGTCAATCAGGTTTAGGAGACATGATCTGCCTTTTACAAATCCAAACTGAGTAGGGTCCAGAGTTTGGAGATTACCAATGCCTTTGTTTATGAGTTCCACAATGATACATTCCATGGCCTTGCAGACCAGGCTCATCAGGCTAATGGGGTGGTAGTTCCCGGGGTCCATCATGGCTCCCCCTTTGTGGAGTGGGATAACTGTCACGGTGCACCATTCAGTGGGTACAAAGCCTGAGGTGAGGCTATGACTGAACATGATACTTAAGTAGGGTGCCAGTTCATTCTGTAGTTCATATAGAACACAGCCTGGGATATTGTCAGGTCCCATGGATGCTGTGTCCTTGGCTTTGGAGAGTGTATTTTTTACCTGTGCAGCCGTGATTATAGGAATTTTGCATTCTTCCAGTATAGAGATGGGCCCTCTAGGGGGTGAGAGGGGGGTAAAGTTAGCACTGAACCTATCTGCTAGGATGTTGGCAATATCAGTTGGTTCTGTATATTTAGTGCCATTATGCTGTAACTCAGAGCAGATCTGAGTGTTCCCATTTAGATTCTTGACATAGCTATAGAATGCTTTGTGGTTGTCTTTAGAGTCAGTGGCAATTTTGTTTTCGTAACTAGCTTTGGAGGATTTTATGAGGGATCTCAGCTTCTTACTGAGGTTGACCAGGGAGTTCCTCCAGTCATGGGATTTTACTCTTTTTTGCAACAGTTTCTTTCTTCTGTTGTAGAGTTTGTTTATGGCAGAGGACCACCAGATTGGCTTCCATTTTTGGAGGATAACATCTTGGCTCTATTACGGATAGCATGATCCATGCACTCGTGTAAGTGCTTATAAAGTGCATTTGTGTAGGATTCAGCAGTCATACCTCTATTGTCCGTCTGCATGGGTGTCATGAAGTTTGCCACTTCTATCTTAAGAAGTGTGAAGTTGGCTTTTGAGAAGATTTTTACGATGGTTTCTATGTAAATATATGTGTTTCACTGTAAAAAATTATGTGCATGCATTGCTATTCTATTTTTAACGTTCTTGTATAAAAGACTTCTGTTACATTTTTGATTCTAAAGTTTGAATTTCTGTAATTTGTTTACATGTTGGAGCTTTTCTCCTAGGGTCTCCACTGAAAATGGGCTTCAAGTCCAGCTGGCCAAACCCGGTTAACAAATGTCAATAAATAAATAAATAACTAAAAATGTTTTCCAGAAATGACAGGCTTGTTTTATTTCTTCAGTTGTTTTTTTTCCCATTGGATTCTATTTACATCTTTATTCCCAAATTTTATATTTACCACAGAAAATTAATTCATTATAACATAAATACCTACTATCTTTACTTCATCACCTAAACCTTTACTTTTCTCTTTATTTAAACCTATCCCTACGACCTCTAGACATTCATTTGTGCAGATTATGTTTTTTTACAATTATTATGTCATCTGCATATGCTAACAGAACTGTAATTCTTAACCCTTCAGGTGTTATGTACCTCACCTCCTTCATTTTGTAATTGATTTTACATAATATCTCATTCATAACTAATACAAAGAGTATATAACTCATTAGATATCCCTGTCTTACACCACTCTTCATATGCACCTCTTGGCTTAACCAACCATTTAACAGTATGTTTACTTTAATATCACCATACACTGACCTACATAATTTCCTAACTTTGTCACTTATGTATATTCTTTTATTACTACCTATAAGATTTCATGTCCTAATTTATCAAACGCATTATTAAGGTTTCCTGTCACCATTTTTACTTCTTTGTTTCTATTCATAATATCATCCACAGCTTCTCTAAAAATCATTAACGATTACTGACAACCCTTCACCTTTCTACTAGATATATTTATATATATATATATATATATATATATATATATATATATATATATATACACTATGTTCCATAGTTTCCATTTTAGTTTCAAATCTGTTTTGTATTATTTTCATAAAGATCTTATAATCATTATAATTCAGAAGTATTGTTTTCCAATTTTTGTCTGTCTTCCTTCTTCCATATGAATTTAAGTGTTCCATTGCATAATTCTTTGTACATACAACCTTTCATGTAACAATTCATGTAACATCTTTGATTTTTTTTTTTTTTTTTGCTAGTACCTTAAATTTTTATACATTTCCTATCCTATTCCACCTGGTCCTGCAGCCAAATCTATATTTACTTGTCCGAATATGTTATCTAGCTCATACAATGAAATATACCTTTCCGACTCCTTATTCTAGTTTTCTCTTAATGGTTTTTGCTTTCCCCATTTTTTCACTGTTTTCTTTGTTCTTTTAACATTTCTTGTACATATTGTAATACACTATTCATAATGTTTTTTTGGGTTATTTCTTTGTTTCCTTCTACATTTTCTATATTTCTATATTTCTCATTACACTACCATCTTCCTTTTCTAATCTGCTTCAGTAATTTGTTACGTCTTCTCTTTTTCCTTTTTAAAATATTTTGCTTATATAACAATTCTTGAGTTTTTTTATTGATTTTTTTTCATATAATTATTTTTCATAGGTTCATATTTTCATAGGTGTTTACTACCCTAATGACCACGAGTGTCTTTTTAAGCCTAGTCATACATACCAAGCCTCGGACAAGTTCTGATACCCTTGATAAGTGTAAGCATGGGCCTGAGAGGTGAGCTATTTACAGGATGCCTGTGTCCATTACAGACATAGGTGCCAAACCAGGGATGAATTTCTGGTAAGCCATCCAATTGTCCAAGTTGCACTTGAATTGGGTTAGGGAGGAACTCTGCTTCACATGATTGGGGAGCCTGTTCAATAGACGGGGTAGTCTCTAGGATACATACCTATCTCTGCAGCAGGTCCTATTTATATCACAGGCAAGGTTTAAGTCTTTAGAATGGGTAATTCTTATGCTGTTTGCTTTGTGGATGTGCAGAAGGTCCAGCAGAGTGGGTCTAACAATGCCCTGTATGCCAGGCATAGATCCCCCCTTAAAAGCCTGTAGGAGACAAAATACAGGGAGAGGGCCATGAGGCAGTCTGCATAGGACATTTTACTTGCGCCCTATATTCTTTTAGTGAGGGACCTCTGTGGACATTCCAATTATTGGATACACCTGGTTAGGTACATACAAAAGGGGGAATTGTACTCAATGATAGGTCTGATGAATGCTGAATACAGTAGAGGAAGGAGTTCCTTGGACTTAGATGCCATACCTTTGTTTAAAAGCTGTGCAACATAGAATGATTTCCTCACCACTGTAGACATGTGGTGGTCAAAGGCTGGATTACTATCTGTGTGTGTCCCTAAGTCCCTGACTATTGGGTCAACTCTAAGGGGTGTGTTGTCAATATGATAGTTACCAGGGATGGATGACTTCCCAATGGATACTATTACGCATTTCCTGGCATTTACTTTTAGTCCATGCACTGACACCAGTTGTTTGTCTGTGTCAGCCCCTCCTGGAGAACATTTGTGTCAGTGTGAGATTCAATCACAGCTCCTAATTTGCAATCATCTGCAAATTTAGTCAGCCAGAGACCACTGACATTGGCCTTGACATCTGAGAAGTAAATGCCAAAAAGGAGCGGCCCAAGGACTGATCTCTGAGGGACTCCACTTCTGACTGGCCTCTTTGTAGAGTTTGACTCCCTAATTCTAACTTCTTGGGTCCTGTCTGTGAGCCAGCTGTACCTGTACCTAACCTCTTGAGTTTGTCAACAATGCCTGAATGGGGAATTGTGTCAAATGCCTTGGCCAAGTCAAGGTAGCAGTCTGAATGATTTTGCCCTCATCCATTGCTTTAGTGACCTTCACAAAGAAGTCAACCAGGTTGAGTAGGCATGGTCTCCCCTTGATGAAACAAAACTGGGTTAGTTCCAGTGTCTGGAGGTTTATTATATCTCTACTGATCATCTCCATAGTAATTATTTCCATGGCTTTACATATAAGACTACTGAGACTTATGGGTCTGTAGTTGCCAGGCTCTGTGGATGGCCCGCCTTTGTGCATAGTGATGACTGTTGTCTTTCTCCATTCTTGAGGCATGAAGCCTGTTTGCAGGCTATAGTTAAATAGTAGTTCCAGAGTCCCAGATGGGTCATGCTTCATGCTATTTAGAAGGCATCCTGGGGTATTGTCTGGGCCCACTGATGCAGTGTTCTTGATCTTAGAGACAGCATTAAGGACCTCTTCCCTAGTGATAGTAGGGGGAGTTATATTTGATGATATTTCTGGAGGGAAAGTTGGAGATGAATTTATCAGCCAAGAGGTTTGCTATATCTTTCGGTTCAGTATAGGTGGCTCCATTTACAATGAGCTCTGCACACAACTGTGGATTGCTTTTGAGGTTCCTGACATAGCTAAAGAATACTTTGTAGTTGTCCTTGACTTTGAAGGCCAAACTTATCTCAAATTTGGCTTTGGTGGACATTATTTGTCTTCTGAGTTGTTTGTTTAGTTTGATGAGAGTGTTTTTATCCTGCTGGGTGCTGCACCTCCTAATTTCTGCCATAATTTTCTTGCCCCTGTTATACATCCTACTGATATTGTGATTCCACCAGGGTGGCTTGTTTTTTGAGTTAGTTCTTCTTGGTGGGTGCAGCTGCCTCTATGCAGCTATTAACATACCTGTACAGGGAGATGTACACCTAAACTCTATTTCAAGCCCACAACCATCGCACCTGCAGACCAGTACATCAACCCACCGAGCTACACAGCTGTTTTCTTTGTCAAAGTACTTTCTATCATTATGTTCTAAATCTTCCAATGCATTGTTATGTGTTCTTTTATAGGTTTATAGGTGTGTACTAGGCTAATAGCCCTGGAGCCTTTACAAGCCTAGCCCATAGGATTAGCTTGGCAACATGCCACCCAACCTTAGCTTCCAGTGCCTCTGTCGAGTAGAGCCACTGGAGTGATCCCCGGGGTGAATTTACTATTTCTCATCCACTCATCAAGATTTCTCTTGAAGAGGGCCAGTGAGGTGCTCTGTTTGACATGTATGGGAAGTATATTCCATAGCATGGGCAATCTCTGGGTTATGAACCTGTCCCTCCAGCACATTCTGTTGATTGTGGTAATGTGGTTGAGGTCTCTGGAGCATGTGGTGTGGAGGGATTGGGATTTCTTTAGATATAGCATTTCTAACAGTGCTGGGTCAAACATGGCTTTATAAGTCAAGGAGAGGTTTTTTGAGTCTGTCCATATAGGACAAGTGTTTAAGGCCTAGGATCCTCTTTGTGAGGTACTTTTGCAGCCTCTCCAGTTGTTGCAGGTGTCTAGTGTAGTACATGCCAAATGGGGCATTGTACTCGATGATTGGCCTAATGAGGGAAGAGTAGAGGGAGACAATGACCTCTTTCTTCTTGGATGCAAAACCCTTAGTAATGAAATGTTCCAAACAGAAGGACTTTCTAAACACAGTGGCAGTGTGGTGGTCAAAGGAGAGGTTGCTGTCAACCTGTGTTCCCAGATCTCTTATAATGCCTTCTGTGTTCAGTGGACTACCATTGATGTGATAATTCATGGGAACTAGGTTTTTCCCAAAGGGGATGACGACATATTTTTTGACATTGAGTTTAAGGCCATGGTTCTTACACCAGTCGTTGGTCTCAGGGAGGCCTTTCTATAGGATGTCAACATCAGTTGGGGAGTTAATAATGGCTCCCAACTTGCAATCATCTGCAAACATTGTCAGCTAGAGTCCGTTTATGTTGGACTGGACTTCTGAGAAGTACAACCCAAACAGGAGAGGACCCAGGACCGATCCCTGTTGGACTCCACTCGTGACTGGTCGTCAGTCTGACTTGGATTCAGTTACTTTCACACTGTGGGTTCTATCTGTGAACCAGTTTGCAACCCACTAAGTGATATAGGGGTTGAGCCTAGCTTATTGAGTTTTTCTATGATTCCTGAGTGGGGAATGGTATCAAAGGCCTTGGCCAGATCAAGGTAGTCTGTATGAACCACCTTGCCTTCATCCACAGCTCTGGTGACTGACTCAAAAAAGTCAACTAAGTTAAGCAGGCATGATCTACTCTTCACGAAACCAAACTGTGTGGGATCCAGAGTCTGGAGATTCCCTATATCCTTGTTTATTAGGTCAATGATGATGCGTTCCACAGCTTTGCATATCAGACATGTCAGGCTAATGGGGTGATAGTTTCCAGGGTCTGTAGTCGCTCCTCCTTTGTGGAGAGGGATGACTATAGAAGTGCACCATTTGGTAGGGACAAAGCCTGAGGTGAGGCTGTGATTGAACAGGGCACACAGGTGAGGTGCCAGTTCACTCTGTAGTTCATGTAGAACACAGGCAGGGATATTGTCAGGTCCCACAGAAGCTGTATTCTTGGCCTTGGACTGTGCTGTTTTAACCTGTGCAGCAGTAATACTGGGTGCCTGGGAATCTACGAGTATTGTGATTGGTCCTTTGGGGGGAGAGAGAGTGGAAAACTTGGCAGTGAATCTGTTGGCCAGTATATTGGCAATATCTGTTGGCTCGTAATAGGAGGTACCATTCTGCAATAGCTCAGAGCAAATCTGGGTATTGAGTGGAGGTTCTTTACATAAATATAGAAGGCCTTGTGGTTGTCTTTACTATTTGCTGCAATTCTGTTTTCATAGCTTGCTTGAGAGGATTTGATGAGGGATCTCAACTTTTTGTTGAGGCTGATAAGTGAGTTTTTCCAGCCTTGGGACTTCACCTTATTCTGCAGCAGTTTCCTCCTGTTGTAGAGTTTGTTTATGTTTACACCAGATTGGCTTCCTTTTTTTAGTAGGAGAGCGTCTTGATTCTATTGGGTATGGCGAGATCCATGCATTTCTGTATGTGTTAGTAAATTGCATTGGTGTATGATTCAGCGATCATGCAACGATTTTCCATTTGCATGGGTGCCGTGAAGTTAGTCACCTCTGTTCTTAGGAGCCCAAAGTTAGCTTTCAAGAAGTTTTTCATGGTGGTTAACTTTGCAGGGGTGGGGGTGGGGGGTGGGAGGGATGTGGATTTCCAAGGTGATTAATTTGTGGTCAGATCTAACCAGTGAGGAGATGACTATTGGTGTAGAGCAATGGTCGCACATGTTAGTAATGACCGGTCAAGGATGTTGCTATCTCTAGTGGGGGTAAGAATGAGCTGGTCCAGGACATTGGAATTAATGAATTCCAGGAAATGTTGGGCAAGTGTATTGGCAGATGAGTAGTTTTCCCAGTTAATGGAGGGGTAGTTGAAGTCTTCCAGTATGACCGTGATAGGCTGGACCCTAATATTCACCAGGGTGCTTAGGAACATGGAGTGAGTGTCTTGGGACATGGTTGGGGACCTACAGCAGGCTATGACCTGAATCGCTGTCTTACTCAGTGTTAGCGGCACCTGAAGTATCTCTGATGCATTATGTTGAGCTACCAGTCTGGAGGTGTATGCATCCTTTATGAATATGGAAACACCACCACCTTTGGAGCTTTGGTCCAAGTTCTGGAACCAAAATGTGTGGAATGAGTTATAGCCTGGTAGTGCAGGAGTGCTTTCTTCTGCCTTGAACCAAGTCTCTGTTACAGCACAAATGTCAATGTTCTCCATTTTAAGGAGTGCTTTGAGTGAATGCATTTTGAGATTTAGACTTCTAGCGTTGAGCAGCATGAACCTCAGATTGCATTTGTTTGTAGCTGTTACGTTGGTAATTTGGTCTTTGGAACACCATCTAAAAAGGCACATTGGGAGGCAAGAACCTTGGCCAGTATCCAAAAGCCCAGGGGTGACAGATGCAGGCCATCTCTGGGAAAGCATCGGGGTCTGTCAATCATGTCATCCCAGGCAGACAAATACTGTAGCCCCTTAGAATGACACCAGAAACTTATCCAGTTGTTGAAATCAATAATTTTCTGCTTGTACTGTGGTATCATTCTGGGTGATGGTAGGATGCTGCTCAAGGCTAGCATCATTCTCGCCTGGGCTATATAATCTGAGAGCTCCTCCATGTCTCTTTTCATGTAGTCCAGGGAGGTACATCTCAGGGTCATTCACACCCACATGTACAATGACAGAGTCATATTTGTACCTGTTGTTGAGGGACCTGAGTGGGTGCATCATATGGCAGATCCTGGCACCTGACAGGCAGCTGACTGTTACTTTCTCCTTATTTAACCTAGTGAGTGGCACATCAGTGTGCCTCACTAGTGAGTCACCTATGACTAGTGTGCTGGGCATGCTGTTTTGCCTTAGGGGCTTTGGTTGAGTGGCACAGTGTTTAGGAGTGTTATGTGTCTCGTGATTAGTGCTGTGTTGTGGTGGCCGAGTTTGTTTCTGCTTTGGAGGTCTCTGCTGTTTGGGTAGATTTTTATTGAGAGCCTCCACAAAGGTGGGTGTGTCATTTGTGTTTTTATGTGAAAACAGCACTGGTGTGTGTTCTGGAGGGCTATGTGTTCCGTGTGGTGTGGTGCAAGTGTTGACCTTCTCCTCTTGACCAGCTGTTCCGGTCTTGGCTGAAGAGTGCGTGGCTTCCAGTTTGGATATATAAGTGCATTTCTTGCAAGTCTGAGTGTTGGGAGGTAGCAGGAGAGTGTTGTCAGTGTATATAAAGTAGTTGCTACATTGCCTCAGGATGCCTATGTTCACCAGGTTAACAGGAGAAAGCACAGGGAACTGACCTTTAGACATGGCTGGAGGGGTGGGCATTAATATTAAGTACTGGCGCTGTTTTCTTGTAGAATGATTAGTGCTGGTAGCACTTTTGTGTGCTACAATAATTGCTACAAGAAGTCTGGTATGGTAAAGTGCTAGACTAATAAGCTAGTAAATGTGCAGGAGAGAGAGAACGAGGAAATCTAAGAGAAAAATTGAAGAGCAGACTTTGACATCTCTCAGAAGGTTACAAACAGTCCTGGATACAGAAAATCTGTATCTAGACTAGACTAGTTATAAGAAAGGCAGGAAACAAGCGCAAAATAGGCTTTAAAACCAGAAAGTTGAAAGAGATGGAAAAATTCCTAATTTCCAATAACTACAAATTCTGGGCCAGAAACCACTCCTCTTGTGGTAAATAGGCTACCTAGTGCTTACCACTCCCCACTGACAAGCTAGAAGGCTTCCCTCCGACAGAGATAGGCTTGGGGGGCTCAGAAGCTTACAGTCTTGGATAAAGCAAATCTGTATCTGGCTAGACTAGTTATAGTAAAGGTGGGAAACAAGTGCAAATGTGGTCTTTTAAGTCAGAAAGTTGAAGGAGATGGAAAAAAAGTGCTCAAACAGCCAATAAACTACAATTTCTGGGCCAGAAACCACTCCTCTTATGGTAGATAGGCTACCTAGTGCATACCACTCACACTGATAAGCTAGAAGGCTTCCCTCAACACAGAAAGGCTTGTGGGGAGGGGTTCAGAAGCTTACATACAGTCCTGAATACAGCAAATCTGTTTCTGGACTAGACTAGTTACAGGAAAGGCGCGAAAAGCGCAAACAAAGGCTTTTAGACCAGAAAGTTGAAGGAGATGGATAAACTGCCCAAACAGAGAATAAACTACAATTTCTGGGCCAGAAACCACTCTTGTGGTAGATAGGCTATATTTTTCATTCTCTGCTTTTCTCACATCATATTGCCACTGGAAAAAAACAAACTTTTTTTTATATTTTTCCTTAAATTTCATCCCCCAGTCAGACCAATTTTTATAAGATATTCTCATAATAATATGCTCTTTCCATAACTGTATTACTATTATCTTTCCTCCATCATTCAATACTTTTCATTTATCCTTTTTATTCCCTTGCCTATTTTATATATTCCTTGTTTCCTTTATCTTTTGCCATATTGAAAGATGATCAGAAAATCCTGTTTCAACTAACCCCTTCTCCTATAACTAAACCTTCTGATACTATACAATAATCTGTTTCAGTTCTATACACACCCCTTTTGTAAGTCCATGAATTTTTGTCCCAAAGTGTTAACTTACCACATCTAATAACTGTTTCATTATATCATGTCCTTTCTCTTTACACTTGCCTCTTAAATCACAATTAAAGTCTCCTATTATAAGATTCATATTTATCACTGCATAGTCTAAAATCTGATGAAATAAGGTTTAACTTTCCTTGCAATTAATATAAGTATATAATGTTGTAACAGATATACTTACTCTCTCCGTTTTAAATCTACCAATGGTAAATCTTCCCATTTTTGCTATATCTAATATATTGACTGTATTTTTACAGAATATGTCTATTGCTGAACATCTCACATTTCTCAAGTTTCAGATTATCTTTCCTCTCCATAGTTTCTCTGTTTGTCATCTTTCTTCATTTGTTAAAAATCTTGTGTCATCTAATATAATTACATCTGCATCACATGCATTATACCACTACGAAATCCCCATTCCTCTTACTATATTGTTTGTACTATTTACACTTACAGAAAACACTCTAGAAATGTTATTTCCTGTTTTCTTAGATTCATGTTTTCATAACTTAATGACTAATTACTAGGCCATTCTAAGCTTCTCTAATTCCCCAACCTTGTGTCTGTGAGTCAAACAGCTTAACCATTATACCATCCCCAAATTATTAGCTGTATATCCATGTCCTTTCTTTTCTGTTTTGTACTTATCCCTTTAAATTGACTTTTTCTGTTTTTTTACCCTTTGACTAATATAATTCTTTATTGTGTTTTTACTACCTGTCAATTCATGTCTTATTTATCATGTATTTCAGAACCTTCTTCTAAGTCCTCTTTATTATTTTTCTCATCTAATTTTTCTTCTAGTTCTACTACTTCTAAAATGTCTTCTCTTTATTCATTTTCTTCTCTCGTTTTCTGTTTCCTTACTCTTATTTTCCTTTAAGCAATCTATTCATGAATGTCCAATTGTGCTACATTTATAACATTTCAATTCACATTTTTTTGCATCATTTCCCATTTCTCCACAAACACAACACTTTCTTTTATCTTTTCTTTACATGAAATTTATAAATGTCCTTTCAAAGTCTCTCTTTCCATCTCTGTTCGAAATTGTACAATCATTTTTTTTTGTTTCTCTGTAAAATGTTTTATCACCTAAAGATTCCATGGGTTACAGTCTTTCTTTTTTTATTTTTCATATTCTCCAAGAAAATTTTTCACTGAAAATCAGTCTCAAATATAATGCCACAAAATTTCTCTTTGTTAATAAGAATAAATGTTCTTACCTCATGTGGTTTTACACCCAACGAGTTGTTAAATTGTCCCACACTTCTTACCTGTCTATTTCTTTGTCTTCTTAACTTTGAATCCTTAATACATACTTCTGTTATTCATTTTCTTTGGCCTTCTCATCACTATTCTTCAGGACTATCTCTGTATCATCCTTTTGTATTTTCATAGGTTCATAGGTATGTACTATAGTAATAACCCATGCCTGGGTGTGGGTAATGCTGGATTTACCCACGGTTGGCATGCTTTGGTCCCGAGGGTGAAGCCCGAGGGACCAAACAAAGCCAACCGTGGGTAAATCCAGCATTACCCACACCCAGAAGTGGGTTATTGCTATTATACAATGACATTATTTAAGAAAAAAATAATTACTTTTCTTAAATAATGGTATTGTATAATGCCTCCTTGCTGCCCTTCCACAGCTGTCTGGTATTCCACGGCAGTTCTCATGTACTGCGCATGCGTATGCCTATGCAGTACATCAGAGCTGTGGGCAAAAGCAATGGAGAAAGCAAGATCTCCGTTGCTTTTTACTGTTTCGCTATGTTAAATGGGTTTAACATAGTGAGACACATTTAAAAAAAGCAACGGAGATCTCCGTTGCTTATTTTAAAGCTGTGTCGCTATGTTAAACTCCTTTAACATAGCGAGACAGTGTTTTAAAAAAGACTTATACTAATGGAAAAAGTCCGGGCGACCGGACCTTTTTCCATTAGTATAAGTCGATTTACAATGTGCACGCTGGCCAATCAGCATGCACATTTTGGAATATTAATGGGGGGGGTCATGGTATAATAGGCTATTGGCCCTGGGGCCGATACAAGCTCAGCCAAAAAGGTACCCTGGCTTTTGCCACCCAAGAAAATTATTTTCCTGTGCCACTGTTGAGCAAAGCCACAGAGGTGATCCCCAGGGTGAATTTCCTATTTCCCATCCAATCATCAAGATTTTTCTTGAAGAATGCTAATGAGGAGCTTTGTTTGATATAGAAAGGTAGTCTGTTCCAGAGTATGGGAAGTCTCTGGGACAGGAATCTATCCCTCTGGTATGTTCTGTTTATTGTGGTGACAAAGTTTAGGTCCCTAGAGCATGTAGCTCAGAGGGATTGGGATTTCTTTAAGTGGAGCATGTCCAACAGCTCTGGGTTTGACATACCTTTGTATGTTAGGCAGAGATCACCTCTGAGTAGGCAATATGCGATGGAGTAAAGCTGGAGTTTTTTGAGATGGTCTGCACAGGGCATCTGTTTGAGGTCAGTAATCTTCTTTGTGAGGTATTTCTGCAGCCTTTCCAGTTGTTGTAGATGTCTTGTGAGGTACATACCAAAAGGGGCATTGTACTCTATAATGGATCTAATGAGTAATGAGTAGAAGGGAACAATTACCTCTTTTTTTTCTGGATGAGAAACCTTTTGTGATGAGGTGTGCCATGTAGAAGGATTTCCTGACTACTGTGGTGATGTGATTATCAAAGGAGAGACTACTGTCCACCTGTGTCCCAAGGTCTCTTATCACACTTTTGGTGTTAAGTATACTACCGCCTATGTTGTAGTTCATGGGTACAGAGTTTTTACCAAAAGGGATGACAGTGCACTTTTTGGCATTGAGCTTGAGGCCATGGCTTTGACACCAGGCATCTGTCTCAGTGAGGTCCTTTTGTAGGATGTCCACATCGTTATGAGTTTCGATTATGGCTCCTAGTTTGCAGTCATCTGTGAACTTTGTTAGCCAAAGACCTTCTGTGTTAGCCTGTACTTCAGAGAAGTAGATACCAAACAGGAGAGGACTCAGGACTGAAACCTGTGGTACTCCACTTGTTGCTGGTCTGAAGTTGGATTTGGAGTCTGCTACTTTCACAGTGTGGATTCTGTCAGTGAGCCAGTTGGCAACTCATCTTGTGACATAGGGATTTATGCCTAGTTTAGTGAGTTTATCTATAATTCCAGAGTAGGGGATGGTGTTGAAAGCCTTGGCAAGATCTAGATAGGCTGTGTGAACCACCTTACCCTTGTCTAAGGCTTTGGTGACTGCTTCAAAGAAGTCTATTAGGTTTAGGAGACATGATCTGCCTTTTACAAATCCGAACTGGGTGGGGTCCAGAGTTTGGAGATTACCAATGTTATTGTTTATAAGTTCCGTGATGATATGTTCCATGGCCTTGCAGACCAGGATTGTCAGGCTAATGGGGCAGTAGTTCCCGGGGTCTGTGGCAGCTCCCCCCTTGTGGAGTTGGATAACTATGGCTATGCACCATTCAGCAGGCACAAAGCCTGAGGTGAGGCTATGATTGAACATGGTACTTAGGAGGGGTGCCAGTTTGTTCTGTAGTTCATGTAGAATGCAGCCTGGGATGTTTTCTGGTCCTATGGATGCTGTGTTCTTGGCTTTGAAGAGTGTGTTTTTTACCTGTGCAGCCGTGATTACAGGAACATTGCATTCTTCTTGTATAGAGATGGGCCCTTTAGGGGGTGAAAGGGGGGTAAAGTTAGCACTGAACCTATCTGCCTGGATGTTGGCAATATCAGTTGGGTCTGTATATTTAGTGCCATTGTGCTGTAACTCAGAGCAGATCTGACTGTTGCTATTGAGATTCTTGACATAGCTATAGAATGCTTTGTGGTTGTCTTTAGAATCAGTGGTGATTTTGTTTTCGTAACTAGCTTTGGAAGTTTTTATCAGGGATCACAGCTTCTTACTGAGGCTGACCAGGGAGCTCGTCCAGTCATGGGATTTTACTCTCTTTTGCAACAGTTTCTTCCTTCTGTTGTACAGTTTGTTTATGGCAGGGGACCACCAGATTGGCTTCCTTTTTTGGAGGATAGTGTCTTGGTTCTGTTTGGGATAGTACGATCCATGCACTCATGTAAGTGCTTATAAAGTGCAATTGTATAGGATTCAGTAGTCGTAACTGTATTGTCCATCTTCATGGGTGTCATGAAGTTCACCACTTCTGTCTTAAGAATGAAGTTGGCTTTGGAGAAATTTTTTACCATGGTTTCCTTAATGGGGGGTGGGGGCAGCATGTGGATATCTAGGGTAATTAGCTTATGGTCGGATCGGACCAATGAGGCATTGACTTCAGGTGTGGAACACTGGTCACTCATGTTGGTAATGACTAGATCTAGGATATTGTTGCCCCTGGTGGGTGTGTGGATAAGTTGATCCAGGGCATTGGATTTGATGAATTCCAGAAAGTGTTGCATGAAGGAGTTGGTACATGAGTAGTTTTCCCAGTTAATGGTGGGGTAGTTGAAATCACCCATTATTAGGGTGTTTGATTGAACACTAATATGTTCCAGTACATCAAGAAAAGAGGAGTTGGAATCCTGGGGCATGGTGCATGATCTGTAGCAAGCTTACAATTTGGATTGCAGTTTTGCCTAGAGTTAGTTGCACTTGTATAACATTGGCTGCATTATGCTGAGCAACTAGCCTGGAGGTGTGGATATCCTTAATGAAAATGGATACACCTCCGCCTTTGGTGATCCGGTCCAGGTTACATGGCCGAGAAGTGTGGTATGAGTTATAGCCTGGTAGTTCAGAGGTGCTCTCTGGAGCCTTGAACCAGGTCTCAGTCAGAAAACAGATATCGATGTTCTCCATTTTAAGGAGTGCCTCGAGTGAGTGGATTTTGAGATTTAGACTTCTAGCATTGAGTAGAATCACCCTCAGTTTTTGCTTGCCTGTTCTTGTTACGGTGGTGAATTTGTCATTTGAACCTTGCCTAAAAAAGGCACTATAGGGGCGGCAAGAACCTTAGCCAGTATCCGGAATCCCATGGGTGACAGGTGTAGGCCATCTCTGGTAAAGCATCATGGTCTGTCGACCATGTCATCCCAGGCAGATAGATACTGGATCCCTTTAGAATGGCACCAGAAGCTTAGCCAATTGTTGAAGTCAATCATTTTGTACTTGTACTGCGGCATCATTTTGGGTGATGGCAGAATGTTTCTCAGGGCTAGGGTCATACCTGCTTGGGGTACAAGATTGGAGAGCTCTTCTATGTCTCTTTTCATGTAGTCCAGGGAGGTATGTCTCAGGTCATTCACACCAACATGGACAATGACAGAGTCATATTTGTACTTGTTGTGGAGTGACCTGAGTGCGTGGGTTATACGGCGGATCCTGGCACCCAACAGGCAGCTGACAGTAACCTTCTCCTTGTTTAGCCTGGTGAGTGGGACATCAGTGTGCCTGACTATAGAGTCACCTATGACTAGTGTGTTGGGTACATTGTTTTGCCTTATTAGCTGTGGTTGAGTGGCACACTGAGTCTGCGAGCTATGTGACATTTGGGTTGTGTTTAGGGGTGGAGGTTGCTTGCATTTCTGCTTTGGAGGTCTCTGTTGCTTGAGCAGATTATTATACAGAGCCTCTGCGAATATTTTTGTGTTTCTATGTGTGGATTTTGGTGGTGTAGATTTAGTGAGACTATGTGATGAATGTGGTGTGGTGCAAGTGTTTACCTTCTCCTCTTGACTGTCAAGTTCAGTCTTGATTGGAGAGAGCTTTACCTCCAGTTTGGCTAGATAAGTGCATCTCTCACAGGTTGTAGTGTTGGGTGGTAGGAGGAGAGGGATGTCTGTGTACATGAGGCAATTTCTACATTGCGCCAAGATGCCCACATTCATCAGATAGACAGGAGAGAAGACTGGGAGCTGACCCTTAGACATGCCTGAATAAAAGACTATTGTCCTCTAGATAAGCAAAGAAAGTGAGTACAAGAGCTGTTTTTCTCTAGGCAAGTGAGGAAAGTAAATACCAAAACTGTTTTCCTCTAGGTAATGAGGAAAGTTGAGTGCTATAGTAATTAGTAGGTTATTTAGTGCTTACAAGTTCTGAACAAGTGCTGATTACGAATAAGCAAATTCAAGTGCTAAAACTAAGAATCTGTATCTGGACTAAAACTAGTTACAGGAAAGGGGGAAACAAGTACAAATGCGGGCTTTTAAATCAGAAAGTTGAGAGAGATGGAAAAACTACCCAAATGGCCAATAACTACAATTTCTGGGCCAGAACCACTCCTTATGTGGTACCTAGTGCTTACCACTCCCACTGATAAGCTAGAAGGCTTCCCTCCAGCACAGAAAGCTTGGGGGGGGGGGCTCAGAAGCTTACATACAGTCCTGGATACAGCAAATCTGAATCTGGACTACACTAGTTAAAGGAAAGGTATTTTTTTTAATATATATACAGAAAAGTAGCTAAAACAGCAGTAAAAAAATTCAAATGCAGTGCAAGCTAGCACACATGAGTCTGTAGCAATGTTAGACCAAACAGTTTAAAAATGCAATTAAATTAAAAATGACTAAACACAAGTGCAGAAGGAGTCTATTAGGTAGAATGAGGTAAAGAGATGGGACTGGGGGGAGTGTCCCAGATCAAATCTACAGTGGGGGCGGGCAACTGCAAAAGCCTCCAAATTTAAACAACAAGACAGGAATAGGGAGGGTGAGTATGGGAAAACCAACACCTTCAGCAGAGATCTGAAAAACTATACAGTGAAGCAAAAATAACAGTGCACAACTCTGAAGACAGCCAGCAATTATATAAAATTAGTCAAACAACAATTACCAGTACACAACTCTGAAGTGCCAGAAAAATATTTTCTTTATAATGTCCCCCAGAAAACACATCCTTCATTTTCTGGTTCACTCGGCATCACAATTTCTTTAAGTAAATCATCTTGCAACCCTCCTAACTGGAGGTTTGTAATTAGACATTCATCATTTGTTGATAGGGTTGCCACCTTTCAACAAGGGCAAAGTGGGGCATGGGGGTGTGGTCAACAGGATAGGGGTGTGGCCAACATGATACTGGTCACACCCTCACCACGACATCACCAGAGTTGTTAAAGGAGATGCAGTATTAGTTATGGATACAACATTGTGACATTACAGCATACTGAAAACTCAAACCATTTAAATGAAGTGAACTATTACTGCAAACACACACTAATCAGTTGTAACAATAAATAAACTTTAAAGGAATAAAAAACACACTACTCATTAAACAGACACTTGTTTATTTAAAAAGTTAAAAAATTCATAAACCAACCATTACTATTCAGAAAGAAAACTTAAAAAAATCTAGATACCACATACAAGCCAAGTATAAAATTAAGACTTTTTATTGTCAATTAAAGCTAAAGCAAAGAAAAAACACAAAACTACATACCCTAGTACTACATACTGCACCCTAGCAAATTAATGCTAAACAAAGAAAACAGAAAATTACAAACTGCACCCTAGTACTTTATACTGCAGACTAGTACACTAAAATCACTTTTTTTTAAAAGTGTATTTTGAATTTGATTTTATGGCTTGAAGAAGGGCCCGATTTGAAACAATATTTGAGTAAAAGTCACAACATTTCATCCGGTAATTTACACTCGTCATTAGTTCAGCTTTTAACAAGTCCACACTACATCGGTTTCGCACATCTGTCCATTTACCTATCACCAAAGAAAAAACTCTTTCTGCAAATGCGTTTGAGGTCGGTATAGATAAAACCCTAGCAATTACCGAATATAGTATAGTCAGTTCAGGCCCTTCTTTGAAAAGCTTCAGCCACTTCTGTTCTGGGGTCAAGCTTGCGTTACATAACTGTTCGAGAGAGAGCCTAATTGCCAAGTAGCCCCTAAAAAGATAATCTTCATCTACATCCTGCAGATTCAGGGCAGTGGTCATATTAAGCAAGTCACTGAAGGCAAAGGGCTCATTTAGAGATAATTTAGATAGTGTAAACAAGTAGTTGCTTTCAGTATAATCAAACCACTGCTCCAGGTATTTCACTGCTGTCTCCAAGAACACAATGAAGTCTCTTTTCAGTTTGTTATCAGAAGTGCTGTCTAATGTGCTCATAAGTGCCCTAAGTTTCCCTCCAAAGAAAGCACCTTCAGCTCTTGCCTGCAGTATTTGCTCCAGAGAGACCATTACACAAAAAGTTCCCATGGCAGTAAGTGCTGATTTTTCTAATGTACTTATATGTTCATTAAAATCAACAAGAACAGCACAGAGAAAGTGCAAATAGTACTGGTGCAGTGTAGGCAATTCATTCTCACCATGTTCATTAGCTGAAAAGTACTGCCAAATCTTGCCCTGAGAGAGGAAATAGGACTGGAGCACTGGGAGATTTTTCACTACTCTTTCAATGGCTGGGAGTAGTGACAGCCACCTTGTTGGCACATGTCTTAACAGACTCTCAAATTCCATGCCACAAAACTCAAAGAAGTCTTTCAAGTCTCTGGTCCTTGTGACCGAACCTGAGAAGTGGCTGAAAAGTCTCATTACAAATGCTTCCACGTCGTATGGTAGTTGTGCTGCAGCTTTTTCGGTTGCATTGTGAATGATATGGGCAACACAGTTAGCCTTCTTTTCTTTTAATCTGGTATACACACCAGATTTCTTCCCATAGTTCACACTGGCATTATCAGCCCCATAAGCTGAAATGCTGTTCCAGGGCAAGGAGTGCCTTTCCATAATGCTGGAAATTTGCTGTGAAATAGCCTGTGCCGATTCATCAGGGTCTTCATAGAAGTCCAAAAGGCCATTCACCACCCCTTCTTCTTTAGAAAAATACCTCACAACAAGGGGAAATAATTTTATGTTCCCCTTGTTGGAAGCATCTGATGAAATTGCAAATAAAGTGCCTAGTGTTTGAAGGTCATGCAGGAAGCATTCCAATGAGTGTGGTCCCAAAACATTTTCGACTATGGCTTCAGCCTTGGTTCTGCCACAAGATAGTTTCTTTGCAGTGTCCGAGTCACTGTACAACTGGCTGGCCAACTTTACTGCACAGTCCAAGCTGTTATAGGAAATATTGTGCTTAACAGCATGGAAAACCTCAGAGGCTTCTGCTGCAATGATCCTAAGTTCTGGTCCCTCAAGGTTTGCGTTTCTTGCCCACTTTGTCATCAGGTGAGTGGATTTAGCTTGAAAAATGGCAGTCTTATGTTGTTCAGTTGCCTCATGTTGTACGACATCATTTCTTCCACCGTGGGTCACTAGAAATACTCTCTTGCAGTACCTGCAGAATGCTTTGACATCATTGCATCTCTCGATCCAGTCAAATTCTGTTTTCCAAACATCCTGCCACTTGCACATTCTCTTGCTGCTGGTTGACTGTGATGAAACTGCTGCTCTCTTCATGCTTGAATCTGTACTTACCTGATATGCAACATATTTACCGACACTGTGTTAGTAGGGTGCAGTAACATACTGCTGCACAGAACAAATGAACTGGCTTAAAAAACATTGGCACATGAAAGAACTGGCTCAAAAAGCATTGGCATGCGAAAGAACTGGCTTGAAAAACATTGGCACATGAAAGAACTGGCTTAAAAAACATTGGCACATGAAAGAACTAGCTCAAAAAACATTGGCATGCGAAAGAACTGGCTCGAAAAACATTGGCATGCGAAAGAACTGGCTTGAAAAACATTGGCACATGAAAGAACTTGCTCACAAAACATTGGCATGCGAAAGAACTGGCTTGGAAACATTGGCACATGAAAGAACTGGCTCAAAAAACATTGGCACATGAAAGAACTGGCTTGAAAAACATTGGCACATGAAAGAACTGGCTTAAGAAACATTGGCACATGAAAGAACTGGCTCGAAAAACATTGGCATGCGAAAGAACTGGCTTGAAAAACATTGGCACATGAAAGAACTGGCTCAAAAAACATTGGCATGCGAAAGAACTGGCTTGAAAAACATTGGCACATGAAAGAACTGGCTTAAAAAACATTGGCACATGAAAGAACTGGCTCGAAAAACATTGGCACATGAAAGAACTGGCTCGAAAAACATTGGCATGCGAAAGAACTGGCTTGAAAAACATTGGAACACGAAAGAAATGGCTTAAAAAACATTGGCACATGAAAGAACTGGCTCAAAAAACATTGGCATGTGAAAGAACTGGCTTGAAAAACATTGGCATGCAAAAGAACTGGCTTGAAAAACATTGGCATGCGAAAGAACCGAGGAATGGAGCAGAAAAGAGTTATTACAAACAGTTTGAAAAAGGTCAAATAGTAAATGAGGTAATGTAGGGGGCATTTTGGCCATTGAAAACTAACATTAATACAGCTTGTAGAAAATGAAATGCATTATTTTTACCACTGAACATGCCCACCTCACCCCACCCCTCAAGACAAAAAAAGTTAACCACATTCACTGAACCAAAAAACACTAAAATGAATGAGAATGCACAGTGGATACCATAGACCTGATTTAGCTTTTGACCACAGCAGTTAAAAGAAGTGTATGGCACTAATTTACACAGTGCAATGATCTATTAATGATCATGCCCAACAGCAGCACTGGTCGTAATCGGATTATAATGAAAACAGTACATAAGTATGTTGAAGACATCACTAAAACACAAAATACAAATGTTGCTACTTATAAATGCAAACTACCCTGTAACAACGACATGGTTTAGCACAATCTCAAATACATTGCATTAACTTCTGAGCATCCATTCACAAAAAAAAAAATAAACAGGAAAAAAGTCCATAAACATTTTAACTTTTAAAAATACTTCTTGCAAGACAAGTAATATAAACTACAATGTACAGCACACTCCATGGGCTCCTTTTACCTCAAAACATAGCAATTAAGAGTAATTTACCCAGCACAGCAATGCAATAAACAGGCCCAAGTAAAAGCAACACACCCATATTCACATTACAAGCAAAGCAGTACATTTTAACCTTATTAAAAATGTATAATAAATTAAATGCACACATTTAGAAGTATGAATGAAAACAATCTTGAAACAGCTTCGGCAAATTGGCAACATGTACCTACTAGAATAATAAATGAATTACATTAACTGTTAACATTCCCTCTCAAAAGGTAGACTTGTAGCACATACACATGGACTTGCAGGAACTAACAGGAATAATTACCCAAACGGTATATCGTAACTTCCTGAAAACAGCATTAAATTGCACACATTTCCATACAAAAAAGTGCAAATTATGCTCGAACATTTTCTATCTGCAAACAGACAATACCCAGAAAAAGCTACTACAATAGAAATACATCACACTAAATTTATATTTCACTGCCCCTGAATAGAAATAAACAACTTCTATACACAGTTCAGCCTTTTAAAAGTAATGCTTCCAAATCATACCCCCAAGAATAATAACAATTACATATACATTCAGGTTTTATATCTTTAAAAACTACTACTCAAAAATATCAAAATAACCACTGCACAGATTTAAATACTGTGTACTGCACCCCCATCTACCTCTAAACATTAAAAATATTAAACCACAATATATTCCCATTTTAATCTAGTACTCAAAAATCTCAAAATAACCACTGCACAGATTTAAATACTGCATACTACATCCCCATCTACCTCTAAACATTAAAAACTTAAATAAAGCACACTATTCCCATTTTAAATAACTAAAGCCGCAAAATGCAATTATGTACTTAACACTATCACAGTTATTGCTGGGCTAGCTTGCTTCCTTCCTGCTGAAATGGCTAGTTGGATGTTCAAGTAGTGGCTGGGCTGGCTGGCAGGCTCCCTTGCTGGCTAGCAGGCTCCCTTGCAGGCTGGCTGGCTTCTTTGCTGGCTGGCTTCTTTCCTGGCTGTCTGGCTGGCTGGCTTCTTTTCTGGCTGGCTGGCTGGCTTCTTTCCTGGCTAGCTGGCTGGCTTCTTTCCTGGCTAGCTGGCTGGGCTGGCTGGAGAAATAGAATGTCAGATCTTTTTCATTCGCAGCTGTTGTAGAGCTTAGTCCTCTACAGCTGCAACCTTTATGGGGCTCTTCTTAGCAAGTTCCCGCCCCCTCCAATCCCTGCAGCCAATTACTGTGCTGCATTACCACCCTGACCTAGCAGGGAATCCCTCTAACTGCAAGTCCGGGTGGTGACGTAGCCACATTGCCGTGGAAAAAACAGAAGTATTTTCGGCTTTTCCACGGCAATTGAATTCGCGATCGCGAAAAGGGGAAAAACAGGACTGCGGGAAGTGGGATGAGATGGCTCAACCCATGAGTGTCCCGCTGACAACGGGATGGGTGGCAACCGTATTTGTTGACATCTCCACCAAACAGATTTCCTTGAAACATTTCCTCAGAATCTTTTGCACATTTTTGGTCTCAGTATTTGCTTTCTCCTCCATTTCTCTCACCACTCCATTATCATCTCTCTCCATCTGCCTCCCTGTTTCTCCCAGCCACCTTTGTACCTAAAATAGAAACAGGAAGTGTTCCTGCAAAATGGGTCCCAGTCATAACAAGGATGAGTAGGGAAGGTTCCATAATGCCTAGGCTAACTTTCCCCTAGTAGTATAAATACCACATCAGATATCCCCTGAAAGAGGCTATTGGCTTCATGGGACTAACCCAGACAACAAAAGATGAATAAATAAATAAATAAATAACATGAGACAGTCATTCACATGTGTGTGTGTGTGTGTGTGTGTGTGTGTGTGTGTGTGTGTGTGTGTGTGTGTGTGTGTGTGTGTGTGTGTGTGTGTGTGTGTGTGATACTTTTGACCTAAGACTCATTTTAACTACTCACAAAACATATAAAATTTTAATCTAAAGCAAAGTTAACCTAAAACATATTTAATTTAATTATTTTTAATAGAAAAGTATAGCAGGATATAGGGAATTCATAATGCTATGGTTTATGGTGTTAGGATAATAGCAATTATATGGCAAATTAGTTTAGTGTACCATTTCTACCTTGCTAATGCGGTAACCCCTTGAAAGGTCCGGACTTACATTGGTCAGTCTTATGATTTTCTTCCAAGCAATTGATGATGTAATTGTACCACCTGCATACTTCTGACTTTTAAAACTTTGTTGTGTGGTTTGTTTGTTTGACCTGAAGAAGTATTTTTGCGAAAACATTAACTTGTCATTAAAGTATTCTTTTTTTTACTAGAACATCATTTAATCAGTACCTACTATGTTTGTGCATAAGTTGTAGTTATTTCAGACATTTTATATTACTACAGAGCGCACTTATCCACTAGAATGATTTTGCTTTGATTTCCCATAACATGTGGACTGAATGGATGAAAATTCAGGCTTACTTATACTAAATATGAGACTGCCATCGCTCAGAATATTTATTTTTCTCCATGGTATTGTTGGCTAACAATGAAGTTAGGAAAGGAGTTGCAATAGAAAAGAACAGGGCATCAGAGGCACTCTAACAGCTTCTGTAAAGTGACTCAGTAGGTGGCACAAAGAAACTATATCAGATTGCAAGACAAAGACAGAAAGATAAAGAAGATAGTCAGACACCCTTCATAAGAGGTGCCAGCAACAACCTGCTCACCAGTCCAGAGGGCATCAAAGGCAGATGGAAGAAGTATTTCCAGCAGCTTCTGAATGAAGAAAACCCAACAGAAGCTACTGCCCCAGAAACAGCCTACAATGAGAGAAGAAGAACAACACACCCTAGAAGTAAGAATAGCACTTAGGAAAATGAACACTGGGAAACCAGCAGGCTCAGATGAGATCACAGCAGATATAATAAAATGCTGGGTGAGATGAGGAAAAATGGCTCCTGTGAGTAATCATAGCAGTGTGGAGAGAAAGACATATCTCAGATGACTGGAGAATAAGCATATTCATGCCAGTGTACAAGAACAAAGGGGACATTCACAACTGTGGGCAGTAGAGAGGCATCAAACTCCTATCACATTGCATGAAAGTTCTGGAGATTGTGATTGATAAACAGATAGTGGAAAGTAAGATGGGAGATGAGCAGTTTGGATTCAGATCAGGATGCAGCATAACTGACCTGATGTTTGCAGTGAAACAGATAGTTGAGAAAAATATAGAGCTGAGGAAAGAGTCCAACTGGGCCTTCCCAGACTTGGAGAAAGCATATGGCAAGGTCTCATGAAAGCTGATTTGATCAGTACTGTGGTTGTTCAAAGTCCCAGAAACATCATTAGAATTTGTGCAGGCTATGTACAAGGACCCAATGACTCAAGTACGGACAGTGTTCAGTCTGACAGAGGGGTTCTCAGTTGGAGTGGGTGCATACCAGGGCTCAGCTCTGAGCCCACTGCTGTTCATACTGGTGATGGACTACATTAGCAATCAGTTTGGAGGGTACAGATCAACAAAGTTGCTGCATGCAGACAATGTGGCATTGCAGGTAGACTCTGAGCAAGGACTTTAGCAAAGGATATGGGAATGGAATGCAAAAACCTGAAGGTACATGTAATGAAACTACAGAAAAAACAGTGTTAATGGCACAAATTGGGAAAATCATCATAGGATCATATGAAGTTACTAGGCTATTGGCCCTGAGGACCTTGTAAGCCTAGCCAAAAGTTTAGCCCATGTATAGATAAATCAGCATCCGATACCCCTGTCCAGAAGGGACATGGTGGAATCCCAGGGATGTATTTTCTATTTCCCATCCAGTTATCCAGGTTACGCTTAAAAAGGGGTAAAGAGGTACTCTGCTTGACATGGAGAGGGAGTTTATTCCATAGATGGGGGGAGTCTCTGGGACAAAAATCTGTCACGCCAACAAGTCCTATTGATGTCACAGACCAGGATGAGGCTGTGTGTGTGGGTTACTTGAGTGGAGCTTGGCTTGCATATATGCAACAGTCCCATCAAGGCAGGGTCCAAGATTGCCTTGTATGCCAGACAGAGGTCACCTCTGAGGAGTCTGTATGAAACAGAGTAGAGAGATAGGGCTTTCAGCCTATTTGTGTATGGTAGATTTTTGAGGCTCTGGATTCTCCTGGTGAGGAACCTCTGTTCCTCTGTCAGAAGATGAAAATTGAGATAGATGGGAAGATAGTGGAACAGGTTAATAGCTTCAAGTATCTGAGTGAGGTGGTTGACAAAAAGTGAAGTCTGAATGAAGAGGTCAGACCTAGAATCAAAGGGGATGCAGCCAACTGGTATAGATGTAGTGTATGACACAAGAATGCCAAAGAAGCTGAAATGTAAGGTGTGCAAAACAGTGGTGTGACCAGTACTACTGTATGATACAGAAATCTGGGCAGTAAAGGCAGAACAGATAAGAAAGCTAGAGGTGATGGAAATTAAGTGCCTGAGAAGGGTGGAATGATACATGCTGTGGGACAGATGATAAAATAAGGACATAAGAGTGAAGCCAAAGTAGCTCCAGTTGCAGAAAACATCAAAGAGAACAGATTACGGTAGTTTAGGTACATGTGCAGAAAATCAGAAGACAATCTGGTGAGAAGATTTGGGACAGACAGGAAGAAGGTAAGATTAAATTAGGACATCCAGCAAAGAGGGGGATTGATTGTGTGAAAGATCTGTGACAGTCAGGCATGAGTGTCGAAGAAGGCAGGAGTGTGGCATTGAATCGAGAGAGATGGTGACATCTGACACAACACCCAAACCCCATGTAGAAAAATGGGAAAAAAGGGGTTGATGATTATGATGATGATGATGGTGATGATGATAGTTTCCTCCTTCACTCCCTTGTAGATACATGTCTGAAGTTATTTGGCTTGTTTTTATTTAACTCTTCTTTCAAGTTCTGTACATTATTGTTTTTTTTTCACAATATCCCATGTGGTCTTTCAAAGAAGAATTTGTAAGGAGGTTCTTCATTGAAATTGCAGGACAGCACTACCTTTTTTTATTTTTCTTTATCATCACGTAATACTTTTCTCTTTGCAACAAATAATCATGAGTAAAGTATTTAAAAGTATATCTATTCCTATAGATTGCAAGATTTGATTACTTGCAATTAATTTTTCTCAAAGGGTGACAATTACCATACCCTCCACACACACACACACACACACACACACACACACACACACACACACACACACACACACACACATGCATGCACAAACTATAGTGTTCTGGACTCATCCAACCCTTATTTATGAATGTATGTTGTTAATGAGATGTCACTGCAAGCATATGAATTATCCATCTCTAATTTCTGCACAGTCTAACTACATTTTATTCCCTCTCAAAAAAGGAAGAGATTTTATGCAAGCCATTTTTCAAATATGGGTTAAGACAACACACATGAAGTGAGTTCTGGGACTTGCCTGCCTGAACTGGACTAGGACTACTGTTGCTAGCTGCTCCTGGTGAATGGAGGCCAGCTGCCATCATTCCATGCTGTGATTATAATTATACTAACTTGTCCTTGTTTATTCCGTTTGGATTCATACTACTATATATGAAGTAGCTCTGAGGCCTTCCTCTCTGAACCAGATTTGGATTGTTGTTGTTGCTGACTGTTGCCACTGATATGAGAAGTAGCTGCCATCACATGCTGTTGCTCTGTTCCTGTAGCTGTTATACCGATTTGAAGATTCCTGCTTTAAGTGGAAAGTTCTGTGGTATAAATAAAGGACTGCTGTGTGGTTCGCTATTCTACTTTGCTTAGCAATGGAGGACTGCTGTGCATACTTGTGCAAATCACAAATGATTCTATTATCAAGCCATTTTTCACCTGGTTTAATCTGACTTCAGACTAACCATATAAAGCACAGTATCACAGAAACATTACCCTATTCTTCACTCTGTCCATAAATAATTTTGAATGCTAATCTATTATGTACCAGGTACCAGGTACCAGGTAAACCTCTTCTCTATCAAAGAACCAAATACCTTTTCTGTGCTGGGGTTATACAGTTATTTGCACTTATGCTAAACATTCCTTGGTAGTCTACTTTTGGTATCATTCTCTGTAACTGCATAATTTGCAGTTTTGCTGACCTGACTAGGCTGACTCCTGTCGCATTTTTGCTTTCTTGTATTTATAGTACCTCTTGCTCAGTCACCTGGTATTGTGATGTTATTTGCATCTTCATTGAACTTGCTAAGTTTACTGATATTTCATTTTTGTTGCTATGTGTCACTTTTGAACTGTTACCATCAAATTGTTTTATGTTCTTAAGAAGATTTGCTTGTGCAATGTTCGTAGTTATTGTACTATCATCTGCACCATTAATGTTTTCTGCTAAGACTTGTTTATGTACATTTTTTTCTGATCTTACTAGACTATCTGCTATTCATCTGCTATTCACTGTTATATTGTAATATTCTGTTAGCACAAGGCTTCATGCCTTGACTATTACTGCTATTATATGGAAGTTCCTGTCAGATCACTGTTTGCTGCCTTGGCAAGCTCCTACTGTTTTATATATCACACACACACACACACACACACACACACATATATATATATTAATCTGTCTATATATATATATGTGTGTGGGTGTACATATATATATATATATATATATATATATATATATATATATATATATATTTTTTTTTTAACTGCACTTCTCACTTAGACCCCCCCCCATTAACAGTCAAAATACTGATCTGAACCCGTACTTTTGATACAAAACTAAAAATACCACTATCACTTTAGACATTTGTCTTGAAACCACACATTTCTTGCTCATTGCCCTCATCTAATAATGAGCCTTGTACTTTCTGAAACTCATACTGCAGCTGAACAAACTTAATCTGCTAGTACCAATCCTTGCACATATCTAGTCTGAACCCTAATTTAAATAAACCAACCAAACACCTATCATCACTGAGCAAAGAGCTGATCTGACCTCTCACCTAACCTGTCTGATAGCACTAGGAATTCTGAGGTGTTGGGAGTGTTTAGAAACTGCCTCATGTTTACAGACAACCCCATTCTATAGCATTCATTCAATTCTACCTGTGGGACATGCATCTATTTTCTTAAATTCAAAGACAATAAGCTAGTGCTGAAAAAGGAATAATTTTTAGAACACATACACACAAAAACAAAAAACAACAATTTTTTTGTTCCTCTGATTGGAGATATTTCTAGAAACAAAGCTACAACTTTGATATGTTGGTCTATGGGTGGATCAACATTGGAATTTCCTATTAAGATCACTCTTCTGAATACAGGGAGTATAGAAAACAAGTCAGAACTGGAGGTCTTTCTCACAATTGAAAACTCAGGTATTATAGGTGTAACAGAATTCTTGATCAGTCTCAGACACTAATTTACCAGCTTCACATATGCCTTCAGTGTACCTCCATACAAAACAAATGGAGGTGAGATTCTTGTTTGCCTTAAAACAACATATGAATATCCTTTTTTCAGATAAAATATTTTAAACAGTATCACTGACCCCCCACATGGCTAACTGTGAAGTTTAATGTTAACCACTCCTTTTCAGCACTTCTTGCTATTGTCTGTTTGGTCCCTCTCAGCAACCAAAACAAATTCAAACAATGTGTGGTCTAAATTATCCTACAAACAAAACTTCCCAACAACATAATCATACTAGGAGATGTTAATAGCACTCTTCCAAGGCTTATGAGATATATTATATAAACTATATAACCAAGCTTGGCCCCACCCAGATTGTAAAAGCACCTACCAGACACAATCTCAGCTCAAGACAACATCCCCTCCTTGACCTCAATCACCAGCACATACAATAATATCTCCTCCCTCTAAATTCTTCCACTCTGCCTTAGTGATAAGTGCATTGTTCAGTTCAACCTTTACACATCCTGTGGGAAGCCTCACCCCAAAGTTAATAACATTTCATGAAAAAAAAATCTAATATCACAGCCTTTACATCTGCCTTAGCTAACAACAGCGGGTCTGTTATCTCTACAAACAGAAATACTGTCACCTACTTCCCACTCTACAAAATAAACAGTTTCCTAATCTCATTTGCCTCCAGATATATAGGCAATACCAATGGATGGCTAAAGAATTAAAAGCATCACTCAGACTCAGAGACACTGCTTGGCTTCAATGGAATCAGTGCCCTTCACTAGGAAATAAATGCTTCATACTCCTTGGAAATCTAGCCAAGGATATTACCAGACAATGCAAGTAATTTTTCTTTCAGTCTTGCCAGAAAGCTCTTTTAACAAATCAGAAAAAAAAATCTGGAAACAAGTTAACAAAAACTCTAAGCACAGTCCTTATAACAGTCCATTATCAAGTAGCACAGTTCCTATCTCTTTAGGAAACCTGTTGACTACTGACTTCATTACTGAGTTCTCACATCTCCCCCCTCAGTTGCACCAGACTCTCAACCCACATTAATGACTATGCTCCCTTCATTTAAACACTTATTTTATATCAACTCAATTACTAACAAAAAAAAAAATTGAAAATGTATGTTACACCCTTATCCTTACCATAGAAGCTTAAGGACTCCACCATTTATTAATCTCCATCCCCAAAAATCACTTCCTTCAACCCATCAGAGTCCTCTATAACATATGCTTCACTCATAATGTTATGAATGATACCAAGAAGGAAGTCATTATCAGACCCATGCCAAAAGTACCCAAAACAGGTTCAACTATGGACTTTAGAAATAGCTCCATCCTTCTACCCTTAGGGAAAATATTTGAAAAAAGTATCTTCTCACAATTTAGTGACTATCTATCTGACAACAGCAATGTGACATCACATAAGTAATATGACTTTTTCAATGGAAGAAGCAGGTTGACTATCTTTTGCAGTCCTTCAGATGAAATCCTCTTGAAAATGAACAAAGGGCATCTCAAAAAGTCATTCTTCATTGATGTGACCAAAACGTTTGACTTACCACCCGCTCCTTCTTTACTCACTTACCTGATCCAGTATAAGCAATCATATCCTCCCTAATTTACATAAGCCCCAAGCAACAGTTATAGGCCAAGTAAGCACCTCATACTTACCTATGCCCCCCTGTGAAAGGTATCCCACAAGGTACTGTCATTTCACCAATAATTTTGTCCTTGTTGCAAAGAGACTACCAATCTTTATGCACATCCCATGTTGATAAGCAGATCTCACCTCTCACTCAAAATAATCAAATAACTGTAAGAAGAAAACCTGCAACAATTAAATAGCTGGTTAACTGACAAATATATTATAGGTTCATAGGTAATTACTATGTTAGCTGCTCTTGATGGCCATTTTGAGTGTAGCCAGTTTCCCTTTTTATGCTCAAAACAATCTCATTTGGTTATAGATTGGCCTTACCCATCCCATTATCGATAAATATATATTGCCCCTAATAAGAATAACTGGGATGATATCACAGATAATTTGGAAGGAACCATGCATGGGATAAAACATTTAGAAGCTGCCTCTGTCCATTACTAGTAAAAGGGCAGTCCTGGTGTAGATTTTCTGTTTTCCATCCATACATCGAAATTGTGCTTGAGAATGGACAGAATGAACTTTGTTTTTGTGGTTGAAGAGTCTGTTCTACAGCAGGAGTATCCTCTGCAAAATATACCTCTCCCTTGAAACTGTTCTGTTACAGAACAGGTTTAGATCACTAGACCGAGTATTAATCAGAGTATTTCTGATGTCATTTGACTTGCTAATATGCAGTAAATCCATCAGTAATGGGTTGAGGATGACTTATATGCCAGACATGAGTTACCTCTCAGCAGTCTGTAGGATATCGAGTATAGTGACAGGGCTTTGAATCAGTCCAAGTAGGATATGATGTTTAGGTCTTGTATCCTTTTAGTAAGGGATCTCAGTGGGCGTTCCAGCTGTTGCATGTGTATGGACAGATACATGTCAAAGGTGGCATTATATTCACTGACTGGCCTAATCAGGACTGAGTAAAGTGTGTCAATAAATGATGTAAAATTTGTTTGTAAATACATTTCTTAAGTATTTTTGAAAAAGTGATAGAGTTTAACAATAGGTCTGTAATTGGATAAGTTGTTTTCTGTGCCACTTTTATGGCATTATATTCAATTATTGGCTTAATGAGGGCTGAGTAAATGGGGACAATTGCATAAGCTGTGCAGTACTGAAGGACTTTCTTACAGCAACAGACATGTTGGTCAAAAGTTGATCACTATCCACACAAGTTCTCAAATTCCACACAACTGGGTCAACTCTTAGGAGAGTATTGTCAGTGTGGTAGTTTCATACTGATGACTTCCCAAAGGATACAGTAATTAATATTTTTGGCATTTAGTTTCAGACCATGATTTTGACACCATTTATTTATTTTAGACAAACTTCCCTGCAGGATTGCTACATCATTTAAATTCAGTGACTGCTCCTAGTTTACAATCATCTGCCAACTTAGCCAGAACTCGTTGATATTGTCTTTCACTTCAAAAAAGTAGATACTAAACAGGAGAGATCCCAATACAAAACCCTAATGATGAACACATATGCAAAAAAAAAAACAATGATTTATGGAATACAATGAATCTTTCATCTCTTCGTCTTCATCAGAACATACTCTTTGATAAGCAAATATCACTAGATGCAATACATGACTTTCAATACCCATGTCTCTGGTTAAATCAACATTTGAACTTCCAGTTCCACAGAGAAATGACCAAATCTAAAGTCAAAATATTCCTTGTCTGGGCCAAGACTTCTCATTTTTGTCCTCAGGAATGACAATGGCTATTGTTAAAGATGTAGTGCTGGCCAACTTGGATATAGTCTACCTTAAAAACAAACAAACAAACAAAGACCTTTTATTCAAAACCAGCAACATTTGAAGATTCATTATTCTAGCCCCCTTAAAACAGAACACCATTGCCAGGTACTAACAAAGCTAAATGCCTCTCTATAATTCATGGATTTATACTTCTTAGTTCAATTATCTTTAAATTGATTTTAGAGTCTTGTTGACTTTACCCAGTGCACCTCTTACTATATTTGATAAGTCAGTTCCCTTATCTGTCCTTAACCTCCACAGTCTCCCAAGTAAATTACAGTGCATTGACCACAGCTTTTCTGTCATAACTCCACATATCTGGGAGTCCCTTCAATCTGAGCTAAAACAGACTAACCCATTCCCCAAATTATAAACTGAACACGAAAAATCCTATTTAAAGATGCCCCATGTACCTTTTGTAGGAAGAGCACAATTACATGAGTCAGCATCCATGGAACCAGATGACATCCCGGGGTGTGTATTACATGAACTACAAAATGAACTGGCACCTCATCTAAGTGTCAAGTTTAATCATAGCCTCACCTCAGGCTTTATGCCCACTGAGTGGTGCACAGCTACAGTTATCCCACTCCACAAGGGGGGATCCACCTTGGATCCTGGGAACTAATGCCCCATCAGTCTGATGAGCCTGATCTGCAAGGCTATTGAACGTATTATCATGGAACTTCTAAACAAAGACACTGACAACCTTCAAACACTGGACCCCACCCAGTTTGGGTTCATGAAGGGCCGATCTTGTCTCCTGAACCTGATTGACTTCTTCGAATCCATCTCCAGAGCCGTGGACAAGGGTAAGGTGGTCCACACAGCCTATCTGGACCTCGCCAAGGCCTTCAACACCATCCCCCACTCTGGAATCATAGACAGACTTGCTAAGCTGGGCATTAATCCCTATGTCACTCGATGGGTTACCAACTGGCTTACTAACAGAACACACAGTGTAAAAGTAGCCGACTCCAAATCCAGTTCCAGACAAGTGACAAGTGGAGTACCTCAGGGTTCAGTCCTGGGACCGCTTTTGTTTGGCATCTACTTCCCTGAAGTACAGGCCAACACTAAGGGACTCTGGCTAACAAAGTTCGCAGATGACTGCAAACTGAGAACCATTATTTAATCCCCAAATGATGTGGATACTCTACAAAAGGGCCTTACACAAACAGATGCTTGGTGCTAAAGCCATGGGCTCAAGCTCAATGCCAAGAAATGTATAGTTATCCCTTTTGGGGAAAAAACATGTACCCATGAATTACCACATAGATGGCAGTACACTAAACACTGAAAGTGTGATAAGAGACTTAGGCACACAGTGGTCTCACCTTCGATAACCACATTGCCACAACAGTCAGGAAATCCTTCTATACTGCACACCTCATCACTAAGGGCTTTTCATCCAGGAAAAAGGAGGTCATTGTCCCACTGTACTCATCCCTCATTAGACCCATTATAGAAAACAACACCCCGTTTGGTATGTACCTCTCAAGACATCTCCAACAACTGGAAAGACCACAGAAATACCTCACTAAAAAAAATCACAGGCCTAAAGCAGATGCCCTACGCTGACCGCCTTAAATAACTCCAGCTATACTCTGTCACATATCGTCTACTCAGAGGCAATCACTGCTTAACATACAAGGCCATGTCAAACCCAGAGCTGTTGGACATGCTCCACTTAAAGAAATCCAAATCCCTCAGAGCCACATGCTCCAGGGATCTAAACCTTGTCATCACAATAAATAAAACATGCTGGAGGGATAGGTTCTTGACCCAGAGACTCCCCAGACTCTGGGATAGACTGCCTATACATGTCAAGCAGAGCTCTTCAAAAGGAACCTTGATGATTGGATGGGAGAAAGGAAATTCACTCCGGGGATCACGTCAGTCGCCCTGCTAGACAGGGGTCCAGGGAAGTAAATAGTGTGGGAAGAAATAGCCAGGGAATTGTTATGGCTAGGCTTGTATAGGCCCTAGGGCTGATAGCCTTCTACGAACCTATGAACCCATAACCCCCCTCATTCTCCATGCATTGGTGACCACTCTGCCACTTCTACCTACTAACTGTCCCTGTTTTCATTTATTTCTACTCCCTCGCCCTTCTACATTTTACATTCTTCTAGTTCCTTGACATATCTTTGCCACATATACTATTCTCAAACTTCTACATGGAATGCTTTTGGTACAATTCTGTACGTCTGCTTATAATATCTACAATAACTTGTAAGACAGTATCTTGATATTATATTCACTGTTTCAAATAGATGCATGAATGTTGTATTAATGTGCACCTTACCTTGCTTTTATTTTTGTTTGTTTGCTTGTGACCTAGGTAAGACTCAAACTGGTCTACCTGAATAATTGCTTTACCCTGTTTAACAAGTTAAAACAAATAATTGCATACATAAATAAGTACATCAATAAAAGTATTTTATTTGGAAGCACATTCCTCTACTTTCACCGCTGTCAATAAACAGTACCCCACCACAGCACACACCCATACTGAAGCAGTCAAGAAATCCTTGCCCAAGCATCACAGGCAGCCAGCAATCTAGATATACACCTCTGCCTACACCCTCACATACTACTACTACAAGAAGAACTATGACTGCAAGCTGAACTGCCCCATCCACCCCAAGAAAGCCACATGACCCTGATTGCAGTTCTAAAGTCCAGGATATCTCTGATTTGACACCACTGACTAAACTGAATGAGGAAAGAATTAATTGCACTTGGCTCTCTGGAGTTAGAGCACCACTGACTAAACTGAATGATGAAAGAATTAGTTGCACTTGGCTCTCTGGAGTTAGAGCACCACTAACTAAACTGAATGATGAAAGAATTAGTTGCAGTTGGCTCTCTGGAGTTAGAGCAAAGGTATTATGATGGTGCTAAGAGCCCTTGTGCATCTTAAATAAGAGTATGACTTTATTGTCACCCATATGGGACTGATTTACAGTTTCCCTTAAGGGAGATGCAAAAAGATAACAATTGATTTTGTCATTTATACCTGTAAGGAGACTAAAGCACTAGTGTTGAGCAATACTATTACTTCTCCAAGAAAGATGCCTAAATTCGAAGATAAAATATTTGACTATAGTAACTGGCTTCTAAATTAATGTAATTCTACTGAGATTCAGTGTGCCTGCCTAAGGCCAGATACTAAACAGACCTTCCTGCTTTCCTACAGATGGCCTGTATTTCTGAGCTTATGAGTTTTGAATACTGTTTTAGGTAATGTTCAACTCATGAGCATACCACCAGAGTAAATTCCAATTTGAACAATACCATTTTTTTGCAAAATGCTAGATGCTTAAACAGCAAAATGCCAGAGATTCAGACTTACCTCACTGTTAATGGCACCATATTTTCCTTTTTACTGAGATTCTGTTTTTCAGCTATGACAGCACTCTCACATGACTGTATTGCAGAAACACCTACCTTGCATTCAGGACCTCTGGAAACTGTTATACCATGATCATATTTTACAATACACCAACAGACAACTTTGGAGAGCTCTCTCAGTTAAAAGGACTTCTGAATCACTGTTAAGTATAGGTCCCTTCAACATTCCCTAAATACATTTTTCCATTTATTTTCCTGATCATAGCAATAGAACATGGGAAGTCAACTAACCCATACCCTTTTACTATGCAGTCCAGCCATATGCAATCAATTATCCTTAGTGACTGATCTCACTGCTTTGCTGGCAACCTTCATACTTGTATTAATATGACTACAGACTACAGAAAACTGTGGGTCTAACAGCTGGAATCAGTTGTCGTTAACAACAAGTCATAGTGCTTTACCAGCAATTTCAAGTTTAGAAATCAGATGACTACATACTGACAGGAACTGTAGAGAGTTGGATCTTCGTGGATAACTTTCTCTTTTCAGGCAGGAGTTTTTTCTTTTAAATTGTAGCAGGAAGCCTGATATAGTTGTTGGAATTGGTAACAGTAGACCCTGCCCACTTCAAAATATAGTTGTATTTTTTAAATTAGGTTTCTGTCATATATGTTGGGGTGGTTCTTGCATTCCTCTCAACTACTTTGTTTAACACTCTTGGATATATCCAAAGATAATGTTGGACAAAATCCCAAAATCAGAGACGTATTTTAAATATTACTCTAAGTCACTTAAAAGTTAATAGCTCAACATGTTTCTGAACAATAAGTATGAAATTGTCATTTGTTGCTTGTGTGTAATTCTCAGTGATTTACCAGGAAATCAGGAACAGAAAAAAAATATGAAGCAAAAATCAGGGATGCTCTGGAAAATTCAGAGACAGTTGAGAGATAGTCATTTACATTTGGAAATGAAAAGCAGAATGTTAAGGAAGGCAGTCAGTAGAACAAAGAAAATGACAGGCTGAAGCTGAACACAAAGAAGTGATCATTGTAACGGCTTGGTGAGGGGAGACTGAGCTTGCTGTCTAAAAGTTGCAAGTTGAAGTTTGTTACTGTGCTCCGATATTCTTTCATTTTTTTTTGGCTGAAAACAAGATAGGTCAATGGACAGTGATAATAATACACAATGCCCACAGCATGATGCACTTTATTTTTTATTTAAAGGTTACAGCAATGGACACAGGGATCAGTTGTCCTATAGTAGCAAGTGGAAATACATTACTGTAAATATTATCTTTTTCTTTGCTGCTGAACACAAGTCTAGAAAATATGGGTATAATTTTTGGTGGTACAAGAAAGCAAATGCCAGTTAAAGGGTCACTTGTGGGAGGACAGTATCTGTGGAATAATAATGTGACCACTACACTTAGACGACTCACAGACAGTTGTAGTTGGTGTACCATCTCAGAAGGAATACATTCCACTGCATAACTATGTATGTGTTTTGAGGTATCTTAGGAGAATCCCTGAAATTTTATTGTGACTGTCTACTGGGAAACTAACATATGGCCACAGCATTGTACACTTTAGTTTTTTTTTTCTTAATTAATTAGTACATCAAACTTTTCAGAAGGGCTTTTGTTGTTGAAGTTTGGCATTGCACTTCAATTCAACTTGCACACTGTTTGACATCTAATGCAAGAGGCCAGACAAAACTGATCTCTAGAATACATGCACAAAGTTCTTTCTATGTCACAAATAAAATATATTCTACCAGAAAGTCATTTCCTTAGTTGTAACATACCATGAGTACAGTGTCATGCATCTGACAGGATAAAACTGTAGAGTCAATTTCAGTGTTGTGATGCACTGGACACTGTGAGGTAAGACTTGCAGACATTGTTGTGCTTTGTAGCACAATATGTTGCTGTTACTAGCTGAAAGTTTTGTGATGACATGCAAAGCGTTACAGAGACATAGCCTTTCAATAACAAGACCCTATAGTTTTAGTTCATGTGCCTTTACTGCCAGTCTAACATTTTACCTTATATTTATTTTTTACTGTGGGTTATGTGATGAACTGGTGTTCAGTATGCTGAGTACAATAATGGACTATAATACTTCTTTACTGAATTGTCATTGTATGACAAGTAAAAATCTATTTTATTTTTTTATGAATTATAGTTTCTTGTCACTGGACTTATAGCTTCATAGGTAAGAACTAGGCTAGCTGCCCTTGCCGGCTAATTTAAACCTAGCCAATTTCCCTTTTTTTACTCGAATTAACCTATCCCATTTAGTGACATATTGACCTTACCCATACTATGGTCGATAATTATATATTACCTCTAATTAGAATAAAATGGATCATACCATAAATAATTTGAAGGGACCCATGCATGGGAAAGTATTTAGGAACTGCCTATGTCTGTTAGTAGCACAAGGAGCAGTCTTGGGGAAAATCTTTTGTTTCCCTTCCATAGATCTAAGTTGCACTTGAATATGGACAGGGATGAACATTGTTTTATGTGGATGGGGAATCATATCACCACTTATGACCACTCCCAGTAGTTTAAACTCATGTAATAAACTGCATTGAAAAGATGATGTTACATACATATTTTACAGCTGGAATGACCATCTAAGTGCATTTTATATCTGAGGGTCATGATATATTCTGTGAAACCTGGCATAATACTATGCACAGTTACAGACAAGTATTCCTTTACTGATATTTACCACTAGGAATCTTTTGTAGCCATTTAGATGCCCTGACTTTGCTATTAATTTCAGAAGGAAAAAAATAAATACAAAACATGTGCAGCTCCATATGTTAGCTTACTTTTATTTCAATTTCATGATGATGGCCTTTTCTTTGCACTGGTTCCCTTCTTCATGTACAGCCTAGTAGTACTTTCTGCTTCAGATATTTTATGAATGACATACATAGTCTACAATACATTTTGTTTGTTTATTGACAATGTTCAGTGCAGTTCCTGCAACTTTCTAGGTACTTAAGTCACTGCCTTAGTCATATTTGGTTCTGAAATAATTTTAGTCCTCTGTATAAGAGGAAATGGTTCCACTACATCTGGATCAGTCCACATTGTTTTGTCTGACTGAAGCTAAAACCAAACAATTCAAAGAAGCCTCAGCCATATGAAAAACAGGGCTCTCTACTGAAATGTCAAAAATGTTTTTGATTGGATTGAATTGGATTTAAATTTAATGTTCAATTTTTTAAACTTTAAATTAAATGTAAAGCGCAATTGCACTCTACCCACCTACCCTTCTTCTCTCCTCTCTTTAAATCATATTTTCCCTACTTACCCTTTGCCTACTACTTAACACCTCTAGAAATGACTCCTTAACACCTCTAGAAATGACTCTCTCTTCAGCATTATTTCTTGTACATTTTGTACATATTGTATCTAGTTTTCTTTCCCTGTTCTCCTCTTTCTTCATTTGCACCTGTTCTGGCACCCAAACAAGACACATTTTCTATACAAACATTGGAATTTTTTCCTTTCAACATATGACTTATATGCTAAATTACTAATGTACCAGTTCATGTCTCTGTTCTACAAAGTATCTGCAGCAGCTCATGTCTCTGTTCTAAAAAGTGCCTGCACCCTCAACAGCTACTATAACTTGCTTATCTTATGTATCTGTATCCTGAGGGGTACTTTATCTGAATACTTAATGTTTACTACATAAAGTGTAGCTTACCAATGTACCAGTTCATGTCTGAATTTTGAATGGTAACTTTAATCCACAAAGTCAATGTCTACTATGTAATGTGATGCCTTACCAATTTACCTGTTTAAGTTTCTATTTTATAATATATCTACACCCTCCATATCAACTGTATTTTGCTTATCTTATGTATCTGTATCATGAATTGTACCTTTATCCAATATTTAATGTTTTAATAGGTAATGTTGGAGCTTTTCTCCCTGGGCCTCTACTGAAAATGGGCTCTCGAGCCCAGTGGACACCCACCCCCCCGGTCACCAAACTGAAATAAATAAATAAATAAATTTAAATGAATTGTTTATTGGATAATTATGCAGTTTTGTATAAAAATGAGGCTGTCTGATTGATGTAATTGTTCCCTGGAAGGCAAATAGCCGAAGTACTAGAAACATCAGTAAAGTCTTGACAGCTTTAGAGCATGGCTCTAGTGTGTTTTATTAATTTTTTCCTTGCTCTTTATTGACATGTCAGCACTTGAAATGCCAGGTGTCGATAAGCCAAAAAAAAAAGGACCAAAAACACAGAATAGTTCTTCTCCTTTAAACTTCTTTTTGCAAGAGGGTGGTAACCCCCTTGCACCCCCTGAACTTATATATACCAACTCTGAAATCACCATACCTCAGAGAAAAGGGAATATTCTGAGAAATAGTATCTAGGATTTAATATATTTAAGTCCATTCTTTCAGCCATTCAGTCTCCCTACTTTGGGACTCACTCTAGCAGGTCCTGACATTTCAAATCATTACTGAAAAAAGTAATTTTTGCATAGGGGCAAGATCCCCCATAACTTTCACATGAGGATTTTTGCCTGCCACACTTTTCTTACTTATGTATACTAAGTCGAGGATCATACAATCTCACAAAGGATTGAAAATCCCAAACACTAATCACTGCTGGTACACTAATGGAAAGTCACTCTCATTGATTCTCAGTTGAAAACAGTGTTAATGAATTGCAGCTCACAGTATACTTGCTGAGTTGAAATCTTGCCCAGATTATACCCAAGGGAAGTTGACAGAGATTACAACTTCATGCCATATTATAGTGTTGCACGGTAACAGACTAATGCTGCTGACAACTAGTGTTTACAATACGCTTTACATAATCAATGTTTTGTACTTGTATGCTGCAAGGTTTTTGGTGTTTGACATTTTGACTTTGGTCTTTTGGCATTAACAGTGCTGTATTTAAACTATTTTGCACAAGACAAAAAAACAGCCATTAGCTAATCCTTATCCTGCTATGTTCATTGTGTGATTAGTTGTATTTTGTTTAATGATGTTTTATGTATACATTATATGCATTGCCTTATTTCTTTGTTTGTGTCTTCACTTGCCTTGTGGCTTAAATTATATCTTACAACAGATTAGTTTGTACTGACCTGCCTATAAGGTTAGCAAGCACTATGTAAGTAAATCAAATAAATGTAAAACAAGGCAAAGCCCAGTAAGAAGGAAATGCATACATCTCCTAATGGTGGTATATATGCTAGTATACATCCATCAAATGGCAATTTGCTACCCCTGTAACCCAATCCCAAAATGGATGGAAGTTGTAAATTGTCCGTGCATTTTTGATATGGCACCTGAGTCTGGATTAACAGTCATATTTATGTTGCTCTTAATGTTTTGTCACCTGGAACACCTGTATGCAAATTTCTCAGAGTAAGCAATAGAAGCTTACAAACTACAAAAGTACAAGTCTTATTAAATATCTTTTGCATAAAAACATGCTGGAGAATGAAAGACAATTTCTGAAGAAGACTAAGTAATCTAAATATAAATTAATTATTTTATGCTGGAGAGAGGAAGTTAATAAAGTGTTTGAACAGTAACAATCCAAGGATATAGCCTTCAGGTACGTCTACTGGTAGTGACATCTTAAGAGGTTGCCTTGTGGATTTTGACTACATGAAGCTTCTATTATTTGAATAACTCATTACCTTGTGATAGGCTGTCATGATAATGACAAATAAATGCAGCTGACATACGAATGATAGAAGTGAAAGTATAACATTAGCACCCATCCGGGACTCAAAACAAAAACCTCCAGCATACAGCACTGGGATCACCACAGCTGGTCCAACAAATGCCTCTGGACAAATAGGTGTAGGGTTTCTACTAAGAGCCTTATCTTTTCAAAATACAAACTCACAAATATAGAGAAAGCCCTCTGCTTAGACACTGTTAGAATCATAAAAGAAAACAGGATGATATCAGCTGTCACTTGTGACTCAAACCCAAAATCTTCCACATATCATGACGGTGTCACTGCTGCTCAAAGAAAAAGAGCATCTGGACAGTTAGGTGCTGAGTGTTCCCTTAAGATCCTTATCTGTTCAGCTAGGAAATCTCCAGCTTAGTGATTAAGGTTAGATAACAAACACACAACAAAAATGCAGAGAAAGTTGTCTGCCTATGATAGAAGTGAAAGGATCACCCGTATTACCCAACACTGTAGCCACCCTACTAAATAACTTAGCGCCATACATTAACAAAAGAGCCCAAGTTTGCCGCTAACACATCATACCATTCGCACCACTGCTTAACACTAAAGAAGCTCAACTGGCTAGAACTACATAATCACCTTACATTTGCTCATCTTTAAAGTGTCCACAAAATAATACAGACCACATACATACATCCTTCTTTACAAAAATTCTCTAGCACTACTACTTGCCATGTTGTCTTCTCTCAGGTAATGAGAGCCTTGTAATAACATGCAAATCCCATAATACAGCTGGAGACTCACTGTACTCATCTTATGTCACCAGACAATGGTACTCCCTTCCCTTCCAACTAAAACAGGACAACTGTGTGTCTAGCTTTAAGCACAACCTAAAACAGGAACTAAGCTCCTCCCGGCTCTGTGCTTGTTCACACCCTGAGTAACTCTCTCTCTCTCTGATCTCTAGACTATCACCAACTCCTAACTCACCAACTCTCCAACCTTAACCTGTAGATAAATAATCCTTTGTGTATTTATAACTATGTACTGCATTCCTATGTAAATGAAATTTATATATATATATATATATATATATATATATATATATATATATATGCAACCTGTTTATTTTTGTTTAGTACTCCTACAGAAATCACCTCTGCCTTGATTGCATTACACATTGCATGATTCTAAAACCTCATTTCTACTGTTAAGAAACTAAAAATCTTTTTTCTCCAAACATTATTTGTAATTTTTGTAACTTTAGTAGAGATTTTCTCCCTGGACTTCTGCCAAAAATGGGCCTGAATGCCCAGCCATCCCAATAAACAAAACACAATAAATAAATAAATAAATAAATAAATAAATAAATAAATAAATAAATAAAAATATTAACTCCAATTTGGGGTTCAAACCCAGAACCTCCAGTGTACTGTCTTCAAGTTGATTTATGATGAGATTTAAACATAAGTTCATAGCAATAATACTAGAAAATAGACTGCAGGAGCCATAAAATGCCTGTGTATCCTTTAAGTAAGCAAACTTGAAAGTTCTTGCCCCACTTATCATGCACTTAATACTGCTTACCTCCAAATTAAGAAGGGCCTTACAAGATAAGCCTGGTTAAAATTTGTGACTATCTATCAGGTTACCCAGGAATGATAGCCTTAAAGGTAACCAAAGCAGTAGTTTGTTTGACCTGTAGTGGCAACCTATTCAATGATCTGGGAATACACTGAGTTAGGAACTTATGCATTCAGTGAGTCTTGTTTATGTCTGGTTAAAGATATAGGTCTCCAGTATAGATCTTTGTAGACACACTTGTTTTGCATAGAAATAGACGATCAAAGAATATAGGGTATTTCTTGGCTCAACAAACTAGTCACAGGTCATCTTGGATTTGCAAGTCGGTTACTGAGTATAAGGAAAGTCATGGTAATCTTACAGGATAACCAAAGGATGTGCGACCTTTAATTTTCTTAGTTAGACATCTTTGAGGCTTTTCCAGTTGAATGATATGCTTGTAATTGTACACACCAAATAAAGCATTATATTCAGTAATAAGTCTAATAAGGGAGGAATACAGGTGTAGGATGATGACTTTTCCTCTTGAAGATATTCCCTTGGAAATTAACTTGGCCAGATAGAAGGCTTTCCTGATTATCGAATGAGAAGTAGTATTCCACATAAGTGCCTAGTTCTCTTACGACTGTCTCTGTCTGAATACAAGTTCCATTTACTTGTAACATATGAGGTAGGAGGAGCTTTGTTGCAAAGCTCAACCATGCTGCACTGTTTTGCATTTGACGTTAGACCATTTTCAGTACAAGGGCATGTGTCCATTCTGATACTTGCTGAAGCTGTTTGGTATCAGTGGATGAGATAATGACAGTACCCAACTTGCAGTCATCGGCAAACCCGGCCAACCAGACTTCAAGCATATAAGTTTAGATATCTGAAATATAGATACCAAGCATGAGAGGGTGTAGCATAGATCCATTTTGCACCCCATTTGTTACAAATTTATATTCAGAGAGCATGTATCAGCAAGTACCACAGCTTGGGATCTGCTGGATAGCTGATTTGCAGTCTAACAAATAACATAGGGGTTTACATTGTTTGTCTAATTTCTTATTAATTCTAGCATGGGGAATAGTATCAAAAGCCATGGTCAAATCAAGAGTGACCACTGTGTACAGCTTCCGTAATCTTTTCAAATAAGGTTACTACATTGAGGAGGCAGGGTCTGTCCCCTCACAAAACCAAACTTTAGTTCAGTTAAGTTGCCTATGTCTGCATACATGAGTTCTGCTGTGATTTGTTCCATAGCTTTGCATACAGGGCTGTCACGATTCATGGGCCAATAATTATGTGGGTCAACAGTGTAACTACCCTTATGTAAGGGAATCACACTGTTTCTTCTTTAGGCATCAGGCAAAGACCTTGCGGAAAGACTGACAGTGAACAGTTTCAGAGAACTGGTACTAATAAGAATGAAACCTAGTATGTTGTTGAATTTCATGGAAGTACTATTTGTAGCCTTTGGCAGGAATTATAATTCTTGCTCAAAGGTGAGTTCAGGGATGACTAAATATTCAGCAATAGTAGGGATAGCATTGTAAGTAGGTGAAGTAAAGTTAGCATTAAATTTGTCTCCTAATACACTGCATAAAGCTTTAGGATCAGAGCATGGTATATCATTATGAATGAGCTCACTACACGGTTGGACATTATTCCTTAGTATCTCATACAGATGAAGAAAGATTTGCAGTTTCATTTGGTATCTGTAATGACCTTAAGTTCATATCCTGCTTTACATTTTGTTACTGTACTCTTAAATGTACTAACCCTGACTCTAAATTGTACTAGCCCTGACTAACACCCCCCAGTATAACATTATTCTATAACTCTCCTCCAATAACCCACTTTGCAGAATTAGCAAATTCATTCCGCACTCCCTTCTTAGTATCTTATTCCCAAGGAAATATCACTGAGTATGCTCTTTACAACATTCTTTCTGCAGTGAGCACGTCTTCCACCTTGTATATAGATCAACTATTTCTTTCACTATGACTGTAATTACTTCATGTACATATATTTAATCATGTTCTTATTTCTCAGTGTTATATTTTTTATAACCTATATACATCATTATAAAGGTCCTTTCCTTCCCAATATACTTATGGTGAATATCAATCACTTTCCCATGGTAATAGTACTGTATTTTACCTTGTTAAACACAGTAGTCACAGTCTGTATAATTTTAGTTCTTTATAATTCAAGTTGTTGAAGAAAATCTTCATGTATATGTATTTTAGATATTTTTTTTTACTTTTGTTCCGTCTTGATTTATTTAGTTTAAAGTGGAGCTTATCTCCCCGGGCCTCTGCTGAAAATGGACATGTATCCAGTTAGATTAGCCCGGTCAACAAATGTAAAATAAAATAAATAAATAAATAAATGCCTTGCTGGCATGTTTCAATGTGGTCTTGAGGTAGGGTGATGTGAAGTTATTTATTTATTTATTTACTTGAAATTTATTAACCGGGTTGGTCCAACTGAGCCAAAAATCCATTTTCAGTAGAGACCCGAGGAAAAAAGCTCTAGAGATTATACAGAACAACATTTGTAAAATATACAAAATATTTAAAATTACAGAAAGAAAGAAAGACAAATGTACTCTAGTCAACAATACTTGAAAGATTTTTTTTTTTACCAATGGTGGTATTAAATGAAAGAGGTAGAGTAAGTAATAGAGAGAGATAGAGAATAGTGTTTGTGTACGATATAACTAGGAGAAGAAGTTAAGGTAGAGCATGTTAATAATAAAGACAAAGATAGCTGAAGTAGATGTAAGTATATACATATTTACATGCGTTATAATAGCAACATTTCATTGTTTTTCCTCTTTTGTCATGCAATTTATATTAGAATTCTACCAGAGAGATTTATTCCTGAACTTACTATTATATTTAAAGTGGATGGGTACTGACTTTTCTATACAGCTGTTTAGTTGTTGGTAAAACATGGAACTGGATGCAACAACCATCTCTTTTGGGTCAATTTGCAGAGGGATTGCTGGGAATTTTGCATATGTAACCATAATCATGAAGAACCATATGCTGTCCAGGTCAATTCTGCATATGTCTTCTATAAATGGAAGTAGGTTTGCCCTGAAAAGTCCCTATCAGTTGTCTCATTGTTTATTATGCAGTACACCTAGGCCTGACATGAAATTCAACCAATTTGTAGTCAGAATTAATCAGGGGTGAGGAGTTATGGGGGAGGGGGAGTACAACAGTATGCAAGGTTGGAAAGAACAAGGTGCAGGATGATACAGAAGGGATTTTTACAGCTTTTTCTCAGAAACTAGAAATGCTGAACATAACTACTTTTAAGTGGTAAGTGTGCCAGTCAATGCTCTGTCAATTGAGGTTGCCTAGCACGAGAGTATTTGATTTGATATTTAATGCCTCAATGGTATTAAGATAATTTCCATGATCTTGGAGTACATTGATGGAGATCTGTAGCTTGTAATGAAGTAATAGCTGGATTTGTTAAGGATGATTTGAATCTCCTGGAGCAGCAAGTTAGAGTCATGGGTAATTTGATGTTGGATAATGGTGTTACAAAGACATGCATCTAGAGCATTTCTTTCCAGGCCTCTGCTGAAAAGAGTCTTGTTCCAACTTGGACTTTCCCAGTAAACAAATCTTAAATAAATAAATAAAATAAATAAATATGCAGAAACCCTGGTATGAGAAGTGTAAGTCATTTCTAGCAAAACAGGAAATTTTATTTACCAGCTCATCACAGACTGACACATACTGGACACCCTTAGAATCTTTGTATATAGGCATCATTCTTGGTGAAGGCAAGATACTTCTCTCAAGACCAGTGTTTTCCCTACCTCTAACACATGCATAGTAAGTTTCATCCTGTCTCTCTGCATGTCCCCCTGGAATCAGTCTCAGTTTAATAGCTTCCATGAGTCACCACTAGGTGTTAGTCATATTTGTCTAGCTAAGGACTTATTAGATGCTTTGTAATATCGCTGATCCTACCACTGGACAAGGAGCCTACATTCACCCTGTTCTTTTCCAGTTGGGTGAGAGTGGAGTCCGTACTTCTAAAAATACAGTCACCTATGACTAACTTATTTTCTTCTGTGGGAAAAGACTTTGTGAGCCTTATAGCTTTTGCCTGGCTTTGTTTACAGTGCTTAGTTGAGCTCTGTGGAGATGTCTGTGAGAGTGAAGCAGTAGTAGATGTTGCCTTATGTTTTGGAGGCTGGGATTATCGGCCTAGTAATGTGCTGTAACTGATATGGCACTGCAGAGGTAATACACTTACTGATTGTGGACATATGTGAAACGTTTTCCTTTAAGTTTCTTAAATATTTCCATCTCTTGCAGGCTGCACTATCAATCGACAGCAGCAGTGAACATTTTGTAGGCATAAGACAGTTGTCACACCACCAAAAACACCTAATGCAATCTGAATGGGCAGAATGGGGGTGGGAACAGACTGTTGAGCCATGTTTCCAGAGGGCGGGGGTCTGGGGCTTGCTTAGTACTCAGGGGTTGGAGAGAGAAACTGCTATAGTGGACCCTAAGGATTCAAGGATAAAGTATTTAGGGTGATAGTCTAACGTTAGGTTTGAGGGTAGCTAATCTATAAGTACCTGGTGAAAGGACAGAATTTGCAATTGGTATTCCTGATTATTACTAGTGCTTGTCTCACCACAGCTAGAAATCAATGTTTCTTTGCTCCTTCCCTTACCAGAAGCAGAGCAGTAATTCTAATTCTAAGATAGTTCTTGAAAACTGAGCCACAAGCTCTTTGCTGATTAACAGTCTTGTCTCAAATGCTGCAGTTATCTATAGACTTCTTGTAGCATTCTCCTTGTAGATGACCTGACAAGCACATTCAGCAGTTCAGCATAAGAGCAGGACAAGCTGCATAACAATTCAGAAATAAAAATGAAGTGGTTTCTTTCAAAATGGAAAACAGACTACTCAAAGAAGAGCCTATATCAGAAGATCAATGCTTCAAAACTTTGAATCTGATATGGTCGACACCATATGATCGAAGTCTTGAAACTTTTAATCTTTTAACGGAGATCTCTGTACAGCGAGGAAAGGGAAGATTTCCCTTTTCTGTACTGTAGTGCAATCTTGGAGTTGGTATACATAAGTAGTGGGGTGTGGGGGGCTTGCCCCTCCACATGTGAGGTGCAGGGGGGCTTGTCCCCCTGCTTAGAGCATTTAAATAGTTTGTTTTTGTAGGTTGTTTTGTTTTATTACATTTTTGATGTTTCAAGACTTTGATTATTTGGTGTTGGCCATATCAAATTCGTAGTTTTGAAACTTTAATAATGTAATATAGACCCTCAGGGAAGTACCTCTTACACTGTCCAGTTAGAGACAGGAATCGATGACCTTCTGCCCCTTCTCTTACCAGGAGCTACACAGTAACACTAATTCCAAATAGGCCACTAAGACAGTTATCAGACTTTTCAATGATTGGTAATCTTTAAGAAGGCTACAAAATAATGTCCCTCTATTCTTTCTCTTGTCAAGCACAAAACAAAAGTGGCAAAAGCCCATTTTTAGGTAAGCAAAAACTAACCAGTAAGTTTACATTTGTTTCTTGATGTTGTTAAGGGAAGGGTTTATTATAGGCATCAGCAGTCTGGTTAAGACAGGGCAAGCATATTTTAGAAAATAAGGATGAATGTTGTTTGTATCTATAGATCTAGACAAAGAAAAATCAAGTACAACATTTTGAAGGACACACTCAGTGCTCTAGTAAGATACAATATTTGACTCATTGTACATGGAATCTGAGTGGTAGCTAGTAGCAAGGATCAAGCTGCTTCCTGTAGTCAAGAGTGCAGGGTTAGATTCTTTCTACCTGTTTGCCTACTGTGTGACTCTGAGCAAGTATTTAATCAGAATGGGCTCTTCAATTGACAATGAAAAGAAACACATTGTGTGAGGTATGTGTCCAGCCTATGTAGTGCTGCTGCTAGTTCACTGCTGTTTTATCTGCTAGTGCTGCCTGGATAGAGCCAGCCTGCTGCTAATTCACAGGGTGCACCTGAAAACTTCAGGGTAGGCATCCCTTCATACACTCTGTATCTGCCTTCTCAAGTTTACTAATTACCAGGGTTTAAAGTCTTCTTCTTGAGCATTTCATTAAGCAATGTCAAAACAAAACATTTATTTTCAGGTTCTAAAGTAATATTTAAATCCTGAAAGCTGTTTCTTTTATATAATTCTGTACTGTGCTTTTTGTTGTAAATTGTGTTTATAGTTTAGCATTTCAAATGCTTTCATTGGATGAAACACAGATGGCATGTGTTCTTCCTACAGGGTGCAATGTTCACACTGCAAGTCTTTATTATAAACTGGAAACACAAAATGGAAGAGTAATATTAGATGTAAGTCATAAGAATTCAGTACCATTGGGCTACTAAAGAAATATGCACTTTAGAAAGGCCTTTGCCTTTCCATTCAAGTATTATTTCCTATAATATTCACAACCTTCTTGTACTGCAACAGATTACGCAGCAAACAGACAGTCTCTGAAGTTATCACTAACCCGCTGTGTCATAGTCACAGATTAGGAAATAAGCAGTAACTGTTGTAGAATCCTTAAGCAACAAAGATTTGTTTTTACACATAATTTATGACTTAGTTAATAAAAATGGAAAAATAGAAATATCTAACACGTGAAATACAATCTGAAATGTTTCCAAATACCAGGTCTGTAAAAGCTCTCCAGCACTAAATGCTGATCTTTAAAACAGCTCTATGGAAGTTATAATTACTTTCTCAGGATATCAACTTGTCAAAACTGTAAATTGCTGTATCTCAACAGAACTTCCTAAGAATACTTTCACATGCAGAAGACCTGAAAGTGACCTAAGTGAACTAACATGAAAGCACTTAATTCAGATAAAAATCTGAATGATTATTACTCTGCACTGAGCTGGTCACATATGCTTTTGCGATGAAGCTGTGCTTTTTTTTCTCCTAACTACACCCCTCACATGCACCTCAAATTCCTTCCTTAAACAGTAAGATGAAAATTATATTTAATTTAACATGTTAGTATGGTGCCAGTCTCAGCTGGCAATGCTTCTAAGCTAGTTTTATAAAACAGGCTAATTACAACATGACCAGAATAAACATAAAGCCTTATGGGAATGCTGGGATAGGCACTCACTGTCAGGAATGTTTTCTGTTCTCTTTTTCAGACACACTTAGTGTTTTAAAGAGCTTAAATATGTAATACAGGCTATTAAAACAACCAGGTGCCAAATGATACTTTAGACTGGTTAAATTAATATGATAACAGATGGCTAGATTATCTACCAGCAATTAAAAGGTGAACAGTCATCACAAAGTTTAATGATGGCCTGCCGTGTATATTGGTTTAGATAATATAATTAATAAGTCATACTCATTTAGCTCCAGAGTGGGCCCCAGTCCAGGAATTTAACTGCTGCAGTCCAAGATTCAGTTCTGCAAATCAGTATTACAATCAAGGTAAAGACGATGGATATACAAAAATAAGTAGGAGCATATTCTCTTTTTTTGAGAGTAAGTGTAGCCAGTCATGTATGATGGTTTGAAAGTGGATATGATTATTTCAGAAATGCTCACAGTGTAAAAAAATCACAGGAAAAAAGCAATGACACAGACTTGAGTGGAATTACCTAAATGTTATTCTGATTTGCCAAAAAGATGATATACTCCTTTTTTTCTTTCTCTGAATGTCAGTTTTCCTGCTGTACAGTTTCCTGCCACAATATATACCATATGAAGCCATCAGGGTAATCAATAGTAAGAATGTAAGGTGATCAGATACATATATATAAATGTAATGACACTGCAAGTTGTGACAAGACCTGTTCCAGAACAGCAGAAGGTGATACAAATAATATTTGGAAAAATACCTGCAACATCCACTTTGTTCTCCTGTGGCTATGACTGTGTACCTCTCCATACCTGTGTTAGATTTCTCATAAGTTGCCATATAAACTGGTTCTGTTACATATACCTTTGTAAATTTTGTAATATGAAGAATTCTGTTGTAGCAGCAAAGGATATGTGGGAAGAGGCCAAACAAAAGATAATACAAAAACTGAAAAACTAGAAGCTCTTGTTTATGGATATATGATATGATATGGATATTAAGATATATGCAGTGAAAATGGTGTGAACAGTAATTAATAAAGAGTTGAAAGAATTTATATGGGAGGGGAAGATGACAAGAGATATGTGGAGTAAGTATATCATTACAATAGAAAAAAAAGTGGTTTAGGATTACCTGAACTGAAGGGATATTTCAGAGGTAAAAAATGAAGGCTCATATACATACTGTAGTTTCACTTAGAGCATAATACTGTGAATCAGGTGTTTAGGCCTCTTTTATAGTTATGATTTCTAGTTTATGATCGTTTGGCTATGGAAACTACTTTTTGAATTGATGTTCAAGCAATTGTATATTTGTTGTATAATATATCGTTTAATTGTTTCTCAGTATTCTAACCTGTATGTCACATCATTTGTAAAACTCTGATTTTACTCTTTTTGTATGTTCCATGTTGTTTGTACAAAATAGCTATGCTTATACAATGTTTTATTATTTTTGTTATTTTTTATAATTTTTTACTATGTATCTGGAGCGTTTCTCCCTGGGCCTCTGCTGAAAACGGTCACCTTGTGTCCAATAAACAAACTGAAAATAAATAAATAATTTATATATATATATATATATATATATATATATATATATATATATATATATATATATATATATATATATATATATAAATGTAATGACACTGCAAGTTGTGAAAAGACCTTTTCCAGAACAGCAGAAGGTGATACAAATAATATTTGGAAAAATAACTGCAACATCCAATATGCTTCTGGAGCATTTCTCCCCGGGCCTCCGCTGAAAACAGGATCTGTGGAAGCTAGACGGACTTTCCCGGTCAACAAATGTAAAATAAAATAAAATAAATAAATGTTGGCTGCCAAAATAAGTAATTACTAGAAAGTGGAAAACCATTGTATTTCAGGTATGGAATATTGTAAATAAAAGAGAAAATAAATGGAAGAGAGAAAACTACATAGAAATGAATGGAATTTGTAGGAACAATGCACATAGAATAACGTTTAGGAGGAGGTTTAATGTTTAAGGGAAGGCAGTAATTGAACAATTGATGTAATATTGTACCAATGACTGTTATAATGAAGAAAAACATATGTGATGTATAATATATGCAAATTAAAAAATGTCAATATGGTTTGTTTTCTTTCCTATTAATGTATGCGTGCCTATGACCTAAGTAATAACTTAATAAAGGTGTTTAAAAAAATAATTTCTTTTCCTTCTGGATGTGTGACCATACCAATTAATCCTTTACAAATGAAAATTATTTTAATACAGTTATGGAAAGTACAGTCAAACACTTATGGGATGACATGTCTAGACTTAAAATGTCCCACCAGGAATGATAGCCTAGTATTAAGTGTTTTCACCAAATTTTCCAGAACATGCAACAGACATAATATAATGTGTTCTAGGCTAATTTAACCGATCATTTCAGACTTTTAATAATAAATTCCTTTTCACTGTCATTAGTTGGGAATGTATTTAACTTGATATAATTGGTGAAGGAATGATGGCACACTTTCCTTGCCTGCACCTCAAAAATGCATTGCCTAACTGCAAGTCTAAAATTAATATTATTTATCATTGTTAAATATATGAATAAACTGTAAATAAAATTCATTTAGCGTCTTATATACACGGTCTAAGACCAATGCAAAAAACCTTTTTCTAATGAATATTTTTCTATGAACTGTGTTTTAGTGTTAACAAACTACATATAATGTACATCTGTTAAACTATTGGAATAGGCAGATGAATTCGGAGCGAATAGGTGCTTATGTTTATGTGATGAATTGTTAAGTTATATTAATATTAATGAGTTGTTTAACCAATCAACTTCAAAGGAAGTTTATATAGGAAGTAAATGTGAAACTAACAGTTGTCTGATGAAGTTTAACACTTTGTTTAAACGAAAGTGCT